>NC_142870.1:11323600-11635500 GCF_051225735.1 Oryctolagus cuniculus | reverse complement strand
CCCCTCTCCCTCCCCCTCTCCCTCTCTCCCTCTCCCTCTCTCCCTCTCCCTCTCTCCCTATCCCTCTCTCCCTCTCCCTCTCTCCCTCTCCCTCTCTCCCTCTTCCTCTCTCCTTCTCCCTCTCTTCCTCTCACTCTCCTCTCTTCCTTTCTCCTTCTCAAATAAAGAAAATCTTTAAATAATCCATTTGGGGGCCAGCACGGTAGCGCAGCAGGTTAAGCCACAGCCTGTGACTCCAGTATCCCATACAAGCACTGGAATTCTGGGTGCTCTATTTCCCATCCAGCTTCCTGGTAATGTGCCTAGGAAAGCAGTAGAAGATGGCCCAAGGCCTTGGGCCCCTCTCACCCACATGGGAGACCCGGATGAAGCTCCTAGCTCCCAGCTTCAGCCTGGCACAGCCCCTACCATTGCAACCATTTGGAGAGGGAAGCAGTGGATAGAAGATCTCTCTGTGTGTCTGTTTCTTTCTCCCTCACCCTCTCTCTCTGTGTCTTTCAAATAAATTAAAATGAAATTTTTTTAACAAATGAATCAGTCAAATTTAAACAAAGGATATTAAAAATTGTAAAGGGAAGCAGAATTTTTCTCCTTTGGCAAATCCTTTTGATCTGGTTTATTTTAAAAAAGCAAACCAAACACAGAAGCAGCCCCAGGTCCAGTAGTACAACAGCTTGCCCTATTTGTAATCTTTTTCTGCCCCTCAAAAAGAACCCAATGTAACATAACAGGATGCCCTAGATGGGATCCTAGAACAGAAACAGGACATTAATGCGGAAACCTGTGAAATCCAGATACTGTCTGGAGTTTAATTAATGTCAGGATAGATGGTGTGCCACGATGGTGTCACTGCATAGCAGGTTAAGCCACCGCCTGCAATGCCACTCCTAATATGAGTGCTGGTTCAAGTCCCAGCTGCTCCTCTTCTGATCCAGCTCCCTGCTAATGCTCCTAGGAAAGCAGTAGAAGATGATCCATGGACTTGGGGCCCTGCACCTGTTAGGTAGGAAGTCAGATATGAGCTTACGTGTGTGACATAAAGGCCTAAAGAGAAGACGTCTATGTCCAGCATATGCATCTGCATCTCAAAGTCATCCCGATAATGTTTCAGGGGCAGCCCGGTATTCACATCCTGCCCTGCCCCCTCCTGCCTGATAACCTGCCAGGTGGGGGTCCCTGCCCCTTCTGCCTGACAAATCTCCCACAGTCTCCCAGATGCAGCCCAGTATCTGCATTTCAAACACCCTGCTCCCCATTCTCCAGGGGGTCTTGCTCACCTTTCCTCTAAACTCAGGATGGCACCAGCTAGCCTTCCTCCTGTCTGATACCTTCAGGGGAAAACTCAGAAGTTTTTCTATTTACATCCAAAATGCCCTTTGTTCCAAGAGGAGCAGAGGTGGGGAAGCAAGACCCATCTCCTTAAACCGCCCCCCCCCCCCCCCCCGCCTCAACTGGACTGGGCGCTCAGCCCTCTGCCTCTCTGCTGAGCCGCCCGCCTGGCCTGCCCAGGTGTAATCTTTCCACTCAACCATGTAACCTCGCCCCCCCACCCCCAGTGCGAGCGACTGGGCACTCTCTCTCAGGTCCTGTCTGGAGAGGTGCCCATCCGTTCTTACAGATGTCCCTTCCCTAATAAACTTTGCTACTTTTTACTTTCCACTACTCTGTCTCACGCCTGAATTCTTTCTTGCGCAAAGACAAGAACCCTGCAATTTCTCCGGTGACACAAGCACGTGGAGACCCAGATGAAGCTCTTGATTCCTGGCTTTGGTCTGTCCAAGCCCAGGCCATTGCAGCCATTTGGAGAGTGAACCGGTGGATGGAAGGCCTTTCTCTCTCTCTCTCTATCTCCCCCCCATACACTCTCTGCCATCTCATCCTCTCTCTCTCTCTCTCTCTCTCTCTCTGTAACTCTCTCAAATAAATAAATTTTTTTTTAAAAAAAGATAGTAATGTTGAGGGCAAGCACTTGGCATAAGGATCAAGACACCACTTGGAACACTCATATCCCATATCAGAGGGCCTGGGTTTGAGTCCAAACTCTGCTCCTGATGCCAACTTCCCACAAACGTACACCCTGGTGGCAGCAGAGCATGGGTCCAAGTGTCCTGCCACTCGCACGAGAGACCTGCACTGGGGTCCTGTGTCCCCGCTGCCAGCTTCCGCCCCAGCCCAGACCCGGCTATTACAGTCACTTGGTGAACGAATCAGCCTCCAGGAGCTTCCTCTCTCTCTCGTTCTTGCTCTTGCTCTTTCAAATAAATAAATAAATATTTTGCACCAAAATAAATTCCTTTTAGTCCCACGTTCCACGGGCTTTGTCAGATGCCCTCGAGGGCACAGCTGACTCTGAACACTTCTGGTCCTCGCTCCTCCACGAGGTCTCCCCCGTCACCCAACACCTGCATTCCGCTTCCCTTCAGTTGCTTCCTGAATTCAGCCGCAACCCTAAGGGAATGGAGACGGAGTCCTCACGCCCTGCACACAGGTGCGCCAACGCCTCCACGCGAGAATGCTGTATTTATCTGTGTTGTCTATGTTTGCATCGAAGTTCTTTAGGGCTACTTGTTTCCTGGAGCGAGGCTCACACTCTAGCGTCCCTGGGTCCTGACGGAGACCGTCCAGGTAGATCCCGGGGCTTTATTTGCACAGATGTCCCTGTACCCCTGGAGGAATGGGTTAGGGGGTGTTTTCAGGTGTACCCGGGTTCCTGGGACAGAGTCGGGAGGGAACAGGGCCTTCCCCGGTCCATGTGCTGGGAGGGCCAAGCAGGACTGGAGACGCTCCCAAGACTGAGACCCCTTTTTAAAACGCACTTATTTATTTATTTGAAAAGCAGAGAGAGGGGGACCAGTGCTGTGGCGTAGCAGTTAAAGCTGCTGCCTGCAGTGCCAGCATCCCATATGGGGCGCCGGTTCGAGTCCCGGCTACTCCACTTCCAGTCCAGCTGGGGAGTGAACCACTGGATGGAAGACTTCTCTCTCTCTCTCTCTCTCTCTCTCTCTGCTTCTCCTTCTGTCTCTGTGTAACTCTGACTTTCAAATAAAAAATAAATCTTAAAAAGAAAAAGGCACAGGGAGGAAGAGAGAGAGAAACGATCTTCCATCAGCTGATTCACTGCCCAGATATCTGCATCACCCAGGACTGGGCCAGGCAGAAGCCAGGAGCCTGGAACTCCATCCAGTTTTCCGACATGAGTGGCAGGGGCCCAAGCACTTGGGCCATCATGTGCTGCTTCGCAGGTGCATTAGCGGGAAGCTGGGTTGGAAGCGGGGCAGCCAGGACTCATACCAGCACCGCCATATGGGATGTGACTTCCTAAGCAGTGGTTTAACCTGACTGCCAGAGGGTCAGGCCCTTTGACAGGTGGAAAGAGACCGATGCCTGGGCTGGCACTGCCTTCAAGCTGGGGATTGGTACTTTCCTGGAACAGTCAGCAGGGCCACCCTAGTTCCTGCCGGGGGCGGGGGGGCACCTCCCACATGGAGTCCAACTACCTTGGCACCTACTGCCAGCACTGGAACATGGGAGAGAAGGGGTTTCTGCTATTGCAGATCCCAAGGGAGTCACCAGGGACACATGCAATCGGCCTTGTCGTGGATAACAGAGCAGGCTCAGTGAGTGTTTGCCGACTGAGGAGGGAAGGTGGGCAGGTGGGCAGGCAGGGGTGCGGGCAGGCAGGCGGGGCCCAGCACGGCCTGGTGCTTCCTGAGCAAGACTCCCTGTCCAGTGCCTTCCTCGCCTGGCCTTGAAGCGTCTAAATGCACCGCTGTTTGTTTGGATTTGCTTTGGTTTCTATAGATACACAGTCAATCACATAACTGCGGCATCTGAAGGTCCAAGGAAGAAATGAAAGGGAAGCTCTTGGTGACAAGAGTTTAAGTTTCTGCAAGACCAGGGACCTTTGCAAGGTGCTTAACTCCCACCAAGGTCGGATCATCCCTGCACAACAGCTCACTGCACAGTGCTCTGGGAGCAGCCGGCCAACCGCGGCTTACGCTTGAGGTTTGATGAGCTTGAGCTTGAGCTTGAGCTTGAAACACCTGGCACTTCTTTGTTTCTCTGGATCCAGCCATGTTCAAGGCTTTGCGGAGTCAAGACTGTATCTGTGGGGCTGGTGCTGGGGTGTAGCGCGTAAAGCCGCCGCCTATAGTGCCAGAATCCCATATGGGCACCGGTTCGAGTCCTGACTGCCCTACTTCCGATCCAGCTCTCTGCCGTGGCCTGGGAAAGCAGTAGAAAATGGCCCAAGTCCTTGGGCTCCTGCACCCATGTGGGAGACCCGGAAGAAGCTCCTGGCTCCTGGCTTCAGATCGGTGCAGCTCCGGCCATTGCGGCCGTTTAGGGAGTGAACCATCAGATGGAAGACCTCTCTTCCTCTCTGTCTGCCGCTCCTCTCTCTGTGTAACTCTTTCAAATGAATAATCTTAAAAAAAAAAAAAAAAAAAAAAAAAAAAAAAAAAAGACTGTATCTGTCGTGAATGTCCCGAAACTACAGGCGGCAATCCTGAAACAGAAATTCCTTCCCCATCTGTCCTCAGTTGGGCTTCTAGAACCTTCTCAAAAATTCGTGAAGGAAGGCTGCCTCCTCGCCTTTTCACTGGTGCCTGAAGACTTAGAAGCTTCAGGATGTAAACCATGGGGGCCGGCGCTGTGGTGTAGTGGGTCAGGCCTCTGCCTGCAGTGCCAGCATTCCATATGGGCACCGGTTCTAGTCCTGGCTGCTTCTCTTCCGATCCGGCTCTCTGCTGTGGCCTGGGAAAGCAGTGGAAGATGGCCCAAGTCCTTGGGCCTCTGCACCCACGTGAGAGACCTGGAAGAAGCTCCTGGCACATGCTTCAGCCTGACCTGTTTCTGGTTGTGGCAGCCATTTGGAAGGTGAACCAATGCATGCAAGATCTGTCTCTCCCTTTCTCTCTGATGCTCTACCTTTCAAGTAATAAATCCAAATATCTTTTAAAAACGTTTTTGAATTATTTATTTCCAATTGAAACCATGGACAGGGAAAGACCATCGTTCATATAGACGGCATAAACAATTATGCAGTGTAACTGTTATTTTAGGCTGCTTTAGAATTCTAGGGAATGAGGTACAGCATTTTTTATTTTTATTATTGAGTAATAAAACCCAGGTGACTCTTCACAGGTATTGCCTAAGCTAGCCAGGTACCTGGTGCCATCACTCCACACACTGGTTTTTCCTGGAAGGCCTGTGTTTTGGCTTGAACCCTTGCAAGAGGAATGAGTACCCAGAACCCATGGGCTGTGGAGAGGAAGGAATGAAATTACGAGAATGACTGCTCCTGGTAACCTTTCTCTTCCTACTCAGGCCCCACCACTGGCCCGCATGGCCCAGGCTTAGCCCCAGCAAGCAGCAAGCTGTAGCCTTGCTCACAGATGAATTCATTCATTCGCAGTTGGCACGCGCTTTGCAGCAAATCCTCTCCACCCCGCCTCCCCCTAACCCCCTCCCTCCTCGCTCCACAGCCCCAGGCAACAACTTTCAATTCTTCCACTCCCTCTTCTGTTTCAGGCAGGCCTCTATTATGCTAATTGGGCCATGCACCGAATTTAACAAGAAAAAGTTGTCCCCCAGTCTGGGCAGCTCCAACTTACACACACACACACACACACACACCCCGGGACACACACCCGGCCCAGGAGACAGAGAAGCTGTGGCGGCAGACCCAGCAGGGGCAGGAGGAGCCCAGGGCCCCAGAGAGAAGCCACCATTGGAGCTGCAACAATGCCTCTTGCCTGCCCCAGGCTCCCAAGGGAAAGCCATGTGGCTGCTTGTCTACTTCCACCTTCCAAATCTTGCACACAAACATCTCTTCCCGCCAGTGCTGACGCGGAAGCCTTCGGGGAGGGGAATTCTAGAAAAATGTAGTCATGGCTTGGCAAAGCTCTACAGTGCAAATCTGCCGCAGGGCTCAGTCCTTATGTCTCAGCCATAACCTTGCAGCCTGTGAGACAACACAGGGAGAGGCACCAATGTCACCCCCCACGCACCCTGCTGAGACAAGCCTGGGGAAGCCCCCTCAACTACCAGCTGTTGGTCAGGAAGTGAATTAGCAGAAAGGGGTGGAGCAGACTTGGGGTTTATAAGGATGAAATTCACATGAAATATGTGAGAGGGCCAGGTGTGGTGGTGAAGCAGGTGAAGCCACTCCTTGGGACACCCACATCTCACATCAGAGCGCCAGTCTCAGCCACTTGGCTTCCAGTCCCGTTCCCTGCTGATGTGCCTGGGAAGCAGCAGAAGATGGCCCGAGTACTTAGGTCCCTGCCACCCTGATGTGGGAGGCCCAGATGGAGTTCTGGGCTTCAGCTTGGCCCAGCTCTGGCTGTTGTGGCCACATGGGGAGTGAACCAGCAGGTGAAAGACTTTCTCTCTCTCTCTCTCTCTCTCTCTCTCTCTCTGTTATTCTGCCTTTTAAATAAATAAATCTTTTAAAAAACAGCAATATGTGAGAGCCCCCTTTATGAAAAAGAATACCCGAGACGGACATCGCCCTGGTGGTTAAGGTGCCACTTGGGTTGCCTGCAACCCACATTGGAGTGCCTGGGTCTGGGTCCTGGCTCCACTCCTGACTCTGGCTTCCCGCTAATTCAGACCCTGGGCAGCAACAGCCTCAGGTAGTTGGGTCTCTGTCTCCCATGGGAGAGACCTGGATTCAGTTCTGGGCTCCTGGCTTCAGCCAGACCCTACCCAAGCTCTTGTGGGTATTTGAGAAGTGGGATGAGAGATTCTCTCTCTCTCTCATTCTCAAATAAATAAATAATATAAACAAAAAAAAATTAGAAGGATACCCAACTAAAAGCATATAATTAAGCACAAAAGGGTATTTATTCATAATGAGAAAATGACAGGTTAAAATTTTTAACTGCCAAATACTGCCAAGATCCCCAATTCTGAAAGAAAGAAGTGGGGCTGGTGCTGTGGCGCAGTGGGTTAAAGCCCTGGCCTGAAGCACCGGCATCCCATGTGGGCGCCAGTTCGAGACCTGTCTGCTCCACTTCCAATCCAGCTCTCTGTTGTGGCCTGGGAGAGCAGTAGAAGATGGCCCAAGTCCTTGGGCTCCTGCACCTGCATGGGAGACCCGGAGGAAGCTCCTGGCTCCAGGCTTCGGATCGGCACAGCTCCGGCCGTTGTGGCCATCTGGGGAGTGAACCAATGGATGGAAGACCTCTAGTCTCTACCTCTCTCTGTAACTCTTTCAAATAAATAAAATAAATCTTTAAAAAAAAAAAAAAAGAGAGAACTATCGGCTGGCACTGTGGCATAGCAGGTAAAGCCGCCTTTTGCCTACCGCTATGGCCTGGGAAAGCAGTAGAAGATGGCCCAAATGCTTGAGCCCCTGCATGCGCGTGGGAGACTCAGAAGAAGCTCCTGGCTCCTGGCTTTGGATGGGCCCAGCTCTGGCTGTTGCGGCCGTTTGGGGAGTGAACCAGTGGATGGAAGAGCTTTCTCTCTATCTCTGCCAGTTTCTGTGTGTAACTCTGCCTCTTAATAAATAAATAAAATCTTTTTTAAGATTTATTTATTTTATTTGAAAGGCAGAGTTACAGAAGGCAGAGGCGGAGAGAGAGAGAGGTCGTCCATCTGCTGGTTCACTCCCCAAATGGCTGCAACAGCTGGAACTGCACCAAACTGAAGCCAGGAGCCAGGAGCCTCTTCCAGGTCTCCCACGTGGGTGCAGGGGCCCAAGGACTCGGGACATCTTATACTGCCTTCCCAGGCCACATCAGAGAGCTGTATCAGAAGTGGGGCAGCTGGGACTTGAACCGGCACCCATATGGAATGCCGGCACTGCAAGAGGTGGCTTTACCCGTTATGCCACAGCGCCCACCCATACACTTGCTTTTTAACTCCTCCAATTTTTTCAAGTACATTTGTACACAGGTGACTATGAATATATATCAACATATAAGTGAGTATATATATGTATATATATATTCAGTCTCTTCTAGCACAATTTATCTAAGCCTGCTTTTAATTACTGACAGTTTGGAGAAGCTTCCTTTAACTTCACAATTGGCTGTTGACCTGTATCCACGTAGGCTGCAAAATGTCAAAAGACATTGCTCAAAATATCTCACAGCCACCCCAGCACGCGCCTACCTGAGAAGCAGGTTAGAGGGAAGCTTAAACAGGAAGGTGTGTATGACTAGGCAAGCAGTGCCAGGCGCCATTGCCAAGGCCTCGAAGAGACCCCAAGGGAGGGCCTCTGAGATTCAGCTTTTAGGGGGTTCGGGGAAATCAGCCTGCACAGAGGAGCAGCTGTAGGGGGGAACTCACTCAGGGTCTGTGCAATCATCAATCCGGGGAAAAGAGACATGAGCAATGGATGGCAGATGCCTTGCACCAGGAAGACTGCAAGGACCGCCTTCGGGTCTCTTCAGACCTGGGACGCCTGCGGGAGCATCCGCCCTGGTGACTGCAAAGAGCCTTGAGTCAGGCGCAGGAACAGGAAAATGGAAGTGCCAGCTGTGACAAGCTGTGTGGGGCTGCGAGACAACTTGCACTTGGGATATGGTGTGCTTGAGGTGACGGAGTGTCGGCCATCCAAGGAGCACCTGCCAAAGACTCCTGCAAGGAAACATAAACACTCTGCAGTTTTAACAGAGAGTGCTGGGAGGAGATTCTGATCTGAGGTCAAGTGCACAGGTGCTGTGCACCTCAGGAGAGACCACGGGGCCCCTCCTGGGCTAAGAAGCAGAGTCACACTGTCCCCTGCTCCCCATCCCCGGGTTGTGTAGAGAAAATTCGCTGATGGAGAGTGAGTGCTGAGCCTAGCAGTTCAGACAGCACGCGTCTGACTCCGTCCCACACCGGGGTACCTGGGGTTTCCACACCCAGCCCAGGCTCCAGCCTCCTGCCAACCAGACGCTGGGGAGCAGCGGTAGCAACAGCTCAAGCGATTGGGCTCCTGCCTTCCATGTGGGAGACCAGGACGGAGTTCCAGCACCCCCGGCCCCAGCCATTGTGGATTGTGGGCATCCGGGGAGTGAAGGAGCAGATAGGGGCTTGCTCTCCACTTCCATCTGCCTTTCAAATTTTAAAAAAATTGGGAAAGAAAAACTACTTTTAAAAAGAAAAAAACCCAGTACCATTGATAAAGCCACAACCTATTTCATGTTCATATTTTCATAAACTTCCCCATCATTTTTATTACATCATTGTTGAAAGGATGCCAATTTATAACCGGCTTTCTCTGTCTTGAAATGCTCAAAGCACAATTCGAACATCTGCTAGGCATTTCATCACATGGTTTTTACAGTGGTGACCAATGTCAGGAGTTCTAACAAAAAAAAAAAAAAAGAAAGAAAGAAAGAAAAGAGGAAATAAAATGCAGAAGCCCCAAAGTAGGACGTCAGGATGCCTCCCCCCCCCCCCCCCAGTGCTGAGCAGCCTCTATTAGTGGTCCATCTTGGGGGACGGAGCAACCCACCCCCCCCTCCGCCAGCAGGCTGCTAAGCCCCTAAGGCCACTTCCTCCCACGCTGCACAGCCGGCGCCAGGGCCAAACCCACAAGCTCTTAGGAAATGCGGGGAGTTTCTCCCCATGGCCCGGACGAATCCTTCCTAGGCCAGCGCCCTCTCCAACCCTTAAAATCTCCAAGACCCTTTGCAAGCGGAGGGTCACTAGCTCAGGATGTAACTCTCAGGCTATTAAGAGCGCAAACGCTCCTCGGGGCAGCGGGGCAGCGGGAAAGGGGGGCGGGGGCAGGGGGCTGGAGCGCCAGAGCCAAGGTTCCGCAGGGTCTTTCCTAGGACCGCGAGCCCCCCGCAGGTGGGCGTCTGCCGGGGCTCCCGCCTCCGCCCCTCCCCCGTGCGGGGCCCCCGGCCGCGGTCTCCCCCGGAGCGCCCGGAAAGTCCCGCGGCCGGCGGGGCGGGGCGGGGCCGAGCCGGGTTCCCCGCGGCCCGGGACGCGCAGCCGCCGCGGCTCGGGGAAGAGGCGGGCCCCGCGCGCCCTGCGCTCGCCATGGCGGCCCCGGCGGCGCGGTGAGCGGCTCGGCGGACCCCCGAGCAGGGAGCCGCCGCCGCCGCCGAGCGCCCCGGGCCATGCGGCCGCTGCTGTGGCTGCCGCTGCTACCGGTGCTGCTGCTCTGCGGCCGCGAAGCCGCGGCGTCCTCGCCAAGTAAGAGGCCGGGCACCGGCGCCGCCCGACGAATGGGAGCCCGATCGGGTGGGGGGCGGGGGTCCGCGGGGTGCGTGGTCTAGTGGGGATTCCGCGGGGAGCCCCGATGGAGTAGGGGGTTGCACGGGGAGCCTGAACGGTCGGGGTTGCGCGGGGTGCCCCTTGGAGTAGGGAGTCCGCGGGGAGCCTGACCGGGAGGGGGTTGTGCGGGGAGCCTTGGCGAGCGAGGGTCCGCCGAGTGCCCGGATCGAGCGAGGGTCCCGCACGAATGAGGGTGGAAGGTGAGGGTATTCCAGGGCCCTGCCAGGGCGAGGAGCTGGGGCCCCTCCCCGCGTCCTGCGCCCCCGGCGCGCCCCTACTCCCACGACCCGGCACTGCCCACTGCGTCTTTGCGCCTTGGCTGCGTGCGCCGACGATGCACTGGCGAATTTCTCAGACCTCCCGAGGGGAAAACCGAACCCAGGGCTCGGGAAAGGGCCGCCTCCGCCGGCCGCACTGAGCGCAGCCCCTGCCCGGAGCGCCCTTCCCGGCGGCCGGAGCTGGAATCGCCCTCAGCGCTTCCTGGCCGCTGGGTGCCGTGGGGCTCTTCGAGGGCCAGGGACTGCGGTCCGGGCCGTGTGTCCAGAACTCAGTGCCGGCTTTGCTCGGGGCGCGTTTGATCCGCACGGTCCCCCGAATCATCCATAGGAACAGGAAAGTCCCCTCCTGCCTCTGGCTGTCCGCTGACCCAGGCTCCTAATTCCAGCTCTGGCCCTTATCTCCAGATTTAGGGGCTGAAAGAAAAGACCTCGGCGACAGAGGTGTAGGCAGAACACGCTCTGTGCCCGTGGTTGTCTTTCACTGGGTTGTGTCCGTGGAGAGGCCAATAGCACAGGCTGGATGGCGCTCGAGCAGTCTCGGGAATTTGGAAGTGTCCTAGTTGAAGGTGATTGAGGACTTGGTCCTGCTCCCAGCATCCCTTACAAAGGCCCTGAAGTTCTGGGGAGCCTGTCTCGGAGGAGGTGTCCCTGGTCACTGAGTAACTTCCTGCACCCGAGTCAGCCAGGTGGGTTTGAATCCCGATGGCCAAGCCTCCCGCACTCTGTGGCTCCGACAGCCTATGTAGGCTCCCTCTCCAGGCCTCCTTGAGCTTGTGATGGGCAAGGGGGTTTGTCCCTTCGTAGCAGCAGTGCAGGGAGTGGGGGCTGAGAGCCACCTCTGGACTTGTCCAGCCCCTCTGGAAGGCGTCCGCAGGTGGAGACCGGTGTTCAGAAACCTCACAGTTGGACGTTGCTGCGGCACCCAGGAGCATGCTGGTCTTTCTCATGGTTAACTTTCATTGTGTTTTGCAAAACCTTGGCCCCAAGTAATGCAATGAAATAAACTGGATCCATACGTCCTTGAAAGGTGGGAGCACTTGATACTAGTCTCTCTTTTGGCCACTGTTTGAATATGTGCATACTAAACAGTTAAAAAAAACTGAACTGGGAATTTTTTTTTTTTTTGACAGGCAGAGTGGACAGTGAGAGAGAGAGAGAGATAAAGAGAGAAAGGTCTTCCTTTGCCGTTGGTTCACCCTCCAGTGGCCGCCGCGGCCGGCGCACTGCGCTGATCCGAAGGCAGGAGCCAGGTGCTTCTCCTGGTCTCCCATGGGGTGCAGGGCCCAAGGACCTGGGCCATCCTCCACTGCACTCCCTAGCCACAGCAGAGAGCTGGCCTGGAAGAGGGGCAACCGGGACAGAATCCGGCGCCCCGACCGGGACTAGAACCTGGTGTGCTGGCGCCGCAGGCAGAGGATTAGCCTAGTGAGCCGCGGCACCAGCCGGGAATATTGTTTTAAAGATCTGTTTATGTATGTGAAAGGCAGAGTTACAAAGAGAAAGGGTGAGACAGATGGAGAGAGAGAGTGTGCGCTTCCATCCACTGGTTCATGCCCCAGATGGCCACAGTGGCTAGGACTGGGCCAAGAGGAAGCCAGGAGCCTGGAACTGTACCTGGGTCTCCCACATGGTTGACCCAGGGCCCAGGTACTTGGACCATCTTCTGCTGCCCTCCCAGGCGCATTAGCAAGGATCAGGATCAGAAGTGGAGCAACCGGGACTTGAACCTGTACTCGTATGGGATGGTGGCAGCTTAACCTGCTGTGCCACAACGCTGGCCCCAAACCAGGATATTTTATAGAGAAATGCCTTTTAAGTCCAAGGAAAACATGAAGATATTAACAATAATTCTCCAAGCATTTGCGTGCTCAAGTCAGCAAATAAAGAGGATACAGTTCTGTGGCCCGCGTGCTATGGAATCTGCTGCACAATTCTGCGGGCATCACAGTAATTCTACAAGGCATACAAGCAGCGGGAAAGTGCCCACACTTTTCCATACCTTACAGCTGTCCTCCCGTAATTGTGAAATCGCTTTTATAGTTTGGGGTGGGGGAGTGTTGGGAGTAAAGTTTAAAAAGGGAGACTTGTCCTGTCCATCCCTTAGGGTTGTTGTGTGAAATACTGGATCTGACACATGTGTAGCAACGCTCTGTTAGCATTTGGCCATTTGTTCTAGACAGAAAATGTAATCAATGGCAGGAAAAATGAGTAAAAGCACAGTCTTTAGTTATTTAGCTACCTGAGTATTAATTTTTTTAAGATTTATTTATTTATTTATCTGACAGAGTGCCAGAGAGAGAGAGAGATTTGTCTTCCACCCACTTCTTCACTCTCCAAATGCCCACAATAACCAGAGATGGGCCAGGCCAAAGCCAGGAGCCAGGAATTCCATCTGGGTCTCCCACCTGGGTAACAGAGGCCCAACCACTTGGGCCAGCTTCCGCTGCCTTCCCAGGGGCATTGGCAGGGAGCTGGGTAGGAGGCAGAGCAGCCAGGACTCAGACTGGCATGCTGATGTGGGATGCAGGTGTCGTAAGCTACGGAGTAACCCACATTTATATTAAAATAAATGTATAAAGTCTCAAACATCTGAGTCCGGGTGGGGTCAGAGGTGGCAGGATGGGGCAGGAGAGGAGGGGCCGTGGCTGTGAGATGTCCCCTCCCTTATCTCTTCTTTTGTTTTCTTATTTTTTTAAGATTTAAATAAATATTTATTTAAATAAATATATTTATTTGAAAGGTAGAGTTCAGAGAGGCAGAGGCAGAGAGAGAAGAGAGATCTTACATCTGCTGGTTCACTCCCTGGATGGCTGCGATGGCCGGAGCTGTGCCCATCTGAAGCCAGGAGCCAGGAGCTTCTTCCTAGTCTCCCACATGAGTGCAGGGGCCCAAGGACTTGGGCCATCTTCCACTGCTTTCCCAGACTGTAGCAGAGAGCAGGATCAGAAGTGGAACAGCCAGGACTCGAACCAGCACCCATATGGGATGCCGGCACTTCAGGCCACAGCTTTACCCGCTAGGCCGCAGCGCTGGCCCCCCTTAGCTCTTCTTACACCAGTAGTTCAGGAACATTGCCGCAGAGACGGAGAGGAGGAAGGCAGAGCGGAGCGTGCGCACCTGCCGGAGGACCACGAGCTTTTCTGTGTTGCAGGAGCTGGGGAGGCTTTGAGGCCCTGGTGTCCACTTATGGGCACTGCCCTAGTTTCCTATTGTTGCTGCAACAAATGACCGCCAACTCAGTGTGGCTTAACACCACGCAAACTGATCAGCTTCATAATTCGGCAGTGTTCTGGTGGTCAGAAGTCCGCGATGGGTCTTGGCGCGTGAGAGTCGAGATGCCCACAACCCACACTCCTTTCCGGTCGAGCGTTCATTGCCCGCCCGTACCAGCTTCTAGGGAAGCACCCTCGCGATTGCGCTGGGCCCACCCAGGTGTTCTAGAACAATCCACCTAGCTTAACCCAAGCTTCATTTGCAAACCTTAATTCCCCTTGACCATGTAACCTAAGGTATTCATAGGATGAGACATCTTTAGGGACCAGACCACTGCCTGTGCTGGGGACAGAACCACTGACCACTGTGTTCAGTGGGACCGCCCACTGGTCACAGAAGACAAAGTCCGTGGAACCAGTTGTGTGGCTTGGCACCTGCGGGAGCAGCCATGGGCGGGAGGGGGGCGGTCAGGATACCCTGAAATGGTCGCCCCTGAGGACCGACATGCAGCCAGCAGTGTGGGGTTCGTCTTCCCTTCATCTTGTATGTGCGTCTCCCTACACATCCGGGAGAGAGGCTGCGTTTTTCATTACTCCTGGGGAAACTGAGGCCTGGGCAGGGGCTTGGGAGGGTCCTGTGGCTACAGGCGGCAGGAGCAGGGTTCCAGCCGAGGCCTTTAGTCTGTAAGTCGTGCTCTTCCCACCGAGGCACCGGCAGCACCGTGGCCCAGACCCGCCCCTCCTCACCCCTGCCCCCACACAGCCTCATATCACAGAGGACAGGGAGGGCTGCGGCGTGAGGGCGGGCTTCAGGAGGGTGCCTGTGGTGCTAGGGAGGCGTGTGGGCTGCGGCGCCTTCGAGGTAGAGCAGACTGCCCTGTTGCCACCACGTCAGTCCCCCTACCTGTGGACAGGAACAGCCCCTCCCCGAAACCCACAAACTCCCCGCCTTCGTGGAGGTCACCATGCCGGAGCCCCTGGGGAAGCCGCCGGCAGTGAGGGGAGGCAGTGGTCACGGTGCCGGGACCACACACACCTGCAGGTAGCTCAGTCGATCCTCAGAACGTGCAGGCACCGCTGGCAGTCCCCTGTTGCCGATGAGAAGACCGAGGTAGAAATATCTTGCCCAGAGGCCCGCAAGCAGATGATGGCAAAACTCTGTCTGGAGCCACATGGTCTCATGCTGGAGCCCGATGCCTCACCACTGAGCCACGACGGGCGCGGGGGGTGAGGAGAGCCTGGGAGAGAGGTCACGCAGGGCACAGGAGCCCCGTGGTGCAGTTGGTCATTCTCTCTCGGGCTCTGTGCATGCATTTTGTACAGCAGGTGGCTCCGATCAGGCGGCACCTGAGTAGAGACCTGAAGGGCCTAGGGACCGGGGAAGGGACTGGGGAAGGGACCGGCCCGGCCAGGACTGCAGGACAGAGTGTGCCTTAACGAAGGGGCTGAGTTTCCAGGCCAGGCCTTCTGAGATGCCCACTGGACAGTTCTCCAGGCGCGTTCTAAAGGACCGAACGATCTTCAGCACTCCCCTATGGACCCCTAGCACTGAACCTCATTGTCTGCTGTCAGCGTGGTCCCATAGGAGCGCGGGGCATCAGAGCAGACAGAGGTGGATGCTGTGTGTCCCCGCAGTGAGACAGCGGAGAGCGGGTCTGGGGACCGTGGCTCTGTCGGGGTGGTCTTCTTGCTCTCCCACTTGGGGATTGGCACGCATGCCCTTCCTTGTCACCCCTGGGTCCCTGGGTGCTTCTTTTCTCACTGAGTGTTTGGATGGGGGGAAGCGGGGTTCCCAAGGAGGGAGGGAAAGAGAAAGAGAACCTTCCTGCTGTCTCCTTCCCAGAGATGGGGGACAGTGAAGGGACAGTGTGGCAGGCAGCTTCGTGGTCGCCCAAAGATGTCCACATTCCAGTCCCGGGACCCTGTGACCACGTCATCTGACATGGCAGGAGGGACTGGTGGGCCTGGCAGAGGGGTCCCCAGGGAGATGGCAGCACAGTACATGACACAAGACGTGTGGCACCAGGAGCCTGATCCCCGCGGGGGGGGGGGGGGCCGAGATTGTGGGAGGGTGCCCGCCCTAACCAAGCACTCTCCCCGCGGCCTCTGCCCAGCCCTGCCTGGAAACAGCGGGCAGCTGCTCACAGGGCTCTGCCAGCGTCTACCGTGCCACACGGGCCCGGCCCCCATCATGCTTCTAGGCCTGTCGGCCTCCGGCCCCCGCCCCCAGATTCTCTCGAAGGCCCGCGTGACTCAGAGACATGTCGGTTCACTGGTTGTCAGCCAGAGCTCCTGGTTTCGGTAATTCAGCTGGCCACCGGCAAAGGGGCCGTGTAGAGGAAGTGCCTGGGAGGCCGGGCTGCGCCCTGTGCTTCGAGCCTGGCTGTCGTGGGTGAGATGTGTGGTTTGAGCTTCCTGCACTGAATTCTGGTACGGCGTGTTTTTCTTTCCACTTCTGGGCGTTTCTCACTAACCTTTCAATCAGAGAAAGTGTTGTCATCACAGACTTTCTTTCTAGAAAGACGTGCCCCGGGCTGCAACCCTGGAGGCTGAAGTGCAGTCCCACAGACCTGGGGCGGGGAGGGGCTTGAGGTCATCTCTCCCAGGTCACCCCCCCAAGGAAAGGGCTCCCTGTACCCTTGGGGAGCATCTGATGTCACTGTTTAAGCCTCTCAAACTTTCCTGTGCGTGAGAATCCGCTGGAAAGCGTGGGGTGGGGGCCTGGGAATCTGCATTTTTAAAATCCCAGCCCCTGGGCAATCGCCACGCTGGGGGTTTTTGAGGAACACAGCAACTGTGATGAGGGAGGGAAGACAGTCCCCAGTCTCCCACGTGCCCTGGGGCTTCGCAGACCTGATTTGGGGTCTTGTGTGCATTGCGTGGTGAGGGTGGCTTACCATACACTCCCTTGGTATTCGTGCAGGACTAATGCACGTCGCGTGTTCACCAATGAAATGTTCACCACAGCGCAGGCCCGGGGTGGGGTGGGGTGGGGTGGGGTGGAGGGGTTCTAACAGAACACTCATCCGGGTGAACCAACCTGCCCCAGCCAGACGCACTTGCTATGGGTGGAGCGGGATCCCGGTGTGGCCAGGGTCTGGGTGTGGCAACTGGAACCTGGGTAGGAGGGGTCTCTGAGCCCCTGTTTTTTCCCCCACTGACTGTGTCAGTAGTGCCATCTTTGTCCCCGAAGGTCAGGGGGACATTGCCTGGGGGGGCAGGTAACACCATGTCCACACTTTGACCCCAAGGGAGTTGTGCAGGTGTCTGGTAATGCGTGTTTAGGTGTTGTTGTTGGAATGGATTTTTTATTCTCTCTCTCTCTCCCTTTCAAGACTCTCTTTCCCAGCTGCCCGCTCCCCAGCACCCGAAGATTCGCCTGTACAACGCCGAGCAGGTTCTGAGTTGGCAGCCAGCGCCCCTAGGCAATGGCACGAGGCCAGTGGTCTACAGAGTGCAGTACAAATAGTAAGCTGGGCGCCTCCGGGCGGGGAGGGGTCCTTGCTGGGGGAGGGCGGGTGTCGGGGACCCTGTAGAACCCTAGGGCCGGCTGCTAGGTACCGCCTCGTGGCAGGATTGGAATGGAGCCGTGGGAAGCACATCCTGTCTCCAGGGACAGCTGGCACAGCTCTCACTCCTCCAGGGGCTGGGATCCCACTGTGTCGGGAAATCCTGCTGTCCAACCTCAAGGTTTCCTGAATCGGGGCAAGTTTATTCCCTCACTGGCTGCAAAGGGCCTCGGGCTGGAAGGTCAGGAGGCATCCTCGCTAGGGCTCCAACTCGGACTCACTGAGTCGTCCAGGCCAGCTTTGGCCTCTCCGGAATGCACTCCGTGAGTGACAGTGAATTCTCAGTTTCTCCACTGGTTTTCCAGTTTGAATCGCGTGCTATTTCGGCCCCTGCATGTTACGCCTCGCCCTCTTTGCCAGCTTTGACATACTTCGCCATCGCTGGGTTCCAGGAGGAGCTCATAGAGAAAGAAGACAGGCAGAGCCCACGTCCTCAGCTCCTGGTTGTTTGCCTTGTTAAACAGGCGCGTGGAAGAGTAAGGTGACATTGCTGGCCACGCCGTTTTACGTGAATAAGGAGCAAAGTGGGAAAAAGGCTCACGCTGCTCAGTGCCCATGAGAATGTGCTGGATGGGCACACAGAGAGTGCAAACAGTGCATGGAACCACGTGTGTGTTGCAAAAATATTTTTTTACAAAAATAATTATCCTTTTTTAAAAGAATATTTGTTTATTTGAAAGGCAGAGTTACAGAGAGGCAGAGGCAGAGAAAGAGAGAGAGAAAGGTCTTCCATCTGCTGGTTCTCTCCCCAAATGGCTGCAATAGCTGGAACTGGGCCAATCCAAAGCCAGGAGCCAGGAGCTTCTTCCTAGTCTCCCACATGGGTGCAGGGGCCCAAGGCCTTGGGCCATCTTCCACTGCTTTCCCAGGCAACAGCAGAGAGCTGGATTGGAACAGGAGCAGCCGGGACTCAAACCAGCACCCATATGGGATGCTGGCACTGCAGGTGGTGGCTTTACCCTCTATACCACAGCACCGGCCCCGAAAAAATAAACATCTTTTAATTCCATTTTGCCCTGCGCTTTTGGAAGTAGCCAAGTACGCTCACACCGCCTGTTGCAGAATTCATTAGCACAGCCCTTTTGGAAAGTAAGTCTAGTATGTACTTCCAGGGTCACGAAAATGCCCATATTACTTTTACCTTAAGCAGATAGTCCAACCCCACCACCCAAGAAAGAAGCCAAATTATATTCATGAAGATATACATGGAAGCATATATTCATATGCATCAGTAGGAAAATCCCAAATTATGGCCTGCTAACTTATAGGTGCCCATTAGGCAGTCCTCAGATAATCAATACATGCCCTCTGGTGGAAATTGCAGTTGTATAAACTTTGGGATGTGACTGGCGCTGTGGCCTGCAGGTTAGGCCTCAGCCTACAACACCAGCACCTCATATGGGCACCGACTTGAGACCCAGCTGCTCCACTTCCCATCCAGCTCCCTGCTAATGGCCTGGGAGGGCATCGGAAGATGGCCCAAGTGCTTGGGCCCCTGCACCCACGTGGGAGACCTGGAAGAAGCTTCTGGCTCCCGGCTTTGGTCTGGCCCAGCCCCAGCTGTTGCAGCCATTTGGGGACTGAACCAGAGGATGGAAGTGTTTCTCTCTCTCTTTCTCTCTCTCTCTCTCTCTCTCTCTGTAACTCCGCCTTTCCGATAAAAAAAAAAAGGGGGGGGATGTATTTGTGGTCAAGGACAGGAAGGGAAAGTGGAAAAGTAGAGGCAGTTGACTGGGCCAGCAGTGGCTTCCCAGATGATGTCATTTTCATTTTCCACGTCCATTGTCACAATATTTCCTTGATTAAGACCGATGCTTGGCCGGCGCTGCGGCTCACTAGGCTAATCCTCCGCCTTGCGGCACCGGCACACAGGGTTCTAGTCCCAGTCGGGGCGCCGGATTCTGTCCCAGTTGCCCCTCTTCCAGGCCAGCTCTCTGCTATGGCCCGGGAGTGCAGTGGAGGATGGCCCAAGAGTTTGGGCCCTGCACCCCATGGGAGACCAGGAAAAGCACCTGGCTCCTGCCATCGGATCAGCACGGTGCGCCGGCCGCAGCGCGCCAACCGCAGCGGCCATTGGAGGGTGAACCAATGGCAAAGGAAGACCTTTCTCTCTGTCTCTCTCACTGTCCACTCTGCCTGTCAAAAAAAAAAAAAAATTAAAATACCTATTGTACACTCCAAGAACAAGCAGTATTCTCATTTTAGTGTTTTTCTCTCTAGACATTTTTTTCTAAATGCATGCAGTTGTGTGAAAAGGTGGATTACCCTTCCCGGTCCTACTTCCTTTTCTCTCTCTCTCTCTCTTTCTTTCTCTTTCTCGATTTACATAGGTTAGGTCAGTGTGTGAGCAAGTTTTCATATAATGAATTCTGTGTGATTATTTTTATTGCATGTTTTTGTTAGTTTTACACATGGCATAGTCATGTCCCTGCTTACAGATATAGATAGTTAACCACTGACAACTTTTTTTAAATTTATTTTTTCTTTATTTCAAAGGCAGAGTTACAGAGCGAGACAGACAGAGAGGTCTTCCATCTGCTTGTTCACTCCCCAAATGACTGAAATGGCCAGGTCTGGGCCAAGCCCCTGGCCAGGAGCCAGGGGCTTCTTCCCCATCTCCTATGTGGGCACAGGGATCCAAGCACTTGGACCATGCTCTCTGCTTTCCCAGGCATGTTAACAGGGAGCTGGATCGGAAGTGGAGCAGCCAGGGCTTGAACCGGTGCCCATGTGGGATGCCAGCACTGCAGGAGGTGCCCCTATGGCAATGGCAACTATTTTGAGTCATCATCTCTGTTTTCCTAGAAGAGGGACTGCGGGGTCAAAGGAGACGAACTTAGCATTTTCCTAAGTGACCTCGCAGAGGGTAGACACTGCTCTTCCATGGCACAGGTGCCCGGATGCGGGGGACAGGCCGTGACTGGTGTAAGTGTGACCGGTGTCCCTAGCAGGGCCCCGCACTGCCTCTGAGGCCCCCATGTTGTTCCTGCAGGGTGATGGCGGCCACAGGGAGGCCCCAGGGTGCTCTGGGAGAGGTCGTCCCAAGTTCTGGCACTCAGGAGACAATGGGTGCAGGGTCCACACAGCCCGCCCTGGCACTCGGGAGACGGACATGGCATCCACACAGCCTGCCCTGGCACTTGGGAGATGACGGGCACGGCGTCCACACAGCCCGCCCTGGCACTCGGGAGACGGGGAGAATAGAGAAGTTGCCTCGCTGGGATCCTAGCCCGGGTATCCTGGCTGCACAATCCATGCGCTGAACCACGGAGCTGTGGTCGGCACAGTGCAGATGGCTCTAAAAACCAGAGAATTGCAGGAGCAGGGGTGATCCGAAGCGGCCGTTTGCAAGGGGAGGCCGGAACGGATTTCCTGGTGCACGAAGCTCCCCCGGGCTCACTGAGCAGCCGGTGGAGGCCCTGCCCTGTTCGTTCTTTCACGTCCCTGTTCCTGTTCACTATTCATTTAAACGTGGCGCACAGCTCCCTATTTTACCCTCCGCCAACAAAGGGGGAAGTGGCTCCCTTCCCACTCTCCCTCCCCCGCAGGTGCCGGCTGCCATTTCAGTTTGGACGCTTGTTCCCTTTAAGCCTTTTCTGAGAAACATCTTTTTTAAAACAGTTCTGGGGAAGACATTTGACCTAGTGCTAAAGGTGCCGCTCTGGACGCCTGCATCCCATGTCTGCGTGCCTGGGTTCAAGTCCTGGCTCCACTCCCAATTCCCCCTCCCTGCCCGTGCAGACACCCTGGGAGGGACCAGGTGATGGCTCAAGTATTTGGGTCCCTGCTACCCACATGGAAGACCTGTGCCAAGTTCCCGGCTCCCGGTTTCAGCCTGGCCCAGCCCTGACTCTCGTGGGCATTTGGGGAGTGAACCAGCAGATGGAAGATGTCTGTCCATCTCTCTTCTCCATCTCTCTGCCTCTTAAATAATTACTTAAAAAAAAAACAAGTTCTGAGAAAGGGGCAGGGTTGAAGGAGAGGAGAAGCAGAACATGAGTGGTTGGCATCCTGGTAAATTAGGGCGTGACCTTTGAGATACACAATGAGCGTCTTCCTCAAAGCTCTGGCCACGTGGCAGAAGTCTGTCCCCAGGCAGGGTGTGTAGTATGCATGACGGGTGGGAGCAGGCGGCCCCGAGGACAAGAGCCTGTTGCTGTCTCGGCCACTGTGGCCGTCGGGGCACAGCAGATGCGTGCCTGCAGGGTTCACTTGGGATGGCGGCATAACCTTGTGTCTGTAACACTAAAACCCACCGCACTGTATGCCTTTAAGTGGATGAGTTAGAGCTCGGGGGAAACTCAGACTTGAAGAGCGTTCCCTTTCCTTGTCAGCGCCATGGGGGAGTGGAACGACGTGACCAAGGTGAACTGCACGCAGATCGCAGGGACCGAGTGTGACTTCACGGCGGCCAGCCTCTCCAACGGCTTCCCGATGTATTTCAACATCTCCCTGCGCCTCCGCGCGGAGCAGGGGGAGCTCCACTCGGCCTGGGTGACGGTGCCTTGGTTCCAACACTATCGGAACGGTAAGAGGATGGGGAGAGACCCGTCTTCACCCTGCTCTTGGGAGTGGCGTTGGCTCCAGGTCCCTGAGCCCCGCCTCTCTCCCGACAGGTGGAGGCACCGACCCTGGAGGCGATGCCCGGGAAGGGTGGCCCCTGTGTGTAAGAAAGTTTGATTGGGTCACACGAGTACATTGTTCTTCCGGTGAATCGGCCGTGGCCGCTCTCCCGAGACTGTGGAAGAGTGAGAGGTCCGACAGGGGCCATCCGGACTGCAAAGCCTCCATTTCCTCTGGCTTTTCACGGGGCTGGAGAGTGGCCCACCCCTGAGCCAGACGCAGTGCTGGCCCACCGGCACAGCTCACCTGTTCTGGCACAACTCCTTCCTGCTTGGAGACTTCCACTCAGCTTGGAGTGGTGCCCGACGCGTAGTAGGTGTTCAGTAAATGTTTGCTGAATGACTATACGAACCCGTGTGTCCCCGGGTATCGGAGGGGCGGGCTTAAGAGCCCTGGAGTGATGGGTGTGTCACCCAGTCAGCTGTGCCAGCTGCTCCTCCGGCCTCTGGTTTACGCACACAGGAAGTACGAAACTTGTTTGGACCCTGATTCAGACACAGTATATGACAGTTGAGGAAGTGTGGCCACAGTCTAGACTGTTAATGTACTAAACAGTTATTGTTTATTTTAGATGTTATCATGCTATCGTGATTTTAAAGGGGAAGGGGTGATCCTGGTTAAAATGGTATTTTTTTAAATATTTTATTTTGTTTGAAAGGCAGAGTTACAGAGAAGAAGGGGCAGAGGCAGAGGCAGAGAGAGAGAGATCTTCCATCTGCTAGTTCACTACTCAAATGGCTGCAACAGCCAGGGCTGGGCCAGGTCAAAGCCAAGAGCCAGGAGCTTCTTCCAGGCCTCACACGTAGGTGCAGGGGCCAAGCACTTGGGCCATCTTTTGCTGCATTCCCCAGGTGCATTAGCAGGGAGCTGGATCAGAAGTGGAGCAGCCAGGAATTATGGGATGCTGGCGCTGCACGGGGCAGCTTTATGCACTACGCCACAGCACTGGCCCCTACAGGGGAAAATTTTATGTTATGTGTGTGTTGCTACAATTTTAAAAATTAGAGGGAAAAAGGGGAGGAGGAGGTTCCTCTCTCCCAGAGCTCCATTGTCCTAAAGTATCTGCAGGGAAATGATGATGTCTGAGATTTCGTTCAAGGTCATCAGAATTACCCAGAGAGGGAGGGGCCGGGATGCAGTGCCTGGGCACGGAAGAAGCGGGGTGTCTGGAGATGCCGGTTGGTTAAATTGTGAGCTCTCTCTGGTTTGTTTATTTTCTGTACTAAGAGGTGTTTGGCCGGCGCCATGGCTCACTAGGCGAATCCTCCGCCTGAGGCACCGGCACCCAGGGTTCTAGTCCCGGTTGGGGCACCGGATTCTGTCCCGGTTGCTCCTCTTCCAGTCCAGCTCTCTGCTGTGGCCCGGGAAGGCAGTGGAGGATGGCCCACCCGCATAGGAGGCCAGGAGGAAGCACCTGGCTCCTGGCTTCAGATCGGCGCAGCACACCGGCCGTGGCGGCCATTTGGGGGGTGAACCAACGGCAAAGGAAGACCTTTCTCTCTGTCTCTCTCTCTCACTGTAACTCTGCCTGTCAAAAAAAAGAAAAAGAAAAAGAAAAGGTGTGTAAGGTGTCAGGGACCCACACAAGGAGGACAGGGTGGTCTTGCTGGCGGCATCTTTGCACACTCATTTGTCCTGAATCAGAAAACCAGCCAAGGTCTGAGCTGGCACGTTCCGCCTAAGTGGGGATTAGGAACAACAATCAAACAGTATTGACGGTGACCGCCGATGCACAGGGGGTAAGAGACAGGGACAAAGGTGGGAAGGTCACCCGTCCAGGGCGGCCACGTTCTCAGTCGGGCTGTCATTCGCTGCCCTCTGGCTGGTAAGTGGCGTCCTAAATCCCACCTACTGCTTTTGGGGGAGCTAGAATCAGCACCCCGTGTGCAGATGGCTTCTGGAGGGAGTGAGACAATGGCTGGAGGGGAAAGGCTTTGGCGTCCCACAAACCTGGCTCCACGTCCCATTTTCCCAGAGTGATGGCACCATGAGGCATCAGTTTCCCCGTCTGTGAAATGGGCACAACTTCTCGGTGCTGTGGAACCAGCAGGCCAAGCCCAAAGGCAGGGCATCTGCTTGTGCCAGTGTCCACTGTTCCATGAAGCCATTCTTCCCATGGCATTTTGAAAGAAGACACATTGTTCCTGTCCCTTCCCTGCCCCCCTACCCCACTCCCATCCCCAGCCCTAAGATTAGTGTCAAGTTCAAGTTCAGGTTCAAACCTGGGACTGCCTTTAGAAGGGTGGGTCAGAGAGTGTGGTCCTCTTGGCTGTAAAGGGATTCAGTGGGGCTGGCATCCATGCTCCCACGGCTGCTCCTGTGTGGGAGTGGACCTCGCTAGAGACCATCTCCCTCAGAGGGGAGAGGCCTGCCGCCAGCGTGCTTCTCCACGCTCTGCTGGAGCCGGGGTGTGCCAGGGCCTGTGAGCAGCTCTAAAGAAAGAACTTTTTGTCCCCGGCAGCCAATCCCCGGACATTGCGCTGGCTGGCGGCCCTGGCCCTGCGTGAGGCATTGTCTGAACTTAGCTCCTCCACCAGAAGTGGTGCGATCGGAGGGTACAGATGCAAACCCTGTAAAGACCCATCTGCACGAAGAGGAGTGTGGCCAGGCCACGTGCCGACCTGCGGCTCCCAGGGGAGGACGTGGAAGTGTGAGAGAATCCCAGCCAGGGTGTCGTGAACACACAAGTGTTTGCAGTGATAGGATTGCCTCCTTGGGTGAGACATGCCGAGATCCGTCTTGTAGAACTTGGAGGACCCAACCTGTACTTTGATCTAGGTCGCCTGGTTCATTACGCAGTGTGCATGCTCACTTGGCTGCCCTGGAACTGATATGAAAAGCCCTAATAAATAGAACCCCGTGGGAACACCTCCGTTTTTATACTCAAACAGAGCATTGCAAGCAGCTAGGAGACAGGTGTACTGGAACGTGTGTCAGCGCCACTTTCCCTCATTCATACTGGAATTTTTTTACATGGCAGGTAGGGGCTGGCAGACCTTCCCCCCTCTGGGTGAGAACTTGACCTTTGGCTATCTTTCCAGTTCTGCTCCTCAGAAACTGATAAACATGTCACGTAGCCATGTCACCAGGCAGTGTTGCTTATGGGTCACATGACTTCTGCTTGGCCAATGGCATCACAGCGCTGACACCCACAGTGCCTGGCAGATCTCTGAGCTCTGCTGAACCAGGCACATCCTCACAGGGACCCTGGGACCCACCCCTGTGGAGCTGACCCAAGAGATATTGGCTCTGGTGATCCTCCAGCCGGGGGGGCTGCAACACCTGCCCCGTGGGACCTTGCCCCCTTGCACCCGAGCTGTCTCCAGAGGGGACGGGGGGCTTGCTGTGGGCCACTGTGTGGCCTGCTCCAAGACCCCATTTGGAAGCTTACTCCTCGTGCCCAGAACCACCTCTGCCTATATAAATACAAATACACGCGTGTGTGTCTCCACGTGTGTGTGACCAACAGACAAGCCTTTATCTGGAGGAGAAAGGATCTCTCGGGCCTAACCTGCCATAAATAGAAAATTCCAAAAACATGAGAAAAAGTGGCACTGACACCCGTTCCAGTACATCTGTCTCCTAGCTGCTTGCAATGCTCTGTTTGAGTATAAAAATGGAGGTGTTCCCACGGAGTTCTATTTATTAGGGCTTTTCATATCCGTCCCAGGGCAGCCAAGGGCTGACGCATGACGAGAATTGAAAGGTTCCAGCATTTTATCAAGTAAGCGTGTGTACTGTGTGTGTGGTATTACATATAATAGACACACAAGTGCTCCTCCACTTATGATGGAGTGATGCCCCGATAAACCCATTGCAAGTTGAAAATATCACTTCAAGCCAAGAAGAAGAAGGCACTCAATGCCCGCAACATGGTGCCCTCTGGAGCGTCAAGGGTGTTTGCCCCAGGCAGGCACGGTGCTGAGCAGGAGCTGCGGCGGCTGCCGCCTCTTCCCAGCATGGGGAGGGAGAATCCGACTGCTAGCCCAGGGGCGGACGAGAATCTGAAGCGTGGTCTCTGCCCCATCCCGAAGTTGGAGAGTGGTTTGAGTTGAGCCGTCGTCGTAGGCCAAGGACCAACCGTACGGTAGACCTGTACACACAATGTGTGTGTGTGTGTGTCTGTGTGTATTGAAGCGCATGTCTGGGTTTGCAATTCTGTTCCAGTGACCGTCGGGCCTCCCCAGAACGTGCGGGTGACCCCTGGAGAAGGCTCCCTCATCGTCATGTGCGCCCCTCCCTTTGATATCAGTACCACCATGGCCACTTTTCAATATTACGTCCACTACTGGGAAAAAGCAGGAACCCATCAGGTCAGAGCGTTTTTCTTCTTTGTCTTAATTTTCTTTTCTTTGGAGTTTTTTTCTTTTTTAAAGATGTATGTATGTATTTGAAAGGCAGAGTGACAGAGAGAGAGAGAGCTCTTCCATCCTCTGATTCACTCCTCCAGATGGCTACCACAGCCAGGTCTGCACCAGGCTGAAGCCAGGAGCCAGAAGCCAAGCACTTGGGCCGTCCTCCCGCACCCTCCCGGGCACACTAGCAGGGAGCTGGCTGGAAGCAGTGAACCAGGCCAGAAGCAGTGAACCAGGGCTCCTCTCTGGGATACCAGCATTACAAGCAGAGGCTTAACCTGCTGTGCGACAATGCTGGCCCCATCTTCAGAATTTCTGATGTAGCAAAAGAGAAAAGCTCATGTGGGCCAGGAGCACAGGGGCTCCAGCTTCTCCTTCGTGTCTGGGCCTGACTTAATCCTCCTCTCTAAGACCTGATTTGTGCTGTCTCTGCAGAGACCTGCCTCTGCCCCCTGGAGCTGCGGTCTCTCTTTAACTTCACCCTGATCCCAGTGTCTGGGCCGCACACTGGGCCGGTGCATTGCTTATGACGCCTTTGCCATGCTCCGGACTTCGGAGATTTCTGTGGGCCTCTTTCTTTTTTTAAGATTTTTTTTTTTCTGGCCGGCGCCGCGGCTCACTAGGCTAATCCTCCGCCTAGCGGCGCCGGCACACCGGGTTCTAGTCCCGGTCGGGGCGCCGGATTCTGTCCCGGTTGCCCCTCTTCCAGGCCAGCCCTCTGCTGTGGCCAGGGAGTGCAGTGGAGGATGGCCCAGGTGCTTGGGCCCTGCACCCCATGGGAGACCAGGAAAAGCACCTGGCTCCTGGCTCCTGCCATCGGATCAGCGCGGTGCGCCGGCCGCAGCGCGCCGGCCGCGGCGGCCATTGGAGGGTGAACCAACGGCAAAGGAAGACCTTTCTCTCTCTCTCTCTCTCTCACTGTCCACTCTGCCTGTCAAAAAAAAAAAAAAAAAAAAAAAAAAAAAAGATTTTTTTTTTTTTTTGAAGGCAGACTTACAGAAAGGCAGAGGCAGAGGCAGAGAGAGAGAGAGAGAGAGAGAGAGAGAGAAGTCTTCCATCCATTGGTTTACTCCCCAGATAGCCACAACAGAGCTGAGCCAATCCGAAGCCAGGAGCCAGGAGCTTCTTCTGGGTCTTCCACATGGGTGCAGGGGCCCAAGCACTTGGGCCATCTTCTGCTGCCCTCCCAGGCCATAGCAGAGAGCTGGATCGGAAGTGGAGCAGCCAGGACTTGAACTGGTGCCCATATGGGATGCCGGCACTGCAGGCAGTGGCTTTACCTACTACGCCACAGCACCCACCCCTTCTGTGGGCCTCCTTATTCAAACAGGAATCCGCAGCCGTCTGCAAGGTTTCGCTGTCTCAGTGGCTTGAACAGTTCGCCAAGAGGCTGTAAGTGAATAGGTGGGAAAGCTCTGGGAGGGAGAAGGAGCTTGTCAAGCGGAAGCCAGCAGATGCGGGGAGGCTTGGCAGGTTGGGGAGCTGTCACAAGCTGCTCACAACACACCTGATGAAGGAACATGGGATCCAAGGGGCTTGGGCAGCCCTGGACAGGCGGGGTCCACCTGCCTCCTGATATCATCAGTCCCCAAGGTCATTTTGACCAAACCTATCCCAGGAAATCAGTGCATTTCAGTTCCAGTTAGGAGCAGGTCGGGAATGGGATGAACATTCTTTCCTGGGATAGTTTTTTCTCCACTGGCTAACTTGGAGGTATCTGGATTAGATTCACTGTGAAACCCAACATGCTGACTTGAAGGGAGAAAAATGTTATTCTCAAAGTTGGGATTTACAAGGCTGGCACTGTGGTATAACAGGTTAAGCTGCCACCTGTAGCACTGACATCTCACATGGGCACCAGTTCAAGTCCACTCTGCTCCATTTCCAATCCAGCTCCCTGCTAATGCGCCTGGGAAAGCAGTAGAAGATGGCCCAAGTGCTTGGGCCCCTGCACCCATGTAGGAGACCCGAATGAAGCTCTTGGCTTCTTGCTGTAGCCTGCCCCAGCCCTGATGATTATAGACATTTGGAGAGTGAATTGGTGGATGGAAGACCTCTCTCTCTCTCTCTCTCTCTCTAACTCTTCCCTTTAAATAAATATTAAGAATCTTTTTTTAAAAAAAATCGGGACTTGCTAAATTCCAGCTCTGGACCTCCACTGCTGCTGCCCCACCCCCACTCCCCAAGACCTCATGGCCAGAAACAGCCCTAAAGCCAGTGCACTTCTTCCCTCTGGCCAC
Source organism: Oryctolagus cuniculus (assembly GCF_051225735.1). Classification (NCBI taxonomy): domain Eukaryota; kingdom Metazoa; phylum Chordata; class Mammalia; order Lagomorpha; family Leporidae; genus Oryctolagus; species Oryctolagus cuniculus. The sequence goes on along the minus strand of NC_142870.1, from coordinate 11,606,999 downwards.
CAGTCGTCCCCTGGAAGGTCCGTCTCCTGTCGCCAGCGTCGCTGTAAAACCACAGCTGGTGGTTGTGGGGTTTGCCTGCTATGATGCTGGGCAGACGGGCCCCAGGTGGGTGGCTGACTGACCCGTGAGGCCGTGTGCTTTCTCCGTAGGTGAGAGGTCCCTTCAAGAGCAGCTCCATTTTGCTGGAGGATTTGAAACCCTTCAGAGTCTACTGTTTGCAAGTCGAGGCGCAACTGCTCTGGGTATCCCAGAACGTCATCCGGCCCGGGCATTTAAGCAACGCATCTTGCCTGGAAACAACAGCAGATGGTAACATAGGCCCTTCTGTGTCCTTTCCGAGCTGGGCAAAGAATACTTCTAACGTAGCGACACCAGGGAACCCTTCTGCACTGAGCAGTGGTAGGAGGAGGGGGAGCCCCAGAGGCCAGCGGCGAGGATGAGCCTGTGTTCAGGTCAGTCCCAAGGGCTGCCCCTCAGCCAGCACCTGCTTGGTTTATTAGAGGACGGCCCGAGCAGCCTCAGGCTAAAAGTGTCTCCTCGGAAAGACTCAGGCTAAGAGAGCTGCAGATTTTTTTTTCTGACTTTGGAACATTTGCATATACATAGTGAGATACCTTGGGGATGGCACCCAGGTCTAAACACAAAACTGAGTTGTTTCACAGTCACTTTTTTTTTTTTTTTTTTTTTTTTGGCCGGCGCTGCTAGGTGGAGGATTAGCCTAGTGAGCCGCGGCGCCGGCCTACAGTCACTTTCTGCACACAGCCTGAGTGCCGTTCCATACGATAATTCCAGCGCCTCTGCATTTTGACTGTGGCCCATCACGTGGGGTCAGATGTGGAACGTCCCACTTGTATTTGGTGTCAGCCCTCCAAAACTTTCAGATGTTGGAGGACTTCAGATTCCGGATTTTGGGATTAGGGATGCCCCCCTGGTTGGATGTAAGCCTCCCAGGCAGGGGTGGGGAAGGGGATCTGACACGAGTCCCGTGGAAGCAGGGTCAGATGAAAACTGACCAGAGGGGACGGTCACCCTGTTCACTGTCGTGTTGTCTCTTTTAGCCTCCACCAAACATCAGCAAATAATCCTGATCTCGCTGGGAGTCTTTTCATTGCTGTTGGTACTGGCAGGGACCTGTTACTTTCTGGTCCTCAAATACAGAGGCCTCGTCAAATACTGGTTCCACTCTCCGCCAAACATCCCACTGCAAATAGAAGAGGTATGTGCACCCACATGGGCTGTATCTGCAGCCCGGCTGTCCCTCGGGGCACTGTGGACACTGAGGTCATTTGCTGTCTTAAAAATTTATTTATTTATTTGAGAGACACAGTTACAGAGAGAGAGGGAGAGACAGACAGAGAAAGATCTTCCATCTGCTGGTTCACTCCCCAGATGGCTGCAGTGGCGAGGGCTGGAGCTCCATCTGGGTCTCCTACGTGGGTGGCAGGGGCCCAAGCACTTGGGTCACCTTCCAGTACTTTCCTGGGTTGCATCATCTGGGAGCTAGATCGGAAGTGGAGTATTGGAACTTCAGCCAGCATCGCAGGTGGCAGCTTAACCCTCTGTGCCACACAGCTGGCCCCTGACACTGAGATGGAGTGTCACTGGTATAGTTATTCATATACGCGTGTTCATAGCAGTGGCATTTCCAGTGGCCAATGGTGGGACAACCTTAGTGTCTGTAAAGAGGTGAGAGGGGAACGGATAAATAAAATGTGGAACATACACACAGCGGAATATTATTCAGCCTTGAAAAGGGAATTCTGACCATGCTACCTTGGGGACACTGTGCTGAGTGCAACAAACCAGACACAACAGGAGAAACCCTGTGTGATCCCACGTGTGTGAGGTCCCTCGTTAGATTCGAGACTGAAGGTGCGACAGTGGTCGCCAGAGGCTTCAGGGCAGGAAAAGAGGAGTTAGTGTTTAATGGGTGCGAGACGGGAAGTGTTCTGGGGATGGAGGGTGGTGACAGTGGCGAAACTGAGTGTGCCACTGAGCCGAGACTTCAGAATGGTTAAGCTGGTAAATTGGGGGCGGGTGTTGTGGTATGGGGGGGTTAAGCTGCCCCTTGGGACACCCACATCCCATATTGGAGTGCCTGGGATCAAATCCTGCCCCTGCTCCTCATTCAGCACCTGTTAATGTGCTTGGGAGACAGTGGATGATGGCCCAAGTGCTTGGGCTCCTGCCACCACATGGGAGACCCGGGTGGAGTTCCAGGCCCCTGGCTTCGACCTGGCCCAGCCCCAGCTGTTGCAGCCATTTAGGGGGTGAACCAGAGGATGAAGATCTCTCCCTCTCTCTCTGTCTGCAATTCTGATTTTCAAATAAATAAAGCGGGAATCATGATTAGGACCATGACCTTTGGGGCACATGGGTCCCTCGGGGAGAGTTCGCGCCCAGAGCTCGGGTGTGTTAAAGAACTGAGAAAGCGAAGGGTTGATGAGCCTAGTGGAGGCCTCTCGTCCCTGCACTACGCACCTGAGGACACAGATGGGACAGTATCAGGATCACAGGCTGGCTCAGAGAGGGACATTTGCAAGTATTTGCCCCCAAGGTGTTTTTTCTTTTTTCCTTAAATATTTATTTGAAAGGCAGAGATACAAAGAGAGAGGGAGAGAAAGATGGAGATCTTCCATCTGTTTCATTCCCAAATGGCTACAACAGCTGGGGCTGGGCCAGACGGAAGCCAGGAGTCCGTAACAGGTCTCCCACGTGGGCGCAGGGGCCCAAGCACTTGAGGCATCCTCCACTGCCTTCCCAGGCCATTAGCAGGGAGCTGGATCAGAAGTGGACCAGCCGGGACTAGAACCAGTGCCCGTATGGGATGCCAGCCTACAGGGGGCGCCTAAACCTGCTGTGCCACAACGCTGCCCCCTGCCCCCAAAAGATTTACACTACCCTTTGGGAAGCTCAGGGTTGAGGTGTTAGAAACAGAATCTTGGCCGGCACTGCGGCTCACTAGGCTAATCCTCTGCCTGCGGCGCCAGCACCCTGGATTCTAGTCCCAGTTGGGGTGCCGGATTCTGTCCCGGTTGCCCCTCTTCCAGTCCAGCTCTCTGCTGTGGCCATGGAGTGCAGTGGAGGATGGCCCAAGTGCTTGGACCCTGTACCCCATGGGAGACCAGGAGAAGCTCCTGGCTCCTGGCTTCGGATCAACGCGGTGCATCGGCCACAGCAGCCATTGCAGGGGGGTGGGGGTGGGGGTGGTGGTGAACCAACGGCAAAGGAAGACCTTTCTCTCTGTCTCTCTCTCTCACTGTCCACTCTGCCTGTCAAAAAATTAAAAAAAAAAAAAACAGAATCTTGTTTTGTTGCATCCAGAGTGAGTGGAAGTTAGAGAAAGTCTAGGTCTGGAAAGAGCTATAGTCAGGTGCTCCTCCATCTGCCCCCACCACCACCAGCGGCTGGGCCCCAGGGGGTCTCCACCAGTTGTCCCCAGGGCACGACTGTGCCACAGGCCTTAGCTCGCTTTCCAGGCGAGTTCACCGCGGTGGCCCAAGGTTCAGCTTTGTCCCTCCTCTGTCCTCTGATTGCACAGCCATGGTGCCCAGGACTTCAGAGACTTCCAGCGTCTCCCAGGGCTCATCACAGCCTGGGGATTTCTAACGCAGCACAAACAGAAAGGGGAAGTGAGTAGGCGCCGAGAAGGGTCCTGGGTGTCCCTCGGGCCTCACACCTGGGGCCTTGGCATGCTGAGTGCTGGGAAGCCGAAACCACAGCCCTGGGGGGAGCAGCCAGGAGCTGGGCTGTGGACGTCACTGCTGGGCCCGGTCACAGCTGAGCCCAGGCCCCGTTTCCTCCTCCACTGAAAAGCAAGGCTTTCTAGATGCATCGAAGGACAAGTGACTCACAAGCCTGGGGGTGGTGATGAGGAACACACTTTCCCTTTTCTAACGCTCGTGGCGGCGTGGGCGTGCAGGGTAGCAGGGAAGCCACGGCCGCGAGGGGCAAGGGGCATGGAGCAGCGTTCCCATGCAGTCAGTCACGTGTGGCTCGCGGGCGGGAGCCGTTCTCAGAAGTGGGTTGTTGGGCCATTTCCTGATTGTGCACACCGAGGTGGTGTCACCCGCCACACACCTCAGCCACGTGGCCTACATGGCATAGCCTGCGGTTGCTGGGCCACGTGAGCAAAACAACAGGAGACTAAAGCAAGCGTGAGAAAAAATGATGCAATCAAGAGATGCAGTGAAGGGGACGGATAAGGCTGCTTTGAAAAAGTGGGAAACGTTTTTTTCTGAGCACAAGGAGCACACTGTAAAAAATAATGATGAAAACTACAGGGGCCAGCGCTGTGGCACAGCGGGTTAACGCCCTGGCCTGCAGTGCCAACATCCCATATGGGCGCCGGTTCTAGTCCTGGCTGCACCTCTTCTGATCCAGCTCTCTGCTATGGCCTGGGAAAGCAGTGGAAGATGGCCCAAGTCCTTGGGCCCCTGCACCCACATCGGGGACCCGGAAGAAGCTCCTGGCTCCTGGCTTCAGATAGGTGCAGCTCCGGCCATTGCAGCCATCTGGGGAGTGAACCAGTATATGGAAGACCTCTCTCTCTCTCTCTCTCTCTCTCTCTCTCTCTCTCTCTCTCTCTCTCTCTTTCTGTAACTCTGTCTTTCAAATAAATAAAATAAATCTTTAAGAAAAAAAGAAACTACAGCACGGGAGTGGACGCGCAGCCTCACAGTGAAGATGCCCAGGTCCTACTGGGCACCAGACTTTTACTTGGTTGCCAACATAGTAGGCCTGTGTGCACCAGCATCACCACAAACAAGCAAGAAATGCATCGTGCTCGAATGTTATGGCTGTGGTGTCACTGGGGGATAGGCATTTTCAATTCCATTATCATCTCTCTTTCTTTTTTTAAGATTTATTTATTTATTTGAAAGGCGGAGCTGGGGGTGGGGGGTGGGGGTAGCCAGAGACAGAGAGATCTTCCATCACTGGTTCACTCACCAACTGGCCACACCACAGTCAGGACTGGACCATGCCAAAGCCAGGAGCCTGGAACTCCATCCGGGTCTCCCATGTGGGTGGCAGGGGCCCAAGTACTTGGATCCTCATCTACTGTCTTCCCAGGCACATTAGCAGGGAGCTGACCCAGAGGCCCAGTAGCCAGCACTCCAACCAGTGCTGCAGTATGGGGTACAGACATCACAAGCTGCGGTGTAACCCACTGCACCGCGATGCTGGCCCCTTGATTACAACCCTAAGGAGCCACCATCACACACGCAGTCTTGTCATTGACCCAGATGTCATTCGATAGCACATGACTGTCTTAGACAGTGGCTGCATTGGCGAATAGAGTGGTCGTGCCAAAACAAAATACAGCTATACCAACTAAAACTAAAGCTACAGTGTGCTACACTGAACTGAGAAACTAATTGCAATTTTGTTTTTCAACTTTTCAAGTATTTAAAGGACCCGGATCAGCCCATCTTGGAGGCCCTGGACAACGACAGCTCACCCAAGGATGACACCTGGGACTGTGTGTCCGTCATTTCATTCCCAGCAAAGGAGCCCGAGGCGGGTCTGCACGTACCTGGAACTAGAGCCCTGGCCCAGCCCTGGGAAGGCGGCTTGGAGCCCAGGAGCTGCTGATATTCTGTCCGGCCTTCTCAGAGACCAGCACCCCATGTTCCTACCTCAGAACGGCCTGGCAGTGCCCAGGAGAGACAGCGGGGCTCGTGGGAGAGACGGACTGAGTGCTTCTCATTACAAATTTTCTAAATCATACCAGTTGCTAGAATGATTCTACAGAGATATCGCAGAAAAATCAAGGCTTCCTGTAAACACTAAAAGGCGTGTCATTATTTCTTAGCAAAATGTCCGTGGCACACCGCTCATGTTTTCATCATTGTCACTTGGACCTGGCAGCCAGGAGGCTGAGGCCTCTCCATGACTCAGGCAAACGAGCTGGGGCCCCCGGGACAGGTGTGCAACCTATCCCAGCCTGCCCCCAACCAGGGACAATGAGCAACCTTTCTTGGCCAGTCTGCTGGCTTAAAATGTGATTTAGCCTGTAAATATTTTACTAGTAATTTAAGTGTTTTGTTTTTTTTTAAAGCCAGAAGTGAAACATGGTAAACTCTTTAAAAAGCCTGTGTAAAGGGGCCGGTGCTGTGGCGTAGCGGGTAAAGCCACCACCTGCTGCAGTGCCGGCATCCCATATGGACACTCGTTCTAGTCTGGGCTGCTCCTCCTCCAATCCAGCTCTCTGCTCTGGCCTGGGAAAGCAGTAGAAGATGGCCCAAGTGCTTGGGCCCCTGCACCCATGTGGGAAACCGGAAGAAGCTCCTGGCTCCTGGCTTTGGATCGGTGCAGCTCTGATGGATGCAGCCATTTGGGGGGTGAACCAGCGGATGGAAGATCTCTCCCTCTCTCTTTCTCTGCTTCTATCCCTATGTAACTCTGGCTTTCAAATAAATAAATCTATCTTTTAAAAAAAAAACCCTGTGTGAAGTCTTTTTCTCCCTGTTTTGCCTTATTTTAGCCTACTTTCTGCATCATTTGAACTGTTGAAAAATCACTCTCGTCTGCGGGTGGGCATTGGTCCTAGTAGTTAAGCTGTCACTTGGGATCCCCATGTCCTGTATCCGAGTGCCGGGATTTGAATCCTGGGTCTGCTGTGGGCCTGAGCATATTAATTTCTGCTTCACATTCTTGCCTGACACCAAGATAAGAATTCTCAGCAGAGGCTTAGAAACGTGCACAAGTAGGGAATAAACAAACACGGCCCCCCACATATCGTGAGCAGGCCCCGAGGCTTGCCCGTGCGAGAGAAAGCAAGCGCACTACCTCCAAGCGTGCTCCATGGCAGAACGACCCCTCCCTGGTTCACAGCCTCTTCTATGAGGCAGGGGGTGGCCCCTTAATCAGATGTACAAAGAGATGGAGTCTTAACTATTTCCTGGCCCCAGATGACACAGGAGCATCCTGGAAAGCTAAGTGTGTCAAGCTGACAGAGACGTAGGGTGGGGCCAGCACTGATGTGTAGCAGGTAGGGCCCCTCCCTGCAGTGCCAGCATCCCAAATGGGCACCGGTTTGAGTCCTGGCTGCTCCACTTCGGTCCAGTTCTCTGCTATGGCCTCGGAAAGCAACAGAAGGTGGCCTAAGTGCTTGGGCCTCTGCACTCAGGTGGGAGACCTGGAAAAAGCTCCTGGCTTCGGATTGGCTCAGCTCTGGCTGTTGCAGCCATTTGGGGAGTGAACCAGACTTCTCTGCCTCTGCCTCTCTGTAACTCTGCCTTTCAAATAAATAAATAAATCTTTAAAAAAAAAAAGAGGTAGGTCACATTGCAGGTTGTAGGAATTGTGGTTCACCTGAACTTGAACTCACCACCTAGTTACACTACATCAGGTGCACTCCTGCTGGTGTGGACCTTGCAAGACAGCAGTGGTGGCTCAAGTGGTTAAGTACCAGATGCCATGCGTGCAGGACCTGGGCTGAGTTCACCACTCCTGGCTTTTGACCTGGCCAGCCCTGTCTGTTGCCGACATTTGGGGAGTGAACCAGCAGATGGAGCTCGCCCACTCTCTGTCTCTCTCTGTCAAGTAACTTTTTTTAGTAGCTTAAAATTACTGTTATCTAAACTTCTGTTCATTCTTGACACCTGCTGAAGCCACAGGAACTCAGAATAACTTTCAACAGGTGTCATTCAGTTCCTCAAAAAAGTCACGGAGTTTTTAAGAGTGATGTTAGCACTTTTTTTTTTATTTGTTTAAAGATTTATTTATTCGAAAGAGTTACACAGAGAGAAGAGAGGCAGAGAGAGTGAGAGAGAGAGGTCTTCCATCTGCTGGTTCACTCCCCAATTGGCCTCAACGGCCGGAGCAGTGCCAATCCAAAGCCAGGAGCCAGGAGCTTCTTCCGGGTCTCCCAGAGCTCCAGAGCTCCGATCTGTTGGTTCTCTCCAAATATTTGCACTGGTCCCCGGCCACGGTTGAAACCGGAAGCCCAGAATTTGATCCAGGTCTCCCAGGTGGGTGCAGGGGCCCAAGGACGTGGGCCATCTTCTACTGCTTTCCCAGGCCATAGCACAGAGCTGGATCAGAAGTGGAACAGCCGGGTCTCGAACCAATGCCCATATGGGATGGCAGCACTGCAGGCCAGGGCTTTAACCCGCTGCACCACAGCGCCGGCCCCTAAACTTCATTTCTGCAGGGAGTCTCTGCTCACTGAGGCAGGGATGTGTGGGCTCTGAACAGCATTAGCCAGTATACAGTGGTGGTATCCACCAAGCACACAGGTCAGTGCTGGCGGGGGAACTCTTTCATTCAAAGGATGCATTTGTAAAACCCACTTGGGGCCGGCGCCCCGCAGCTCAATAGACTAAGCCTCCACCTGCGGCGCCGGCACACTGGGTTCTAGTCCCGGTAGGGGCGCCGGATTCTGTCCCGGTTGCCCCTCTTCCAGGCCAGCTCTCTGCTGTGGCCCGGGAAGGCAGTGGAGGATGGCCCAAGTGCTTGGACCCTGCACCCCATGGGAGACCAGGAGAAGCACCTGGCTCCTGCCTTCGGATCAGTGCGGTGCGCTGGCCGCAGCAGCCACTTGGGGGGTGAACCAACGGCAAAGGAAGACCTTTCTCTCTGTCTCTCTCTCTCACTGCCCACTCTGCCTATCCAAAAAAAAAAAAAAAAAAAAAACCACTTGGGAAGTCGGAGTGTAGATGCCCCCTCACCTTCCGCACAAAGGGACACAGTGGCTGTGCGGTCAGCTTCAGGGAGGAGCCTTCCTCCCACACCTTATTTTGCAAGAGCAGATGCTGTCCGGAAGTTTATGGAGCTCTAGCATGAGCTGATGGGGCCAGACACTCTCCCTCTGTTGGAGTTTTGCTCTGCTGGTAAGAAATTGGCCAACTTTCTAAGCGATTGTGTACCCTGCCGGAGTTGCAGGGACAGCCCCAACCCCATGCATGCAAGACCTCGGGCAAGGCATCTGTTTTATTAAAGGCACCTTGCACTGGGACACTTCTGGAGGAAGCGTTTGTATATGGAAAACGTAACCACTCAGCTCAGGTCATTCAGGACGTTTCAGACACAGAGCTTCCTCTGATGGAACACTGCATGAAATCCGGTGGGGGAGGAGCCCTCAGTATCTGCGGGCCCACTCTGATACCGAAAGAGCCACGATGCTCAAGGCCCTTATACGAAATGGTACGGTTCTTGCATACCTCCTCCCACACACTTAGGATCGTCTCTAGATTGCATATAATACCTAGTACAATATAGATGCTGCCTAGTTATACTGCATCGTCTACACGATAATCACAAGAAAAAAAGTACCTGTTCAGTACAGATGAAATTTACTTATTTATTTGAGAAACACACAGAGCTCCGATCTGTTGGTTCTCTCCAAATATTTGCACTGGTCCCCTGCCAGGGTTGAAACCAGAAGCCAGGTCTCCCAGGTGGGTGGCAGAAACCCAATTTCCTGAGCCATCATTATTGCCTCCCAGAGTCTGCAGTAGCAGGAAACGAGCTAGGAATCGAACCTGGCACTCCTATGTGGGGTGTGAGGAGGGAGCTCAGTTGTGTGCCCCTGCTTAAAAGTGAGTTAGGGGGCAGGCGCTGTGGCATAGCAGGTAAAGCTGCCACCTTCAGTGCTGGCATCCCATACAGCCGCTGGTTCGAGTCCTGGCTGCTCCTCTTCTGATCCAGCTCTCTGCTATGGCCTGGGAAAGCAGTAGAAGATGGCCCCAGTGCTTGGACCCCTGCACCCACATAGAAGACTCTGAAGAAGCTCCTGACTCCTGCCTCAGATCAGCTCAGCTCTGGCCATTGCAGCCATTTGGGGAGTGAACCAACAGATGGAAGACCCCCCCCTTCTCTTTCCTCTCTCTCTCTGTCCCCCTCTCTCTCCCTCTGCCTCTCTTCTCCTTAACTCTGCCTTCCAAATAAATTAAAAATAAATATTTAAAAAAATGAGTTAGACCTTTTCAGAGACAACTTGGGAGACCATATTCTGAAAAGGTTGAAACTGGGCTCAGAGAGGAATTGATCCACTGTCCTGAGGCAGGAAGGGACTGTAGTTCAAGCCCAGAAAAGCACCCTGTTGGTTGGAGACAGGGGCTAAGTGTGGCTGACTCAGAGCCTACTCCCAGGCAGGACCAGCATGATTCCAGGTACTTCTGGGGGAAGCCAGGCTCCCTAAGACTTTCCCCCTAGGCGAGGGCTGTGCTAACACCAAACTGCTTTGACCAACACTCAAACGTACTGGGCATGTGCAGACACCTCTTGGGGTTCAGTGTAACAGGCCCCCTTCCCACTCAAACCCAGTAAACACACAAGCAGGCTGGTAGCTGGCTACAGCTCAAGGGGAAAGAACAAGAATTATCAAAACAGGCAAGGCACTCCCTTTTATAATGGTTATTTTTTCCTTTTTTTTTTTTTTTAAGATTTATTGATTTGAAAGACAGAGACAGATAGATCATCCATCTGCTGTCCACTCTCCAAATGGCCACAACAGCTGGGGCTGAGCCAGGCGGAAGCCAGAAGCCAGGAGCTCCATCCAGGTCTGCCACATGGGTGGAGGGGCTCAACTCCCTGAGTCGTCCGCTGTGGCCTTCCCAAGCACATCAGCAGGAAGCTGGACTGGAAGCCGGGCAGCTGTGACTCTAAATGGCACTCATGGGACGCCAGCATCACAAGGAGCAGCTTAACCCACTGTACCATACACAGGCCCCTGTGGCATTTCTCAAAAATACTTGATTCTGTGTTCTACAGTAAATGACTAATCTATGGATTAATACTTACACTAACTTGGGATTTTAATTTCTTTTTTTTTTAAATATTTATTTATTTGAAAGTCAGAGTTACACAGAGAAAGAAGGACAGGGAGGGGAAGAAAGAGAGAGGGGGGAGGGGGAAGGGGAGAGAGAGGGAGGGGCTGAAGGAGAGGGAGGGGGAGGGGGAGTCTGTCTTCCATCCACTGGTTCACTCCCCAGTTGGCCTCAACGGCCAGAGCTGTGCCAATCCGAAGCCAAGAGCCAGGAGCTTCTTCCAGGTCCCCCATGAGGATAACCGGGCCCAAGCACTTGGGTCATCTTCTGTTCTTTTCCCAGGCCATTAGCAGGGAAGCGATCAGAAGTGGAGCAGCTGGGACTTGAATCAGCACCTATATAGGATGCCAGCATTGCAGGGGGCAGCCTTACCCCGTGTGCCAAAAAATGGCCCTTTAAATCACTTTTTAAAGTCACGCATGGAAATTGTATAAAATACAAATTTCAGTGTCCATAAGAAACCCGTGAGGCTCGTTTGTTTGCACTTGGTCGATGGCTGCTTTTGCATGTACCGTAAGGCAGGAAGTGAGCAGTTCCAACAGCCGCTGTGTTGCCCACAAAGCCTAACATACTTGCTACCTGGCCCTTTCCAGAAAGTTGGATGATCCCCGACCTGGACAACAAAGTGGTCACTGCACAGGAGGCAGACCCACCCCTCTCGCTCAGGTTCACGCGAGGTTCTGCCCTTGTGTCATGGACGTCAGGATGTGACAGTACACTGCGGCGATGCCATCTTGTGTCTGGCCCCTCCATTCACCACCCGCTCTAATTCCCTGAGAAGGACACTGGCCAGTGAGAGATGCTCAAGTGCTGTCACTGGCCAACAAGACCAGGAAGACCCCGGGGAGGCTTCTCCCTGAAGCTCTCAAGGGACTGCCGAGAACAAGCTGCTCCCGCCTGCTGAACTTGTAAAGCTCCCCCCAGGGCTATGCCACAGGAATGGAGTCAGAGTGGCTTCTTCCTGTTTCCAGTTTGTGGTGAGGGAAGACAGCTGGCTGCACTTGGCGGATGTGGGACAGAGGGTCCTGGGACAGCCATTGCTTGGGAGAGAATTCCCGTCTGGGCAAGTTGCCAGCGCTGTACAAAATGGAGAATGACACAGCCCAGAAATTCATCCTAGTATAGAAGCAGGTGGCTTGGGCTTCTCTGGCTCCTTCATCATCAAAAATAAAGGGAAAGGGGGCAGGTGTGGTGGTGCAGCAGGTTAAGCCACCACTTGTGACACCAGCATCTCTTATGTGAATGCCGGTTCAATTCCTAGCTGCTCCGCTTCTGATCCAGCTCCCTGCTGACGCATCCTGGGAAAGCAGCAGATGATGGCCCAAGTGCTTGGGTCGCCACCCACATAGGAGACCAGGATGGGGTTTCCCGCTGCTGGCTCTGGCCTGGCCCAGACCTGGATAACAATGTATAATAAATGTAAACAGTCATTTAACTCACTTCATTTTTGCATCCTTGGTGAATAAAAACATTTTCCATATTCTCTGTGAGTAATGAGTGTATTTTGTACTTGAAAAGCATACAAGGGGCTGATGTTGTAGTTAGTGGGTTAGGCTGCCACCTGCAATGCCAGCCTCCCAGCTGCTCCACTTCCAATCCTGCTCCCTGCTAATGCACCTGGGAAAGCAGTGGAAGATGGCCCAAGTGCTTGGGTCCCTGCACCCATGTGGGAGACCTGAAAGAAACTCCTGGCTCCTGGCCTCAGTCTGGCCCAGCCCCGGCCTTTGCAGCCATTTGGGGAGTGAACCAGAGGATGAAAAATCTCTCTCTTCTGTCTCTCCCTCTCTCTGTGCCTTTCAAATAAATAAAATAAATCTTTGGGGAGAAAAAAAAAAGTGCCTTTGAGAGGACTTAAATCCTAAAAGAGCTGTTGCATCCAGGCAGGTCTGTGAGATCATGGTACACACGCAGGCACAATCTTACTTGGCACAAACCTCAATCAGGCAGTTAAACCAGTTTGCTTCGTTCTGAAATGTTGCTGTGCGCCCCAGTACAAGTGTGTACCTTCCAGAGAGCCCCAAATGCTTCTCAAGTGGCCAGCCCCATGCCACTGCTAAGATGTGGAGCAGCAGTATCCAAGGCCACGAACACACTCCTGCAGCTTGTGCACTGCACAGCCCCAGGGCTGCTGTCTGCCTACACAGAACACAGGTGCTGTGGAACTTGAACCCTGAAGAGGCCTCAGGCAGCCAGGATGCCGTCCCTGCTGCTGCTGCCCACACGAACAAGGCCTCTCAACAAAGCTCAACCGTGCCCAGGGAAACCTCAGCCACTGGCAGAGAAGTGTGTGCGGTTCCTTAGGAAGGAGTGGTGAGCGCTTGTCGTAGGGCCTTGCAGGAAGTGATTAATGATCCTGCTATGTGCCTCCGCCTGCATACAGAGCACATCCCATGTGGGGATGAGCGTGGGAACAGCATGTTCCTCCTTCCTCAGCAATCAAGTCGGGGCCAGTGCTGCAGTGCAGCCGGTTAAGGCACCACCTGTGCGGCTGGCATCACAAATGGGTGCTGGGCCAAATCCAGCCTACTCTACTTCCGGTCCAGCTGTCTGCTAATTCACCTGGGAAAACAGCAGAAGTTGGCCGAAATGCTTAGGCCCCTCCCACCCACATGGGAGACCTGGAAGGAGCTCCAGGCTATCGGCTTCAGCTTCTGAACCAGACCTGGCCATTGAAGCCATTTGGGGAGTGATCCAGCAGACACAGATCTCTTTTTCTCTCTGTCCCTCCTTTCTCTGCCACTCTGCCTTTCAAATAAACAAAATAAATCTTGTTTTTAAAAAAGTCAACTCTTAGCTATCACCAAGTGTTCTTCAGTTGTCATTGAGGCATTCTTTGATTTCCAATGTGATTCATAAACACATATAAATTTGTATTTTTAAACCTGATGCAATGCATGTACTTACCCATAAGAAAAGTATAAAACCTGAAACCAGGCTGGTAACTCGGGCACCTGTCCTGTGGTTCCTGGGTTCAAATCCTTAGTCTGACTCACTGAATAACCTTGATTCTTCAATCAGACTTGGATCTTCCAGTTAACAAGAGCCACTACAGGTGCCCCGGTTCCAATGCCCAGTCACAAAAGCCAAACACTGGAGAACTGTTCTAAATTCAAGAGACACTAGCGGGACATCACAACTAAATGCAACGTGTGTCCCTGGGTTGCACCCTAGAACAAAAAGATTTTTTCTTTAAAGCGAACTAGTGGGGCAATTGGCACCATCTGAAGAAGGTGCATAGTGCTGGATCCTGGTTCTGGGATTTTATTTCAGTCATATTTTGAGGAAAACATACACACAAGTATTCAAGGGTAAAGAGGCAGCGTAAACATTTAGGAAAAAAGCCAATGTGGGAAAACGGCGCCATCTGGGACCCCTGACTGAAGCTTATGCCTGAGTTCTCTGTTCTTTTGGTGCCTTCTCTCGGACCCCCAAGGTGCTGCAAAGTAAAAGTTCATCAGCATCTAAATATACAATTTGTATTGTGGAAGAAAATATATACAGTTGACTTACCAAACACTCCTATGTGGAATGGTTTAATCTGATACAATTGCTACAAACTAATAAGCACCAAGAGGCTCAAAACAAAACCAAACTGAGGGGGCAGGCGCTGTGGTGTAGCAGGTAAAGCTGCCGCCTTCAGTGCCGGCATTCCCATACCGCCGCTGGTTCGAGTCCTGGCTGCTCCACTTCCAATCCAGCTCTCTGCTATGGCCTGGGAAGGCAGTAGAGGATGGCCTAAGTCCTTGGGCCCCTGCACCTGTGTGGGAGACCCAGAAGAGGTTCCTGGCTCCTGGCTTCGGATAGGCACAGCTCTGGCCGTTGCGGCCAGTTGGAGAGTAAGCCAGCAGATGGAAGACCTCTCCTTCTCTCTGTGTGTAACTCTTCCAAATAAATAAATAAATCTTTAAAAAAAAAAAAAAAAAAAAAACACACACACACACACACAACAAAAAAAACCAACTTGGGACTTTTGTTTTTCTTGATGTGGCGCGCCACCTTGTGGCCATAAGCTAAAAAGCCATCAGGTGAAGAAACACCCCGTCCAGGAAAGCCACCAGGGAAGGTAAGAAGGGCCCACATTTATTGATCATTATTTCCAGAACTATGAGAGGCTTTTCCTCCGGTTAGTTCTCGAACACATTCACAGTTAGGGAAACAGTCTCAGAGCCACATACATCAGTGGCAGTGCCAGAACGAGAAGTTAACCAACCTAAACATAAACCCACACTCCCTCAAGATCCCAACTCCAAATCCAGAGTCCCTAGTGACAATGCAACAGGGAGAATGCTTCCAACTGTTGTTCATCGCCAGCTTTATTCTCCCATACTCACATTGGCCAGAGTCGGCCCCAGACCAGTGCTGTCCACCTAAACATTTCCCTCGGTTTGTTAATCCCCTTTCTCTCTCTACAGCCACCACAGCAGCAGTTTCCTGAGAACCCATTTCTCAGAGTGCTTCAGGAGGTAAACTTCCAAACCTCAAGTACAGAAGGCACCGTATTCACTGACACGTCTCCTCCAACCCTGCAATGCACTTAGAAAAAGCGCTAGGAAACTTGACAGGACCCGGGCATCTCCCAGCAGACGCCTCCATTCAAGTCCCAGCCCCACTCCCCCTCCAGCTTCCTGCTGATATGTTCTACGGGAGTCTCTGGCGCTCATGTGGGAGACAGGGCTGAGCTCCCAGCTCCTGGCCTTGGCCTAGCCCAACTCCAGCCCCTGCAGGTCCAGGGAATGAGCCAGGAACCAGGAGCTCTGTCTCTCAAGTAATCAAGAAAAAACTTTACAGGAAAAGAGGATGTTTTGACCTAGTTCAGTGCATGGTTTCCCACCCTTCTTTGACACACACTTCCTCCCTGGTTCTAAAGAGATCATCCATGTTCTGTAACCAGCTCCATCAAGAGCAGGGCTTTGTATTCAGAGGGAAAGTCTGAGCCATGACCCCCAACCTGAGGGTGTGTTACTCAGCCTCTCTGCACCACCATTCCTGCCTCCAAATTATCAGAATTACATGAGGCAATATGTGGATCACAGGGCGTTCTCGGTAAATGTTAGCTATCAGTGTGGAATGGAAAAACGACACCGTGATGGGGGGCCTAGCCAATGATTAGGCTGACTGATGGGTCAAAACAGGAATGACGAACAAGTAAGACTATGTGAAAGGAAAACAAGTCAGTAACAGCCCCTTAGTCACAAGTTTCTTCATTACTCAGATTTTGCAATTTTATTTTTTTTAGTTATTTATTTATTTGAAAGGCAGAGCTATGGGGTGGGGGGTAGATAGAGAGGTCTTCCATTTGCTGGTTCACTCCCCACATGGTTGCAGCGGCCAGGGCTGGGTCTCAGGTCAAAGTCAGGAGCCAGGAGCTCCCACATGGTCTTCGGGTCTCCCACATGGGTGTCAGGGAACTTGGCTGCTCTCCCAGGCCAGCAGCGGCAGGAGGCCGGATTGGTAGTAAAGTAGCTGGGACTTGGGTCAGTGCCCATATGGGATGCCGGTGTCAGAGGCAGTGGCCTAACCCACTACACCACAACTCCAGTCCTCAGATTTCACAGTTTTAAGTTTACCTGCTGGCAAATTTATCTGTATCCCTGGGACTCTCTTGATATTCGAGGATATGTGCAGACAATAACTGAGTCACTTCCAGAGTGAAAAGTAAACAAGGCCACACTCTTCCCATGAGGAGAACCCAGAGAGAACATGGGTTCAGTGCATCTGGGTCCAACACTCTTGGAGATTCTTGCTCAACTGGTCAAATTACCGCTTCAGATCACCCATCTTTCAATGTCTTTTTTTTTATTTTTTTTTTTTGAGTTTGGGACACTGGAGGAAACCTAGCAATAGGAGGTCCAGCATCATCCCTGCCAAGAATGGAAGTGTGTGTGTGTGTGTGTGTGGTTTTTTTTTTTTTTGGGGGGTGGGGGCAGGCAGAGTGGACAGTGAGAGAGAGAGACAGAGACAAAGGTCTTCCTTTGCCATTGGTTCACCCTCCAATGGCCACTGCGGCCAGCACGCTGCGGCCGGCGCACCGCGCTGATCCGATGGCAGGAGCCAGGTACTTATCCTGGTCTCCCATGGGGTGCAGGGCCCAAGGACTTGGGCCATCCTCCACTGCACTACCTGGCCACAGCAGAGAGCTGGCCTGGAAGAGGGGCAGCCGGGACAGAATCCGGTGCCCCGACCGGGACTAGAACCCAGTGTGCCGGCGCCGCAAGGCGGAGGATTAGCCTAGTGAGCCGCGGCGCCGGCCTTCAATGTCTTCTTTATAGAGAAAAAAGTTATATAATGGAAAAATATCACCTGTGTTTTTCATCAGTGGCAAAACAACACAAGGAATACAGGGATTTCGGGGAAAGGCATTTGCCCAGTGGTGCAGCTGCTGTTTGGGATGGCCACATCCCACACTGGAGTGTCTGGTTTGATAGACATCTGAGCTTCCTGCAAGCTTGCAGGTGAAGGCTCAAAGTTATTGGGTTCTTGTCACCTACATGGGAGACCTGGATTGCATTCCTGAATCCCAGCTTCGGCCCACCTCCACCTGTGGGCACCTAGGGAATGAGTCAACAGATAGGAGCTCTCTGTTTCTTTGTCATGCTGTCTCCCAAATGATTGATTTTTTAAATCTAAGTAATAAAATAGAATGTTCTGGTAACAGTGGACACTCATATTCAACAGCTTCTGAACCTGTATAGGGGTAAGAACTCTATTAAGTGAATCATGTGTTTTTAAGTGATTATTAAGGATCCCATTTTTTCTATGAGTGAATACGGGGGCCAGCATTGTAATGCAGCAAGATTAAGCCGTGTCCTGCTATGCTGGCACCCCACATGGGTGCCAGTTCTAGCCTCGGCTGCTCCACTGCTGGTCCAGCTCCCTGCAAATGTTCCAGGCTCTTGGCTTCAGCCTGGCCCAACCTCAGCTGTTGAGGGCATTTGGGAAGTAAGTCAGGGGATGGAAGATCTGTCTCGGTTTCTCTGACTTTCAAATAATTAGTTAAATGTAAAAGAAGTCTTTCTTTAATCAGGTCTACCTCAATAATGGAAAAATAAATGACAAACCAATTTTTATGCTTCATTTTCTCCAAAAACTGAACAATATTGCAGTGTGTGAGAAATAATATTTATTGCAACAGGCTATGACAATGGAAGCAAGTAAATACGCTTATAGTTTACTGGATGCAAGACAAAGCGTACTGATAATTTTGAGCAAAAAATAACAACAAAGAAAGAAGCAGTCAAACAAGATGGCTTCTAGACGAAGGCACAGCACTCGGCAACTGCTTCATTAGCTGTGCACAGTAAGAGGAGAGAAGGATGCAGACTGAGGCTGACATTAGGAGCTGCGTAGACCACCACTGGTCTCCTGGCTCACAACGCAAAGCTCCATAAAGAAGTGCAACACAAAATGCAGAGAGTAGAAGCAGCAATAAAGGCCCACAGGAACGCAGAGCACAAACACGGCATGTCAAACTCTGCGGAAGACGTTTCTGATTGGAGTGTGGACTTCCAAACTGAAGATGTATTTCACAGAAACATTCACCCAGCGCTTGAGAGCTGGAGCAGAAAGAGACCTGCAGTCATAACAACTGGATGAAACGCCTACATTTTTTTTACAAGGTTATAATAATTCCATTTGGGAAGAAGTGATTTATCTTTAAACTAATCATTCCACTTTTTGTTATAGGAGTCATGCTTTGAAACTGCAGTTGTCTCGCATGTGCTTGCTCCTGGGTGCCATCAGATAAGGACCAGCCAGGGACAGCCCCAGGAGACTGCATGAGCCGCTCCTAGGAGGGCCTGCGGCTGAGCTGCCTTGCAGCCTGCTTCCGTTAGCCATGAGAAGCTGAGCGTACTTCATCACGGACCATCCCTTCTCAAATAAAGTCATGTTAGAAGAATTCTTTTTAAAAGAGGCTTTCAAAAGCACTCCTTCAGGCATTTAAAAAATCTTCATATAAAAGTCCACTTCTTTAACACATAATAACACATTTTCCTTTAAAAAAATTCTCCTTTTTAAGCCAAAATAAATTACAACTTGTGGAAATGCCTCTTTTAATGGCTCACAGCTTTTTCCAGATACATGGAGCTATAGTTTCTGCACAGCTTCAGAAATCAGAGAGAGACATTAGAGTAGTTACCTCCACAGGACAAGATGACGCAACCCTGGCTCAGGGAAGGAATCAAGCTTAAAGTCTGAGGAATAAAAAACTGACAGTCATTATCCAACCTAAATAGTCTTATATTATGTACATATTAACAGTCTGGTCAATGAAAAAAAAAGGACAGAGTTCATAAAACTATTTCAAAACTCAGGGCATAAAAAGGTAAAGAAACAAAACTGAGTGTACAATCCATTCCGTTTGGCAATGTGTAAATCATAGTGAGCAATACAAACTTATCTACAAATAGGAAGTAGCAAAAGGAAAACGTGATTTAAGAAGCAATCTCAGGTCCATAGCTCTTCAGTTCTTCCAAACTTGTAGATCAGAGTGCTAGAAAAATATGGAAACAGTCATGAAGAAAAAGCATATGGGGAAGCAACACAGAATTCATTTTCTCCATAGCTTTGACAGGTACCTCCCCGATCCCCTTAATTTTAAAAATGAAATTAAAGATCATGGTGCTACTGGTCTGAATTTTCTTACTTTGTAAAGCTGTTAACTAACAGCTGAGCTTAATTAAGCACTCATTCTTAGCGCCTGGAAAGTTATTACATAGGGCCATTTTACATCTCTAGGAGTCTACCACACCTGAGCTACAGCCACTGAAACATCAAAGCAGCTCAGGCTGTAATTCTTCCGTCCTTTAACAAATAATGACAGTGCCCTGAGCACTGGCTACGCACCAGGCTTCTGGCAAAGAGCAAGGATGTGATTGAGAGTAAAACAGACAGATCTCTGCCCTAATGGAACTAACAGTTGTGAGGGAGATAATCTAATAAATACATGTAAAATTTCAGCTACAGATAAGTGCTATAAAGGAGAGGCACATAGTATCATAACAGTGCAATACAAGGATAGATCCGACCTAGGCAGAGGTCAGGGAAGGCTTTCCTGGGAAGGGTGAGAATTATATCAGCAAAGTAGGAGGCAGGGAGGCAGAAAAACTAGGACACTGAGAGACCAGGGGTTGAGTTTCAGGCATGCTGAGTGATGGGTTTGAAATGTCAGCAAAGAAGGGATGTTAAGAGGAGTCTGGATAAGTGGTTCACTCCCAGAAGGACATCTGTGACTCATCAGCTGATAAGCAATAATTGAAGTCCTAAGCATTTGAGCTCAACCAGAGACAAAAATAACAAGAGAAGAGAAAGTCCAAAACAGAGCCATAGTGGTAATGGAGTGGAAGATCAGCATGCAAAGGAAACAGGAAGAGTGGCCAGAGAAGCAGGAGAGGCGGCTCCCTAGTGGGCTGCACCTGGCCCAGCACAAAGGCATCCCACAGGCAGGCCAGCCTCCGGACAGAGCACACAGATGATGCCACTGTCACCGTCTACCTGAGCCCAGGCCTTAAATGCAGACAAGGTTTCTATTCATTCAACTGTATTTATGCAGATTCTACCACTACAAAGAGCTGAATCCAAACTTTAATTCCTAAATATTATCTAAAATGTCTTCATGTTGGCCAGTGTTATAGCACAGATGGTTAGGCCCCTGCTTGTAACTCCAGTATCCCCTAAGAGCTCATGTTCAAGGGGGCCAGCATTGCGGCACAGTGGGTCAAGCTGTCACTTGTGATGCCAACATCCTATATGGGAGTGCCAGTTCGAGTCCTGGCTGCTCCACTTCTGATCCAGCTCCCTGATAATGTGTCTGAAAAGCAGCAGGTGATGACGGAAGTACTTGATTTCCTGCCACACACATGGGAGACCCAGATGGAGTTCCTGGCTCCTGGATTCAGTCTGGCCCAGTCCTGGCTGCTATTAGCATTTGGGGAGTGAACCAGTGGACAGAAGATTTCTTTCTCACTGCGTGTCATTCTGCCTATTAAATAATAAAATAAGTGGGGCCTGTCGCTCCCCCTCTTCGTGGAGGAACGACACTAAGCCCTGCCTAGGCTTCATATCCGAGTCACGGCACCATTATGTCGCTCCCCCTCTTCGTGGAGGAGCAACACAGGACCCTGCGCTGTTCTTTTGTCTGCTCGGCCCTCCCCGGGTTTGCTGCTGGTTCTTCCCGGGTTGGCTACTGTCCCTTCCACCTCCGTGGAAGGGCAGTTCCCCCTGGCCACATTCCCCACTTCCGCAGGGGAGCGGCACACCGCCGGCCGGCTCTCTCGGGGGCTGCACAGGTGTTCCCTCAGATGTTCCCCTTAGATGTTCCCTGGTGCATGCCGTCTCTCTCCTCCTTTATAGTCCTCCTCCACCAATCCTAACTCGGCTGCCCACACGCCGAGTATGCTGCTCTCCAATCAGGAGCAAGTCCTACAGTTTATTGGCTGAACTGGAGGCAGCTGTGCAGAAGCTGTTTTCTTCTCTCCCAGCGCCATGTTGTGGGAGAGCAGATGCATAGAATAAGTCTTAATTCCAGTAACTTAGTCTAGTCCAAGCTGCTCCCCACAGATCCCCCTTTCTTTTTATTTTTTGGCGTTGATACGCGCCTGTCTTCGGTGTCCCGCGGCACACACTCTGCTCTACTTGCTAGAGTTGCCACAGGTTCTTACAAGTCCTATCAATCAGGCAAACCGAATCCGGGTCCTCTCTTCGCCATGTTGTGAGGAGGTTTATAGGCGCTGATGCGTGCCTGTGTTCGGTGACCTGCGGCTCACACTCTGGTCCAGCCACCTGCTGGTGCTTACCGCCTTAATCAGGCAGACCGAATCCAAGCCTCCTAATTGCTGTATTGTGGGGAGGCCTTACTGATGTTAATTCGTGCCTGTCTTCGGTGACCTGCGGCGCATAAGCTGCTAGCCGCCCGCAGGTGCTCATCGCCTCACTTAATCAGGCAGACCGAATCCAAGCTCTCACATTGCAGTGTTGTGGGGAGGCCTTATTGATGTTAATTCGTGCCTGTCTTCGGTGACCTGCGGCGCATAAGCTGCTAGCCGCCTGCAGGTGCTCATCGCCTCACTTAATCAGGCAGACCGAATCCAAGCTCTCACATTGCAGTGTTGTGGGGAGGCCTTTCTATTTCTCTATTTCTCTATGTCCGGGCATTCCTATTTCTCCCATTCTACTTCCATCTTCCAGCATTCCCATTTCTCTCATTTTACTTCTAAACTTCTGTTTCTCTTATCCCCGCGGCTTCCCGGCGCCCGCCCCAAGGCTATTTCTCGGCGGCTTTCCGGCTGAGCCGCTTCAGCCCGCGTCTCTCTCATCTGCGCGGCTCGGCTTTGCGCGCACACTCCGCGGTCTCGCACTTAGCCCAGCGTTCCCTATCTACTTGTGCCCCGCACGCTCTCTCTGCGCACGGCAGCCTCCGCGAGTCACACAGCGTAGCCTACGTCTCCGCCATTAGCATTCAATCTAAGTTCCCCGGGCTAGCCTGGCGAATTCAACCCAGCTCACGTCTCCGCCCCACGATTTGGCTTCCCGTCCTTTGCTCCCCGGGCTAATCAGACGGATCCCAATCTGGCTTACGTTTCTGCTTCTGGTTTCAACTTTTCGCCCCCTATTCCCGGGCTAACTTGAGAATCCCAAAGTGGCTTTCGTCTCCGCCTCGGCCTGCCCCCCGCGGCTTCAATTTCCCTAACATTTTTCTCTACCCGGTATATTTCCCCAAGCTTTCCTCCAACAATACTCCTCCCTCATTTCTCCTGGCCTCTCCCCACAGTCCGCATCCGAGTCTGTTTGTTCTAGCTTTCACTTTCGCTTTCGACCTTAGAGATTTCTCCCAGCTTCCCCCCGTAGTCCGTATCTGAGTCTATGTTTCTTCTTGCTTTCACTTTAAATCCTAACTTCTTTCCCACAGTCCGTATCCAAGTCTATGCCTAGGCTTTCAATAGCTTCTTCCGGCACCTTTCTCATCCGGCTTTCCCTAGGCTGTTTGCTAGTCTCTCTCTCCGATATTTTCCCACATCTTCCCGTTTCTTCCCTCCTAAGTTTCCTATCCGAGTCACGGCACCATTATGTCGCTCCCCCTCTTCGTGGAGGAACGACACTAAACCCTGCCTAGGCTTCATATCCGAGTCACAGCACCATTATGTCACTCCCCCTCTTCGTGGAGGAACGACACTAAGCCCTGCCTAGGCTTCATATCCGAGTCACGGCACCATTATGTCGCTCCCCCTCTTCGTGGAGGAACGACACAGGACCCTGCGCTGTTCTTTTGTCTGCTCAGCCCTCCCCGGGTTTGCTGCTGGTTCTTCCCGGGTTGGCTACTGTCCCTTCCACCTCCGTGGAAGGGCAGTTCCCCCTGGCCACATTCCCCACTTCCGCAGGGGAGCGGCACACCGCCGGCCGGCTCTCTCGGGGGCTGCACAGGTGTTCCCTCAGATGTTCCCCTTAGATGTTCCCTGGTGCATGCCGTCTCTCTCCTCCTTTATAGTCCTCCTCCACCAATCCTAACTCGGCTGCCCACACGCCGAGTACGCTGCTCTCCAATCAGGAGCAAGTCCTACAGTTTATTGGCTGAACTGGAGGCAGCTGTGCAGAAGCTGTTTTCTTCTCTCCCAGCGCCATGTTGTGGGAGAGCAGATGCATAGAATAAGTCTTAATTCCAGTAACTTAGTCTAGTCCGAGCTGCTCCCCACAGGGCCAGCATTGTGTTGTAGTGGGTTAAGTCACCACAAGCGATGCCAAATCCCACATGGGCACTGGTTCCCATCTTAGCTGTCCCACTTCCAATCTTGCAGATGTGTGCCTGGGAAAGCAGTGAAAGATGGCACAAGTACCTGACTTCAGCTCCGGCCACTGAGGTCATATGGGGAATGAATCAGCAAATGGAAGATATCTCTCTTTGTCTCTCCCTCTCTAACTCTTTCAAATCTTTTCAAAACTTAATCAACCCAGATGTCCGTCTACTGATGACTGGACAAAGAAAATGTGGTGTGTGTGTACGTGTGTGTGTGTACACGCACACCTGGAATGCTGCTCAGCCATAAAAGATTGAAATCCTTATTCTGCCATAAAATGGATACAACTGGAAACCATTATACTTAGGGAAATAAGCCAGTCCCAAAAAGACAAATATCATGCTTTCTCTGATACGTGCTAGTTAAAACAGAATACAAAAAAAATGTATAGGAATGAAACAGACATCTTGTGATTTTATTGTTGTTTTTAGCTCTTGTTTATACTCCTGTGAAACTGTGGTCTTTTTATTTGTTGAATATTATGGTTACAGGTACATTAAGCCTGTGATTATAGAGTGGACTGGAAGTATGTTTTTGCAAAAATTAAAAAGACAAGCAAGGAAGGAGGGGGTTTGAGGGAGGGAGAGAGGGAAACAGGGAAAGATGGTTATCTTCTTAGAATTATACCTATGAAATACATAGAACCTGTTCTCTTTATACTAATAAAAATATATTAATTAATTAAATCTAACAACAACAACCACCTTTGAGCTCCAAACCATAGCACTGGGAATGTGGGAAGAAAAAAAAAAAGAGTAAGTTTAGGAGCTAGCATTGTGGCACAGCAGGTTAGGCTGTAGCCTGCAACAGTGGCATCCCATGTAAGCTCCCAGCTGCTCTACTTCAGATCCAGCTCCCTGCTAATGCACCTGGTGAAGCAGCAGAGGATGGTCCAAGTGCTTGGGCCCCTGCCACTCACATGAGACCTAAATGGAGTTCCAGGATTGCAGCTTTGGCCTGGCCTAGCCAGGGAGTGAACCAGTAGATGAAAGATCTGTCTCTTTCTCTGTAACTCTGCCTTTCAAATAAATAAATCTTTAAAAAAAAAGGTGCAAAGAAATTTGAAATCTATGCATAGCTTTTTTTTTTAAGATTTTATTTATTTATTTATTTGAGAGGCAGAGTTAGAAAGAGAGTGAGAGTGTGAGAAAGAGAGAGGTTCTCCATCTGCTGGTTCACTCCCCAAATGGCCACAACAGTCAGAGCTGCTCCAATTGGAAGCCAGGAGCCAGGAGCTTCTTTCAGGTCTCCCAAGCAGGTCCAGGGGCCCAAGGACTAGCGCCATCTTCTTACTGCTCTCCCAGGCCATGGCAGAGAACTGGATCAGAAGTGGAGCAGCCAGGACTCCAACCAGAGCCCATGTGGGAAGAGGGCGCTGCAGGCGGCGGCTTCACCTGCCACTCCACAGCGCCGGCCCCTATAGCTTTTTCATAATACATATTTTTCATGAACTCTTGGAAGATCCTTTATATGCATAGATTTGAAAGTTTTTTCACACCAATATAAATATATTTTAATTCCATTTTTCACAAACTGAAGTACCCACAGATAATGATCTTAAGATCATTAAAAGGAAATTAAGGGACCGGCACTGTGGTATAATGGATAAAAAGCCTTTGAAGCCGGCGCCGTGGCGCAGTAGCTTAATCCTCTGCCTGAAGCGCTGGCATCCCAAGTGGGCGCTGGTTCAAGTCCCAGCTGCTCCTCTTCCGATCCAGCTCCTGCTATGGCCTGAGAAGTAACA
This sequence comes from Oryctolagus cuniculus, assembly GCF_051225735.1. Classification (NCBI taxonomy): domain Eukaryota; kingdom Metazoa; phylum Chordata; class Mammalia; order Lagomorpha; family Leporidae; genus Oryctolagus; species Oryctolagus cuniculus. Next base: position 11,581,692 of record NC_142870.1, on the reverse strand, counting down.
GAAGATGGTCCAAGTGCTTGGGCCCCTGCACCCACATGGGAGACCGGGAAGAAGCTCCTGGCTCCTGGCTTCGGATTGGTGCAGCTCTGGCCATTGTGGCCAACTGGGGAGTGAACCAACAGAAGGAAGATCTTTGTCTCTATCACTCCCTCTCACTGTCTGTAACTCTACTCTCAAATAAAATAAATAAAAATCTTAAAAAAAAAAAGCCTCCGCTTGCAATGCCAGCATCCCATATGGTGCCAGTTCTAGTCTACGGCTCCACTTCCAATCCAGCTCTCTGCTATGGACTGGGAACACAGTGGAAGATGGCCCGAGTCCTTGGGCCCTTGCACCTGAGTGGGAGCCTGGAAGAAGCTCCTGGCCCCTGGCTTTGGATCGGCCTAGCTCCGGCCGTTGCAGCTATCTGGGAGTGAACCAGTCAATGAAAGACCTCTCTCTCTCTCTCACTCTAACTCTAACTTTCAAATAAATAAATAAATCTTTTAAGAAAAGAAAAGAGAATTAAAAGGTGGCATACATAAAGCACCCCGCTGCTGAGATCTTGGCACACAGCATATTCCCTAATTAAAAAGCTTACTATGCTCTTACGTAAAGTGAGTTTTCACGTATTAAAAAAGTTCTATGCACTGTAACTTATCCAGGGTTTTAAACATGTTCTGTGTACATGCTGCTCTTATAATAAAGCAGACATTTTGTAAATGTTATAGGTGTGGAAAAGAAATTAAGCAACTTACCTAAAAAATATGAGTGCATTTTGAAAAAACACAGCTAGTCCTGGATAAACATCAGTATCTGCATATACGAAGTAAAACAGATTAGAAGATTACAAAGACAAATGATCACAAAAAAGTGTGCCACCCCTAATGACACACTCTGTAGATCATAACATACAATTATTATTCACCAAAGACATCAATAATGAAAGTGAAGTACAAAATATCCATTTCTATTCTCCAAAAACAAAGGACTGCTCTCACCCAGGATAAAAGTCAATGAATGCAGACTTCCTTTTTCTCTAAAGTTACTGCTATGGTTCTAGCTGCATCAAACTGCTGATCTCCGGGATGGGGAGATGGGCATTCAGCCTAACAGTTAAGATGCCAGTTAAACACCCACATCCCAAACTGGACAGCCTGGGTTCACTGTGAATCTCTGCTCCTGGTTCCAGCTTTCTGCTAATGCAGATCCTGGGTGGCATCAGTGATGGCTCAAGTAATTAGGTATCTGCTAATCACGTGGGAGACCTAGATTCAGCCCAGGCCAGTCCCAGCCATTGAGGCATTCAAGGGGGCAAACCAGCAGATGTGTGTGTGTGCACACACACGCACACGTGTGTGCACACACTCCCACAAATACTCACACTCTCTCTGCTCCTCAAATAAATAAAACAGAATAAAAAAGACAAAGGAAGCACCCTTGTGTTCCTTTGCTTCCTATGGCCAACACAGAAATACAAAATAGTAAAAAGACACAAATTAAGTTCTTGATTATTTAGCAGTCTATTTATTTTCTTTAATCAATTCAGGAGTTTTTAGTGCAAATATGACACATATAAAAAGGATCATTAAAGGGGCTGGGCTGTGGTACAGTGGGTTAAGCTACCACTTGTGATGTTGGTACCCCATATCAGAGTGCCAGATGCTCCCTGCCAATGCACCTAAAAAGGAGCAGAAGACAGCCCCAAGTCCTTGGGCCCCTGCCACCCACAAAGGAAACCCAGATTGAATTCCTGGCTCCTGGCTCCTGGCTCCAGCCTGGCACAGATCTGGCTGTTGCAGCCTTTAGGGAATGAACCAGTGGACAAAAGATCTCTCCCTCACTTATTCTCATTCTCTCTTGTCCTGTCTTTCAAATAAATAAATCCTTTTTTAAAAAAAAAAAAGGATCATACAATGCATAATTATGTTCTTTCACTGAATCCATCCATGAAGAAATGGTTACTATCTTCAGAAGAAGCAAAAGCAAAACATGAGAGACTACAGTCAGGCACCACATGACAATATTTCAGTCAACAATAGAACACAAATAAGATTGTGGTACCATAGATTCTATTGATGAGTGACATCATAGCTGTTTTAGTTTGTGTAGGTACACAATGACAAAATTGCCAAATAATGCCTATTTCAGAACTTATCCCTGTTATGTGTTAAGCAACACATCATTGTACTTAAATCTGTGGATAACCAACTTCTGTAAAACTATAAATGTTCCTTAAAAATATTAGACAGAGGGCGCTGTGGTGAAGCGGGTAAGGCTACCACTTGAGGTACCAGCATCTCATTTGGGCACTGGTTCAACTCCCTGCTAATGTGCCTAGGAAGATGGCCCAAGTCCTTGGGCCCCTACAGCCACGTGGGAGACCTAGAAGAAGTTCCTGGCTCCTGGCTTCGGCCTGGACCAGCTGCAGTCATTGCAGCCATTTGGGGAGTGAATCAGCAGATGGAAGATATCTCTCTCTCTCTCTCTCTCTCTGCTTCTCTCTAATTCTTTCAAATAAATAAGTAAATCTTTAAGAAAAAGCTATGGACCAAGTACTTGAGTCTCTGCCACCCACGTGAGAGACATGGATTGAGTCCCAGCCCCTGGCTTCTGCCTGGCCCAGCCCAGGCTACTGTGGGCATCTGGGTAGTGAATCAGAGATGCAAGATCTCTGTCTCTCTGTCTTTCAAATAAAATGAAAAGAAAATTTTTTAAATTTTAATTTATTTTGCTTCTGCTTTTCAACCCCAATACATGGAAAGCTATGGTACTTGGCACAGTCAGAAAATCAGAAAAGTGTGATAAGAGCTCATTCTACCATCAGCTGTTTCTGCATCAATCTTCAGTCCTGCCCTTAAAAAAAGCTCCCTTTATACTTGTGACTGAAAAGAAGTGCTTGTTGGTAGAATTAAAGAAGTCAGAATCTAGCCGGCGCCGTGGCTCACTAGGCTAATCCTCCGCCTTGAGGCGCCGGCACACCGGGTTCTAGTCCTGGTCGGGGTACCGGATTCTGTCCCGGTTGCCCCCCTTCCAGGTCAGCCCTCTGCTATGGCCCAGGAGTGCAGTGGAGGATGGCCCAAGTCCTTGGGCCCTGCACCCCATGGGAGACCAGGAAAAGCACCTGGCTCCTGCCTTCGGATCAGCGCGATGCACCAGCCGCAGCGCGCCAGCCACAGCGGCCATTGGAGGGTGAACCAACGGCAAAGGAAGACCTTTCTCTCTGCTCTCTCTCTCACTGTCCACTCTGCCTGTCCCAAAAAAAAAAAAAAAAAAAAAAAAAGTCAGAATCTGTACTCCTTACTTGAAATCCTTGGGCAAGATTTGTTTGGAATTCATGTATTTCCAAGTGAAGAACTCTAACTCAAAGCATATATATGTAGCACCCCAGCTGGGTCTGGACCATCATCCCATAACCAAAAACATCCATATTTGTTCTTGTAATAAAACAGCTGAACACTAACACATTATAAGCCAAAGATCATAATGAGCCTCATGTCAGTTTCAGTCAGGTTTTACCTGAAGGTTGGTTAAGAAAAATTTGACTCTCAACATGTTGTGACTTGAGCATTGTGAACAGGGGGATTGACTGTACACTTCTACCACTGCAACCCCAGAAAAGGGGTTTCTGGTGTCAGAGCAGTCTGGCTGTCTGAGGTAAGAAAGAAACCAGAAACTGAGCTGACGCAGGGGCAGCTTGGCAGTGGCTGGGATTCCCAGGCAGGGCACCCTTCCATAATAGGATGTTAATAATACACTTTATTGAACAACGGGCGTATCTTCACACAGGGGCATATTTTCAACTTAAAGGAGCAATTACACTAAATTTTATTCCAGGTGGAATAAACAGACTGACCCAAACAGAAAAGACTTCTGAATGTGCCCTATGAAAGAAAAGAGGAAGACACACTTACTCTGGGTAACGTATGCACCAAAAAGAATCCACATGGAAGCAATGAGTGACCCAAACATCAGCATGAAACCAATGAAGAGCCAAATCCGAGCACCTGTGTGGAGAGAGGCTTTAGAATGCTGCTCATTTGTGCAGTTCTATGTCTCAGGAACACGCAACACCAAAACCCTGTTGGCATAATACATGCATATTTTGTATATCAAAGATAAACACATATTTATATAAATCTGTTAAAACAGTTGAAAGAATGAAGTTTAAAAACACAACAAAACTCCAAAACTAAAAGGAATTAAACCATACCTAGAAAGGAAAACAGAAGGCAAGTCAGATTCATACTGGCTCTAGAAACTGCTACCTGAGTAAAGTAAAACAGGAACGCTTCATTAATAATAATCTGACTAAACTGATTAGACCCTAGCTGAAAAACTACCCTGTTCTGTATGCTATCAAAGCAACTGCTCTATCACAAGTGGCCAATGTATTTCAGATAGGCATCGTCACACAGAAATGAGAAACATCAAATGAACATGGTCCAATTTGTCCTCTTTTTAGTAAATGGTAAGATTGTAGAATCACACCATTGACTCAGCAAGATACTCAGCACCTAGCTGCCATTCTTCAAGAGCAAATCCAAGTTTCTTGTGGCTTCTCACATTTGTGAGAAGTTCAAGGTCATAGGAATCTCCTCCATCCTATTGTGTATGGAAACTGATCATCTAGACATATGAGTGCATTCAACACATTTATACCAGTCCCTGTTCACAGGTCAACAGACAGCCCACTGCACCATGATAAGGGAAAACACAGCTCTGCTCAAGTTAAAATAAAACCCTGCTCAGTGCCCATAATTTTAAAAAAACTTAAATCTGTCTCAATTGTCAACACTCTATTACTAAATGAGCAGAGATGTGAGAAGTTCTGATCAAAGCTCAGCTCATTGTGGTTAGAACAGGTGATATTTGAGAGAACTGTCTTTCAATCATATAAATTTTACACAATACTAAGCAATCTCCAGAAATATACAGTAATGTTTCATTCCTTGGAGAAAAGTAACTTGTAAACTGCGAGGAGAGGAGAGGAGAGGAGAGGGGAGGGGAGGGGAGGGGAGGGGAGGGGAGGGGAGGGAGAGAGGAAGGAAGGAAGGAAGGAAGGAAGGGAGGGAGGCAGGGAGGGAAGGAGGGAAGGAGGGAGGGGGAGAGAGAGAGAGAGAGAGAGAAATCTTCCATGTACAGGCTCACTCCCAAAATGCACCCAACAGTCTGGACTGGACTGGGCTAAAGCTAGGAGACTGGAACTCAATCCAGGTCTCCATGGGTAGCAAGCACACAGGTACTTGAGACATCATTTGTTGCCTCCTACAGTGCACATCAGCAGGAAGCTGGAATTGAGAGCGGAGCTAAGACTGGAACCCAGGCATTCTAATATGGGATGTGGGCATTCCAGCAGGCATCTTATCACTATACCAAATACCCACCCCAATCACAGCTTTTATGGAATGTGAATAAAAACAACCATAAAAAATCCTTGGAATTATTTTTCATTATGTCCTTTACATATAGTCATACTTTGTTAAACTTTCTAATATAATTAAATAAGAAAACATTTCCTTAGAAATTGAGCATGCTTTTGTTTAGTAAAAATCAAACTATGATACGTTCCTTTTCTGCATTGGCTACAGCAAGCTCAGAGTTAAGGAATTAAGGGCACTCATCTTGTCCCAGATTCTGGGCTCACGATCTCCCTCAGCGTTCCTGCTTCTCTTTATAGCTTTAGTATTTAACAGTTTCACCTACTATGTATTTTTTGGTGATACCTTCCTATAAATCCCTACGGAATTCAATGGGTACAGCTACAAACAAACCATGTAAGTGGCATGAAAGACTAGTGTGGCAACGTCTGAGCATTCCTATGAGAGAGTTTGCCCTTAATTTTTGAAGCACTAGGCAGAACGTGCACTATATACCCCACTTACTAAACTACAGAGGCAGGCATTTAGCCAAGCAATTAAGGCACCTGCAGCTCATGCTGCAAATGCAAGGCTCAACAGCCACCTGATTCCTGATTCCAGCTCCCTGCGGACACAGACCCTGGGAAGCAGCACTGAGAGCGCAATGAGCCGCTGCCACCCACATGACAAACCTAGACTGCATTTTTGCTCCTGTCATCAGCTCAGGCCCAGTCCCAGCTGCTGCAGGCATTTGAGGAGTGCACCAGCAGACAGAAACTCTCTGTACTTCGACCTGTCTCCCTAATAAGTTACTTTCTTATTCGTGCTCCTGCAAACATTACTACTGAGTCTGGGGCACTAGCTACCTCAAGAGGTGGAAGCACAAGCACACATACACAGCCACACGCATTGTGCACTTTAAACTCAGGCTCCCGTGTCATTTGTCACTGTACTCCTCTCCCCATTTCTCCAGGAATCACAGCAGAGATGGAGTTACAAAATGCACATCAGCATTTAAAGCATCAGGCACTGTGGCATATTAGGTTAAACCTCCACCTGCAGCACTGGCATCCCGTATGGGTGCCGGTTTGAGTCCCAGTTGCTCCACTTCTGATCCAGTTCCTTGCTAATGTGCCTGGGAAAGTAGAAGATAGCTCAAGTGCTTGGGCCCCTGCACCTGCATGGGAGACCCAGAAGAAGCTCCTGGCTGCTGGCTTCGGATCAGCTCAGCTCCAGCCATTGCAGCCATTTGGGGAGTGAACCAGTGGGCAGACGATGTCTCTCTCTCTTCTCGCCTCCTTCCCCTGTAGTTCTGCCTTTCAAATAAATAAATAGGTCTTTAAAAAAATTATAGTCCTTGGTTTGATCCTCTAACAGGTGTGGGGAACCTTTTTTCTGTCAAAAGCCATTTGGATATTTATAACATCATTCATGGGCCATACAAAATAAAAATCAGCCTGCTATAGATTTACTGAATTTGGAGTCCTGCCTGCAGTTGCCTTGACAGGGCTAGAACAAAGATTTTCCAGGTCTTATACAGCCTGCAGCCTGGATGATTCCTGCCCCCGCCTAACATGTCTATTATTCCCTCTTAGAGCTCACAGATAGCTATGTAAGTAACATCACTTATCAACATATGGGATAAGACTAAATCCATCACAATCACTGAGAAGTAATCTAGAATCCAGTATCCACTGATCTTCAATAGTAACATTTGATCTATATGCTGAGAAGTGTAACACAAAAAAATAGTAACTTCACAGGCCAGTGTTGTGGCGTAGTGGGTAATGACACCACCTGTGACACTGGCATCCTGTATGGGCACCTGTTCATGTCCTGGTTGCCTCAGGTCCTACCCAGCTCCCTGATAAGGCCTGGGAAAGCAGCAGAAAATGGCCCAAGTTGTTGGGCTCCTGCCACCCACACGGGAGTCCTAAAGAAGCTCCTGCCTCCTGGCTTTGGTATGGCTCAGCCATGGCTGTTGTGGCCATCTGGAGAGTGAAGCACAGATTGAAGATATCTCTCTTTCCGTCTCTCCCTCCCTTTCTGTAAATCTGATTTTCAAGTAAATAAATAAATCTTTTTAAAATACAGTAACTATTTTCTTTTTTTTTTTTTAAATAATTTATTTACTTGAAAGAGTTATAGCCGGCGCTGCGGCTCACTAGGCTAATTCTCCACCTGTGGCGCCGGCACACAGGGTTCTAGTCCCGGTCAGGGCGCCGGATTCTGTCCCAGTTGCCCCCCTTCCAGGCCAGCCCTCTGCTATGGCCCGGGAGTGCAGTGGAGGATGGCCCAAGTGCTTGGGCCCTGCACCCCATGGGAGACCAGGAAAAGCACCTGGCTCCTGCCTTCGGATCAGCGCGGTGCGCCGGCTGCAGCGCGCCAGCCGCGGCGGCCACTGGAGGGTGAACCAACGGCAAAAGGAAGACCTTTCTCTCTGTCTCTCTCTCTCACTGTCCACTCTGCTTGTCAAAAAAAAAAAAAGTCAGAGTTACACAGAGAGAGAAGGCTAGGCAGAGAGAAACAGAGGTCTTCTATCCGCTGGTTCACTCTCCAGATGGCCGCAACGGCTGGAGCTGTGCCGACCTGAAGCCAGGAACCAGGAGCTTCTTACAGATCTCCTACATAGGTGCAGGGGCCCAAGGTCTTGGGCCATCTTCTACTGCTTTCCCAGGCCACAGCAGAGAGCTGGATCGGAAATGGAGCAGCCAGGACTCGAACCAGCACCATATGGGATGCCAGCACTGCAGGCAGTGGCTTTACCCACTACGCCACAGCATCAGCCCCTGTAACTTTTTCTTTTCAAGATTTCTTTCTTTATTTGAAAGGCAGAGTGACAGAGAAGCAGAGGCAGAGGCAGAGAGAGAGAGAGAGAGAGAAAGAGAGAGATTGGTCTTCCATCCACTGGTTCACTCCCCAAATGGCCACAACAGCTGGAGCTGGGCCAATCCGAAGCCAGCAGCCAGGAGCTTCCTTTGGGTCTCCCACACACGTGCAGGGGTCCAAGGACTTGGGCCATCTTCCACTGCTTTCCCAGGCCATAGCAGAGAGCTGGATCGGAAGTGGAGCAATCAGGTCTCGAACCAGCACCTATATGGGATGCCAGTACTGCAGGCAGCAATATTACCTGCTCCACCACAATGACAGACCCAACTTTAACTTTCTTAAAGATGTGAACAACATTAAGACTTCTTTAAAAGTTAGTAACAAAGATCATCACCAGTCCTGAACCAAGACTCAGAGAGAAGCTTTGTTTCTTCTGCGAATAAATCTCTATTTTGCCAGCATCCACAAAGGGCTCAAGGTGCCTTTACCTGTTCTTCCTAAACAGCCGCTTTCGTAGCTGTCCCCTCTCACCTGAGCATTGGACACGGCATTTATCCTGGAACAATACAAAACCATCCAATGAGTTGTAATGCTGTTAAAATCCTCACAGATATTTATACATCACTCATAAGAGAAACAGATTACTTCTTAACTAAAGTCAGTATTTGAGTTAAACTGAACATGATTTTAACTCAACAAAATCCTAGAGCACAAAATACTAGTTTTATTCTCCTGCAGTACACCTAGAAAACACACTTACTTAAGAGATTTTAAAAGATTTCTATCACTTAACTCCACAGATTGAAAAAATGGACAGTTTGCTGATTTTTTTGCCCACTTTACATTCATACATGAATGACCCAGTGTCAGTTATTCCATTTTAAGGTTCTCATTATAATCAAAGGTTAAATTGTTTCTCTTTGTGTTAAAAAGTCAAGTGATTTTCTCTGATCCATTTCTTAAACTCAGAGAAAATTTAGTTCACATACAATAAAAAGACTATTCAGCTGCTCTTTCTACTTCTGTTAGGAATTGCCTTTTTTTAGCAGCATGTTTGCATTTTAAGTAGCTCCACTTTCTATAACATAACCCTTTTTTTAAAACACCTGACAGAATAAATTATGTAATCTTAATGTTTGTTTTTAAAAACTGTTAAGACATCTATGAAAAGCTTCCAAACTTTCACAAAGCATAACTGATAAAACTGAAAATGATTTAATAAAAAAGCCACAGACCAATCTTATCTGAAGCCAGTTCTGCCCTTCCCACAAATATTAACACAGTCATTTTAAAAAAGTATACCCTATGGCAAAAACTGAATGTACAACAAAATTCAAGAATGATTCACCACTAAAAAATGTAGAAATGTAACATACTTCATTAAATCTAAGATGCCATGCATTTTGAGATGCACTACTCTTTTTTAATACTGCCAAGAAAGAAAAAAAATTATCAATTATAATTTTAAGACACCACTGACTGCAAGATACATCCAGGTATGAAGATGAAAATGTGTTATCTTGGAACTCACATAACATGGTAACTGAGCAATTTAACAAATACAAGGAGAAAAACCACAGGATAATCCTTACAGTGCTAGCAATATATTTGACTAAATTCAACACTCATTCTTGTTATAATGTTGGACATATATTTATTAGAAAGCTATTTAATAAAAAGTAGAGAAAAATGCTTTTAGATTGAGAATTACCTTCATACTTACATGAAGAAAGCCAATGTGGAAAACACACCACATGTATGAAAGGCATGGTTCAACTGCTCTGGCTTGGGATATACCACAGCAGCATCAATCATTATCCACCAACCTGTAAAAAACTGAAGAAGCAACCCAAGTTATTGACACATTCAAACTCTTGCTTAGCACAATACTTACTCTTTAAATTTTTTTTTCCTAAAATGTAATACATTGATGCAACATAATACATTAATGAAACAAAATATTTCTGCTTTGGGGAGCGGGCTTTTACTCTAGTGGTTAATGCACATGTATCCCATATTACAGTACCTGGGCTTTTTTTTTTTTTAAGATTTATTTATGTATTTATTTAAAAGAGTTAGAGAGGGAGGGAGAGAGAGAGAGAGATCTTCCATCTGCTGATTCACTCCCCAAATGTCTGCAATAGCCAGACTGGGCCACCAAAGCCAGGAGCTTCATCTGGGTTCCCACGTGGGTGCAGGGGTTCAAGTATTTGGGCCATCTTCTGTTGCTTTCCCAGGTGCATTAGCAGGGAGTTGGATCAGAAGTGGAGCAGCCAGGACTCGAACTGGCAGCCATATGAGATGCCAGCATGGCTGGCAGCAGCTTCACCGACTACACCACAGCACTGGCTCCCTAGAGTACCTGGGTTCTGTTGCTGACTCAAGCTTCCTGGTAGGGCAGACCCTAAGGGGCAGTGATGGCTCAAGTAATTGGATTCCTGCCATCCACACCGGAGACCTGGACTGTAATCTGAGCTACCAGTTCCCAACTTTGGCCCTGGCCCTGGCCCAGCCACAACTGTGGTGGGCATTTGAGAAGTGAACCAGCACATGAAAGCACTTCTGTATGTGTGTGTATGTGTGTGTCCCTCTCTCCACCTCTCAAATAAATTTTTTTAAAAACAATTTCCAGGTCTGGTGTTGTGGCATATAGGTAAAGCCACTGCCTGTGATGCAGGCATCCCATGTGGGAGCCAGTTCCAACCTCGGTTGTTCCACTTCTGATCCAGCTCCCTGCTAATGCATCTGGGAGAGCAGTAGCAGAAGATGGCCCAAGTGCTAGGGCCCCTGCACCCATATGGCAGACGTGGAAAAAGCTCCTGGCCCAGTACTTTCTGTTGCAGCCATTTGTGGAGTGAACCAGTAGACATATTTCTCTCTCTCCCTGTCACTCTGCCTTTCAAATAAATAAATCATTAAAAAAAAGGAAAAAAGCCACAGACCAGTCTCATTTAAAGCCAAGTGTGCTCTTCCAACAATTAGCAAACACAAAGAAATCATGGGGAAAAAAAACCATAATAAAATATCTAAAAGAACTTTGCATACAGAATGCTTCATAATTATCTTCAGTTCCTATTCTGTTTTTTTTGTTGTTGTTGTTTGTTTGGCTTGATTTTTCTGTTGGAGTTTGGATGTAGAACACATTAAAAGAGATTAGTCTAGAGTAGGTATTTGGTTCAGCAGTTAATTCACTACCCATATGTGACTGCCTGCTCTGTGATCCAGCTACTCTGCTTCTGATCCAGCTTCCTGTGAATGCACATCTTGGGAAACAACAGGTGAGGGTGCAAATATCTGGGTCTTTGCCACCCACATGGGAGACCAGTGTGCTCCTGGCTTCAGCAACACCCAGTCCTGGCTCTTGCAGGCATTTGGGGAGTGAAGTAACAGATGAAAAATCTCTCTGCCTCTCACATAAAAATTGCAAAAAACATGAATTTTAAAATATCATACACTAAAATTTGTTTTATAAAATGCAGTTGGGGCAGGGAGTGGTTAATGCAATACCAAAGTAAGATTGGTTATGATTTGCTGCATTAAAAAAAAAAGATTTATTTATTTATTTCAGAATCAGAGATACAGAGAAGGAAAGACAGAGAGATATCTTCCATCCACTGGTTCACTCCTCAAATGGCTGCAATGGCTAGGACTGAGCCAAGCTGAAGCCAGGAGCCAGGAGCTTCTTCCAGGTCTGCCACATGGGTGCAGGGGCCCAAGCACTTGGGCCATCTTCTGCTGCTTCCCCAGGAGCATTAGCAGGGAGCTGGATTGGAAGTGGAGCAGCTGGGACACAAACTGGCATCCATATGGGATGTGGTGTTGTAGGTGGCAACTTTAGCTGCTTGCCACAACACCAGCCCCATTTCCTGCTTTTTTTTTTAAGCTGGATGATGAGTACATGAGGGGAGGAAAACTTTATACCATTCTCTCTATTTATTTATATGCTTGACTTTTTTTTTTTTTTTTTGGACAGGCAGATTTAGACAGTGAGAGAGAGAGAGAGGGAAAGGTCTTCCTTCCATTGGTTCACCCCCAAATGGCTGCTACGGCCAGCGCGCTGCACCAATCCGAAGCCAGAAGACAGGTGCTTCTCCTGGTCTCCCATGCAGGTACAGGGCCCCAGCACTTGGGCCATCCTCCACTGCCTTCCCGGGCCACAGCAGAGAGCTGGACTGCAAGAGGAGCAACCAGGACAGAATCCGGCGCCCCAACCGGGACTAGAACCTGGGGTGCCAGTGCCGCAGGCAGAGGATTAGCCTAATGAGCCACGCGCCAGCCCGACAATTTTTTAAAATAAAAAGTTGAAAAAGAAAAAAATGATAGAAAATGAAGCTATAGTTTCCTCCACAAGTAGCTTTCTCTTCCATCCCCCTCCAGGGCTACAGCTGAGGACACAGATGTTATCTCTTCCTGATAGCAATGTGGGATTTGGTTCAAGTACAGACTAAGGTTATTACTGCTGTCTACACATTCTGACTTTCAATGAGTCACATCTAGAATTTTTGGTGACATCAAATTCTGAGTCTTAGAAGATTTTAAAGTACTCTGCAGCTCAGACTCATAGAATGGCAGATGTCCTAAATAGCACTCTGGCCTCAGAATCAGCCCTAAAGGCACTCGGATCTGGCTGAAAAGCCCATGAGAGTATTTCAGGCATGGAAAGCCAAGACACTCTGGCAAAAAGATCTCTGTGAGTGAGATCCCAGTGGAAAGAACAGGTCTTCAAAGAGGGAGGTGCCTTTCTCTGAAGGGAGGAGAGAACCTCCACTTTGACTATGACCGTGTCTAAACAAGGTAAGAGTCGGAGAACTCAAGGGGCTTCCATAGCCTTGGAAACTCATGACTGGTGCATAGGGAGATTACTGATGCCATAAACAGGAGTGTCAATTTGTAAAGTCAACAACAGGAGTCACTGTGCACTTACTCCTCATGTAGGATCTCTGTGCTTAATGTGCTGTACATTGAGGCTTAATGCTATAACGAGTACTCAAACAGTATATTTCACTTTGTGTTTCTATGGGGGTGCAAAAGGTTGAAATCTTTACTTAATGTACACTAAACTGATCTTCTGTAAAAAAAAAAAAAAAAAAAAGAAAAGAAATTATCAATTCCCAACTTGACTCTCACTGGGATTAAACATGACAATAGGTCTGATCTGATTTCATCATCATTTAAAAAAAAAATCATCTATTATTTCTCACTTTATGTCTCTGTGTGGGAGCAAACTGTTGAAATCCTTACTTAAGGTATACTAAGCTGATCTTCTGTATATTAAGATAATCGAAAATGAATCTTGATGTGAATGGAAGGGGAGAGGGAGTGGGAAAGGGGAGGGTTGTGGGTGGGAGGGACGGTATGGGGGGGGAAGCCATTGTAATCCATGAGTCATACTTTGGAAATTTATATTCATTAAATAAAAGATAAAAAAAAAAAAAGTACTCTGCAGCTCTTTCTCTCTGTCTCCTGATCTCTCTCTCTGTCTCCTGATCTCTCTCTCTCTCTCTCATGATCTCTCTCTTACACTCTCCTTCTCATTCATTCATTCTTCGCCCCTTCCCTCCAGTCTGTCGGGTTTTCCTCAATAAACCCTTTCCCTTAAAAAAAAAAAAAAAAGTACTATACATACAGATTATTAAATTTAAAGTGCTCCTGATTATGATAAATATAACTGGAACCAAAGAGAAGACATTAAGTTTAACAAATTTACAAAGTCAAAGGAACCAAGGGCCTAGCATATTCTGCTTGGTAATAGTGTCTAGAACTCTGGTAATTGTCTATATAAAACAGAAGTGAAGTGAATAGTTCTAGAAGGGTATGCACAGTTCAAAGGAACCACCACTCACCAATATGCCAGCTACTACGGACGCCACAGCATTTCTCCTCTCGCTCCAGTCAATGCATTCACATTCTGGCCAGCGGAAGTTATCCAGGAAGCCTGCCATTTTCACACCTTAATCATGGATTTTTCATTAAATGCTGTATCCTACAAACAGAAAGACAAAAAACAATCAAGATAAGGACATGTTTTTAAGAAACAAAATAATGTATTCTTTTCTTTTTTAAATGTTTCTATTTTAGAGGCAGACAGAAATACACAGGTATATAGACAGAGAACTCCAATCTGCTGATTCACTCCCCCGGATGCCTGCATCAGGGACTGGGCCAGGAGAGGATCTCATCCAGGTGTCCCATGTGGATGGCAGGAACCCAACCACTTGAGCATCACCTCTGCCTCGCAGGGTCTGCATCAGCAGGAAGCTGGAGCTGGAAATACAGTCGGCATCAAACTCAGGCACTCCAACATGGGACACAGGCACCAATACTAGGCCAAATGAACACCCCTCTTAACTCCTTTTTTAAAACTTTAAACACAAATTTACTTTAGGGCCTATTCTACTACAGCTATTGAAGAAAAATTCAGTACTTCAGTACTCCATCAAGTACCTTTTCAGATGTATGAGGGTATTTTAATGGAAACTTCTGCTCAGGAAATGGAATTAAAAGATCAGTGAGTGAGGGGGGGCCTCCACTTGGAGTAGCAGGTAAAGCTGCTGCCTGCAGCACCTGCTTCCCACATGGGCACCAGTTCGAATCCCAGCTGCTCCACTTCCAATCCAGCTCTCTGCTAATGCGCCTGGGAAAGCAGTGGAAGATGATCCAGTGCTTGGAGCCCTGCACCCACATGGAAGACCCGGAAGAAGCTCCTTACTCCTAGCTTTGGGTGGGCCCAGCTCGGCTATTGTGGCCACTTGGGAAGTGAAGCAGAAGATGAAAGGTCTCTGTCTCTCCACCTTTCAAATAAATCTATCTTTATAAAAAATCAGTTTGTTGATGCAAAAATTTTTGAAGTCCATGCATAGTTTTTTCATAATACACATTTTTCTTGAACTTTCTGAAGATACTTCATATGCATGAGTTTTAAAACTTTTTACACCAAAATAAACTTTTAATTCCACTTTCTCCTGAACTGTTTGAAGTCCTTGTATATGCTGGACTGTGCTAAGACACAAAGGGGAGCTTACCATTTGCTATATGAGGATTGTGGTTTTAAAATGTCTATAAAC
The DNA here is from genome assembly GCF_051225735.1 of Oryctolagus cuniculus. Taxonomy (NCBI): domain Eukaryota; kingdom Metazoa; phylum Chordata; class Mammalia; order Lagomorpha; family Leporidae; genus Oryctolagus; species Oryctolagus cuniculus. The sequence goes on along the minus strand of NC_142870.1, from coordinate 11,566,460 downwards.
CCTTTGACAGTTCTCCTATAAAGAAGTGGATCTATGATGCTCCACTTGAATCTGGGTCAACAATAAAGACCAGATGACCAATGGAACAGAAGAAGCGATCATTTCTGTCATGCCACTTCTAAGATTACAGAGGGCAATGCAGCTTCTGCCTGGCTCTCTGGAACATTAGTGCCAGGGTCCCGAGTCACCAGTGAAGCGGCGGGCCAGGCATCGTGGCAGGGCAGACGCTGCTGGGATGCCTGCGTCCTACATCAGAGTGCCGGTTTGAGTCCTCGCACCTCTGTTTCTGATCCAGCTTCCTGCAGGTGTGCACTTCGGGAGAGAGCAGGTGACAGTTCATGTGCTTGAGTACCTGCCACCACATGGGAGACCTGGATGAAGTTCTAGGCTCCTAGGTTTAGCCTGGCCCAATTTCTGTTCTGGCTGTTATAGCCATCTGAGGAGTGAGCCGCAGATGGAAGATTACTCTCTTTATTTGCTTCTATCTCTTCTTCCTTCTTTGTCACTCTCCCTTTCAATGAAAATAAATGTTAAAAACTCAAGGCTACTATGCTGTAAGGAGACCATGTACATGTTCTGGTCCACTAGCCCACAGTTCCAGTTGAGGTTCCAGCCAATTGTTAGCGTCACCTGCCAGACATGTGAGTAAAAGACATTTACAGGTAGTTATCTGAGCTATAACACCACCCCCAAACTTGGAGTGTTCCTGGGTGGGGCACCAGATACATGCAGCAGATATATATCATTATGGCTAAGCCTTTCCAAATTCCTGCCCACATAATTCGATAAGCACAATAAAATGGCTATTTTCAGCCTGGCGCTGTGGCACAGAAGGTTAGGCATCCACCTGCAGTGCCGGCATCCCATATGTGTGCTGGTTCATATCCTGGCTGCTCCTCTTCTGATCCAGCTCTCAGCTATGGCCTGGGAAAGCAGTGGAGGATGGCCCAAGTGCCTGGGCCCCTGCACCCACATGGGAGACCAGGAGGAGGCACCTGGCTCCTGGCTCCTGGCTTCAGATTGGTGTAGTTTCAGCTGTAGCAGCCATTTGGGGAGCGAACCAGCGGATGGAAGACCTATCTCTCTCTCTCTCTGCTCTCAAGTAAATAAATAAATCTTAAAAAAAAAAAAAAAAAGGCTACTTTAAGCCATGAGTTTTGGAGTTAATCTGTAATGTCATGATAGGTAAATGAAAGAAGAGAAAACATGTGCACAAAGAATTTTAAGGGTGGAGCACACTAGGGAATTTTTTAAAGCAAATGAGGTGATTCAGGGCTACCATAAACTCTAGGGAGAGGAGTAGAGAACTCTCTGAAAGCAGTGGAGAGTACCAAGAAGCAGGAAGAAACCAGAAGGGATTTGGCCCTTAGAAAAAGTGAGAGCAAGTTTTATACAAGTTTTCCCCTAAAAGACTCCCTTACCCTCCCACTCCCAACGCAGGAAGTCCCTGTGGCACAGAATGGCTAAACTCAGGCTTGAAGTACAGAGGATGGAGTTCAGAACTACCAGAGCAGCTGGAAAATGATGGAGGTAAATTGGGAAAGGGTCACAGAGAGAGCCCCAAACACGTTAGAAATTTCCTTTAACTATCTGGCTAACCCCTAAGCCTGTGCATGAAGGAGACTCCAAGGAAGCCAGCAGGAAAAAATAGCTGGAAAGACTAAAAGAACTGAGCAGAGATTTTGGCTGCTGCCCTCTCCAGGGAACATTTTTGTAGTCTAAGTTCTACCAACTCACAGGGGATTAATAAACACCTCAATTCCCTACCACCCAACAGTTCCACTCCAATATTTGCCCAAGGGAAGTAAAACCATTCATCAACACACATAAAAGACTTATGCAAGAAAGTATATAGCAGTTTTAGTCAAAATAGATCAAAATTGAAACAACCTACATGTTTCAGAAGAATGAGTAAACAAATTATGATCTGTTCATACAATAGAACACTACTTAGCAATAAAAAAAGAATATTAACAGCCACACAAGAAAAAACCCTCAAAGACTGATTTGAGTAAAGTAAGGTTGACATAAAAGACTATATACTATATGACTCTGCTTAAATGAAGTTTAAGAAGTCAAACTAATCATGGTCACAGAAATTAAAACAGTGGTAGAGGAAGTGGTAGTGGAAGAGTTACACAGAGAGGAGAGGCGCCATTCCTGTGCTTTCAATCCAGCTTCGTGTTGGTGTCCATCCTGGGAGGCACGTGATGGCTGAAGTAATCGATTGCTCCCACCCAGCCCCAGTTGTCAACAGACATTTGGGGAGTGAATAAACAGATGAAAGATTTCTCTTTCTCTCTCTCTCCCTTCCTCCTTTCCTCCCCTCTCTCCCTGTCACTCTGCCTTTCAAATAAAATTAAAAAAAAAAATTTTAATGGGCGGGGATGGAAATGTTCTACGTCTTGGTTGGGATACTGGCAACACAGGTACATACCTTTATCAAGTCAATGAAATGTATTCTTGAGATTTGTGTATTTTATAATATGTACATTTTACCAAAAACAAGTTTTAAAAAAAACTTATCAATTAGATATGCTTTAGCTACATGAAAATCTTATGGGCACATTTTATCAAGATATTTTGTAGACATGTTAATGAACTGTTACCAAAGATTAAATATTAACTGGCTAAAAGCAAGTACAGGGAAGTCACCATGAATTTAAAACAATGCCTAAAGGCTAAAACAAAATTCATTTCCCATATACAATTCATTTTCCATATATTAACCTATTAAACCATTCTATAAGCAGAAAATAAAAGCTGTTTCCACAAAATAACTACTGAAATAAGCCATATGTCTTCCTCCTGGAGCTTAAGTTGGGTGAGTCAGGGAAAGGTTAGGGCAGATTCATACAAATAACAGCTGTGAAGAAAACGAAATGAAGGAGATCCTAACAGCTTTACAAAGAAAGCCTGTCTGGAAGAGGTAAAATTTGTAAAAATTTAAAAACCTGCTAAAATTGTAAAAGCTGAATAAAGTTAATTAAACTAAGAAGAGAAAGATGAGTAGGAAGAGGGGAAATTATGCACAAAGCCCCCAAGCTGGTTCCAACAAGAATTAGCTGGCATCAGAGTCCTGATGAAGTATGTTAACAGAGCAAGCGACCCAGGATACAGTTGGTGAAAGACAAAGGACTAGATCCCACTAATGATTAATGTGGGCCTCAAGGATTTGGGGTTTCACGGAGTTGTAAAGGGGAAACCAACAGAAAAACTTTGAGACCAAAAGTTCGGGCACTAGGGTAAAATTTAAGAGAGGAAAAGGATCCTATACTAAGAACCAACTAAGATCAACCTCAGGAGGGTTTTATTCTTGATATTTACCAAAGAATAAGCCTATTTTATCATGACACATTCTTAATTTAATGGGAACTAAAAATACTAACTCTGCTCTCCATGCCCTAAAGTGGGTACATGTACATGTACATAATATTTAATATAACAGCTCTGGGGCTGGCATTGTGATACAGTGTGTTAAGCTGCTGCTTATGACACAAGGCCCATCTGCTGCACTTCCAATCCAGTTTCCTGCTAATGTGTCTAAGAAGATAACAAAGGATGGCCCAAGTGCTTGGGCCCCTGCCACCCATGTGAGAAACGAGGATGGAATTCCTGGCTCCTGGTTTCAGTCTGGCCCAGATATTGCTATAGCCATTTGGGGAGTAAACCAGTAGATGAAAGATCGATTGATCTCTCTTACTCTCTGTGTCACTCTGCCTTTCAAGTAAAATAAGTCAACAAATCTTTCTTTAGAAAAACATAATAGGGGCCAACACTAAGACATAGCCTGTAACTCCAGCATCTCATGTGGGCACTGGTTCAAGACCCAGCTGCTCCGCTTCTGATCCAGCTTGCTGCTAATGGCCTGGGAAAAGCACTGGAGGATGGACCAAGTGTCTGGGCCCCTGTCACCCACACGGGAAACCTAGGTGAAGCTCCTGGCTTCTGGCTTCAGTCTGGCCCAGCCCTACCTAACCATTGCAGCCATTTGGGGAGTGAAACAGTAGATGGAAGATCTCTCTCTCTCTCTCTCTCTCCCTCCCACTTTCTGTGTAACTACAACTTTGAAATAAATAAACTTTAAAAAAAGAAAATTGATCTTTGGAAAGCTAATGAATACAAAGAGTACTGAGATAAAAATCTGTATGTCCAAAATTAAAGTGAATGTTTAACTGAAATATGTCTGATTTACTTAACATGGAAATAAAAATCAATTTTTGAGAAACATTTCTTTTTAAAGCTTATTTATTTATTGGCAAGGCAAAGTTACAGAGAGGCAGAAGCAGAGAGAGAGAAAAGACTTCCTTCTGCTGGTTCACTCCCTGTACGGCCTCATTCAGGACCAGGGGTTTCTTCAGGTCTCCCACTTGGGTGCAGGGGCCCAAGGACTTGGGCCATTTTCTACTGCTTTCCTAGACCATAGCAGAGAGCTGGATGGGAAGTGGAGCAGCTGGAACATGAACCAGCATCCATATGGGATGCTGGCACTGCAGGTGACAGCTTTATCTGCTATTCCACAGCGCCAGCCCAAGAAACATTTAATGGCATGAATAAATCTGTAACATCATTCCCTCTTTTGAAAAAAAAGTAACAGTATTTATATATAAAAGCACTGGAAAGATAAAGAGAAAAACATCAATATTTTCATATGATGATGATGATGTAGGTGGTAGGATCATGAGTTTGCTTGTTGTTTATATTTTTACAGTTTGTAAGCTGATTGTGAATTATGGTTTTTTAAATACAAAGTTTTATAAAGTTATTATAGGGGCCGGCGCTGTGGCGTAACAGGTAAAGCTGACACCTGCAGTGCTGGCATCCCATATGGGTGCCAGTTCGAGTCCCAGCTGTTCCACTTCCCATCCAGCTCTCTGCTATGGCCTGGGAAAGAAGTGGAAGATGGTCCAAGTCCTTGGGCCCCTGCACCCACGTGGGAGACCCAGAAGAAGCTCCTGGCTCGTGGCTACAGATGGGTGCAGCTCCAGCCACTGAGGCCAACTAAGGAATGAACCGGCGGATTGAAGATCTCTCTCTCTCTCTCTACCTCTACCTCTATCTCTCCTTCTCTCTCTGTGTAACTCTAATTTTCAAATAAATAAATAAATCTTAAAAAAAAAAAAAGTTGCGGCGTAGTAGGTTAAGCCTCCGCCTGCAATACTAGCATACCATATGGACGCGCCGGTTGGTCTTCCAGCTGCCCTCTTCCAATCCAGCTCTCTCCTAATGGACCTGGTAAGGCAGTGGGAGACGGCCCAAGTCCTTGGACCCCTGTATCCATGTGAGAAGCTCCTGGCTCCTGGCTTTGGATCAGCCCAACTCGGGCTTTTTCGACCATTTGGGAAGTGAACCAGTAGATGGAAGGTCTCTCTCTTTCTCTCTCTCTCTCTCTGTAAATCTGCCTCTCAAATAAGTAAATCTTTTTTAAAATTAAAATTAATGAATATGCTACCACTGTCAAGAAACGTCTTGTATAATGTAACATGCCTATAACTGCTTTTATTAATTTAAAAGACTTTTTTTAAAGATCTATTTATTTGAAAGTCAGGTTACAGAGATAAAGGGAGTGACAGAAAGAAATCTTCCATCCATTGGTTCACTCCTTAGAAGGCCACAATGGCCAGGACAGAGTCAGGCAAAAGTCGGAGCCAGGAGTGTCGTCAGGTAACAGGGGCCCCGAACACTTGGGCCATCTTCTGCTGCTTTTCTCAGGCCATTAGCAGGGAGCTGGATCAGAAGTGAAACAGCCAGGACTTGAACCAGCACCCACATGGGATGAAGCATCCACAGGCGGCAGCTTTAACCTCCTCAGTACAATGCCGACACCTAAAATATTTTTTGAGGTGTAGGTGTTTGGTGCAAAGGTTAAGACATTGCTTGGAATGCCAATATCCCATATAGGAGCGCCTATTTCAAGCTCTGGCTATATTTTCAATCCTGCTTCCTGCTAATGCACACCTTGAGAGCACAACAGATAATGGCCAAATACATGGGTCCCTCCCATCCATTTGGGAGACCAGATTGAGTTCCAGGCTCCTGGCTTTGGCCTGACCCAATCTTGGCTTTTTACAAGCATTTGGGGAATGAAGCAGCAGATGGAAGATTTCTCTCTCTCTCTCTCTCTCTCTCTCTCTATCTCTGTGTGTGTGTGTGTGTGTGTGTGTGTCTGCCTTTCAAAATAAATTTTTTAAATTTTTGAAAGGTTTTTGGAGTTCAAAGAAATTAACAGTATGTTCTTTCACAAAGGTGACCATGGCTGCCCAGCCTTTTATCAGTAAAAATCCAAGATTATTAAAAAGGACAAAAAGATTACTGGTCTGACCCACCAGTCTTATTAAACATTAGTGTACATGAGGTTGTATAAAGGACGTGAGTTTCAGGGGGCCAGGGGTGGAATGCTGTGGTCTGGTCCCACCAAAACCCACTGTAAAGAATTAAGAGGGTGGGAACTTAATCTGATAGTGGTGTTCAGAGGTGCAGCCTTTGGGAGGTGATTAAGATAAAAAAAGGTTACCAGGGTAGAGCCCATGACTGAATCCTGATGGTTTTCTAAGAAAAATAAGAGACCAGAGGACAAATGTGTGAGTGCTCCGTCTCCTGCCATGTGACACCCTGCACCTCCACAGGACTGTCATCAAGAAGGCCATGACATGCGGTTCAACCTTGGACCCACAAAACTGTGAGCCAAGATAAACACTTTTCTTTATAAAGGTATCCAGCCTCAGATATTACAGGAACACAAATTGGACTAGTATAATTCAATAGCAAGGATTGCTATTACTGAGAGGTGACTTTATAATGGAAATGTGTGTTGTTAAAGGATATCTTAAGCAGTCTGTCAAAATTTAATTTCCAAAAACTCACAAACTCAATTTAGGAAACCAAGGACACTTGCAAAAAAGCAAGTAGAAAAAACAACTACAAGTTTTAACATACAATCAGAGTAATCTCCATATGCATCAGATTCCCAAAAAAGCATCTAATTGAGATACACACATTTGATCAAACATCTAGAATACCACTATTTATCATTTCCTCACTAGTTATTAAATGCTACCTATACAAGGCACTGTGCATATGAAAGTGATTAAGATAATCAATATAGATAATCTAGTTAAAAACATTGTCCGACGGGCCAGCACCGTGGCGCAGTAGGTTAATCCTAAACCTGTGGTGCCAGCATCCCATATGGGCGCCAGTTCAACTCCCGGCTGCACCTCTTCCAATCCAGCTCTCTGCTGCGGCCTGGGAAAGCAGTAGAAGATGGCCCAGGTCCTTGGACCCTGCATCCACATGGGAGACCAAGAAGAAGCTCCTGGCTTTGGATCAGCGCCGCTCCGGCCGTTGTGGCTATCTGGGGAGTGAACCATCGGAAGGAAGATCTCTCCCTCTGTCTCTACCTCTCACTGTCTGTAACTCTAGCTCTCAAATAAAATGAATAAAATCTTTTAAAAAATTGTCAGAATAAAAAATAATTGTGGCCAGCGCCGCGGCTCAGTAGGCTAATCCTTCGCCTCGCGGCGCTGGCACACAGGGTTCTAGTCCCGGTCGGGGCACCGGACTCTGTCCCGGTTGCCCCTCTTCCAGGCCAGCTCTCTGCTGTGGCCAGCGAGTGCAGTGGAGGATGACCCAAGTGCTTGGGCCCTGCACCCCATGGGAGACCAGGAGAAGCACCTGGCTCCTGCCATCAGATCAGCGCAGTGCGCCGGCCGCGGCAGCCATTGGAGGGTGAACCAACGGCAAAGGAAGACCTTTCTCTCTGTTTCTCTCTCTCAATGTCCACTCTGCCTGTCAAAAAAGAAAAAATAATAATAATTGTATTACATTACATGCTATCATTAAAAAGTACTATAGCAGCCATTTGGGGGGTGAACCAATGGAAAGGAAGACCTTTCTGTCTCTCTCTCTCTCTCACTGTCTAAATCTGCCTGTCAAAAAAAAAAGAAAAAAAAAGTACTATAGGGGCCGGCACTGTGGCATAGAAGGCTAAGGCTCTGCCTGCAGTGCTAGCATACCATTTGGGCACTGGTTCAAGACCTGGTTGCTCCACTTCCAATCTAGCTCCCTGCTGATATCTACGGGAAAGCAGTGGAAGATGGCCCAAGTGTTTGGGCACCCACTTGAGGGACCCAGAAGAAGCTCCTGCTCCTGACTTCAGCCTGGCCCCGCCCTGGCCCCGTGGCCATTTGGGAAGTAAACCAGCAGATAGAAGATATCTCTCTCTGTATCTCTGCCTTTCAAATGAATAAATAAATAAATCTTTAAAAAGAAAAAAAGTACTGTAATAGAAATGTGAAATAGATACTCCTTGCCAGAAAGGGATGAAGAAAGATCAACAGAGGAAGAACAAACAAAGCTAGATTTTGAAACATGAATAAAAGTTTGCCAGATAAAAGAAGAAATAAAAGGGGTTGGCATTTGGCCTATCAGTTAAGAAAGCCAGTTGGGATGCCCACATCCCATATCAGATTGCCTGGGTTTGAGTCCTGGCTTCATGCCCAATTACAGCTTCCTGCTACTGCACACCCTTAGTGGTAGCAGGTCCTGGCTCAAATACTTGGGTCCCAGGTACCTATGTGGGAGATCTGGGTTCCCAGCTCCCAACTTCAGTCTGCCCCAGAAGTTGTGGGCACTTTGGAAGTGAACCAGAGAATGCAAGCTCTCTGTCTGTACAAACATATGTATGTCTCTCTGCATCTGAAATAAATTAACAAAAAAAATTAAAGAAAGAAAACAAGGAAGAATTATTTAAAAAAAAAAAGAAGGAAATATGCAAAATTATATAGACTCAGAAGAGAACAGAGTTTTAGGGTCTGTAGAGAATGATAGTGATTAATTTGTTTGGGACAAGATTATGAAGGATTTTTCAGTCTACTCAAGTTTAGACTTTATCCTCTGAGGCTGGGATTGGCGAACTTTTTCTGTGAAGAACCAAGCAGTATAGATTTTAGGCTTTGTGGGCCACACAATCTGTCACAACTACCCAACTCTGCTGCCCTTCCATCAAAGCAGCCCTACACAATACGTGAACAAATGAGCATGGCGGTGTTCCAGTAAAAGTTCACTGATGAAACAGGCAGCAGTCAGACTTGCCCACAGGTTACACTTTGTGGATCCCTGCTCTAAGCAATAGGAACCTACCAAGGATTTGTAAGCTAGGAAGTCAGACCAGATCTGTGTTTCAGAAAGACAACTCCAGAGGCAGCAGTGTGGAAAGGGGTTGATGAGCATCATTAAAAAGGGATAATGGCCATCTTTCCAGAGAATAAGGATATAAACTGAGGATAAACTGGCACAAGCTAAGGGAAGGGTTTTTACTTGACAGATATTGAAGAGGTATTAGCAAATAAACAGGAAGGAGTCAAGAGTGACCATCTCCCAGGTAGGGTGTCTAGGAGCTGGTGACAGACCATTAAAACAAGGATTGCTAAAAGTGAGGATAGAAGACAACTTATTTTGGGCATAATGTATGTATTCAAAATGACTGAAGCATAGCTGAAATCTGATAGGATAGTTTAAGGCAGATATACAAATTAGAGTTTCCCAGCAATTAATTTAGTGCTAACTGAAGTCATGAAAGCAAAAAGCTCAGGAAGAAAATACGGAAAAGACAGCTCACTACTGAATCATTGCTTTTTGTTGTTGTTGTTTATATTTGAAAGGCAGAGTTACAGACAGAGAGAGGGAGAGACAGACAGAAAGGTAGGTCTTTCATCCTCTGGTTCACTCTCCAAATGGCCACAATGGCGAGAGCCATGCCGATCCAAAGTCAGGAGCCAGGAGATTCTTACAGGTCTCCCACGTGGATGCAGGGGCCCAAGCACTTGGGCCATCTTCCACTGCTTTCCCAGGCCATAGTAGAGTCGGATTGGAAGTGGAACAGCCGGGATTAGAACCAGCATCCATATGGGATGTCGGCACTGCAGTCAGAGGCTTAGACCACTATGCCACAGCACTAGCTTACCATATGAGTGCTGGTTTGATTCCCAGCACCTCCATTTCCAATACAGCTCCCTGTTAATGCGCCTGGGAAGCAACAGAGGATGGCCGAAGTGCTTGGACCCCTGACACCCATGTGAGAAACCTAGATAGAGCCCCTGGTTCCTGGCTTTGGCCTGGCCCAGCCCCAGCTGTTGAGGCCATTTGGAGAGTGAACCAGCAGAAGGAAGACCGCTCTCTCTTTTTCTCCCTCTCTCTGTAACTCTGTCTTTCAAATAAACAAAAAATAAAACTTAGCCCTTATCATCAGGAATTTATATCCTTCCAGAGAAATAAATTAATACTTTTCAAAAAATTAAATTACAATGTGTATAATTTTAAAATGTAATAATCAGTAGATTAATGATATATATAAAAAAAAACAAACATTAATCAAGATATTAGGGCCACACAGATTAAACAAGTTGACTCAAATGAAACAAAAAAAGAACACATTTTCTGCATGATTACTGTCAACTACACACACTACCGGGTATTGGTTAGAATGTTTATAGATATCAGGCTCTTCACATACTACTCCATTCAATCCTCAACTCTATGGGGACTACCCCAGTCAATCCTTACAAACACAAGAAGGCAGTTACTGTTATTAACCCCACATTACAGGAGGTTGGCTTGCCAAGGTCACATAACCAGCAAGGAGGAAAACCAGGCTTTCCACTGAAGTTCAGATCTGATTCCAAAGTCTATGTTCATGACCATTACACAACATTGCTTCTCATCTTCGCACATAGTTCCAGCACTCTCATTTCAGATTTCATGCGAGAAAAGTTACTGTTCTACTCTCTGGTGAAGAGAGTAAGAAGAAAATGAAGATAAACAGCCCCAGTTTAGAGGAACAACGTGATCATCTGGAAAGAGAAGAAAGCACAATGAGGTCTACAACGACCTTGACGGTAACTGCTGATTCAAATCTTGCCAAAGAAGTCTAGCGAATACATTTTCTTATTGCATAAGCTATAAACCCAATTTCTAGGCACTCAGATTTTAGGACTTAAAATCCAGCAACATGGGGGCCAGCATTGTGATGCAATGCCAGCATCCCATATAAGAGTGCTGGTTAGAATACCGGCTGCTCCGCTTCTGATCCAGCTCTCTGCTAATCCTCCTGGGAGAGCAGCGGAGGCTGGTCCAAGTACGTGGGCCCCTGCCACCCCTGTGGGAGAGACCTAGATGGACTCATAGCTTCATCCCAGTCCAGACATGACTATTGCTGTCATTTGGGGAGTAAACCAGAGCATAGAAGATCTTTCTCTCCGCTTCTTTCTCTGTCTCTCTGCCTTTCAAATAATTTTTTTAATCCAACAAGATGAATGAATTTTTCAGAGATTTTTGGTACTTCGGAAAAAAGACATTTATATGTGTAGTCTCAGGGAATGCTTACTTGCCTTCCGAACTGTAAATCACACATAACAAGAAAAAAACTTAGAAAGTATCAATTTTGGTCAACCATTTTAATCTAAAACCAAAGTAAGGGGCCAGTGTTGTGGCACAGCCAGTTAAGTTGCTGCCTGCAATGCCAGCATCCCATATACACACTGGTTCAAGTCCCAGCTATTCCACTTCTGATCCAGCCACCTACCAATGCACCTGGGAAAGCAGCAGAAGATGGCCCAAGTGTTTGGGCCCTACACCCATGTGAGAGACTTTCTCCTGTTTAGTTACTGACCAGACCTAACCTTACTTACCTTCAGATCAGATGAGATGGGGCACTTTCAGGGTGGTATGGCTATATACTGGGAGCCATTTCAGGGTGGTATGGTTATAGACTGGGAATAGTAATGGTGCTTAAATACCATCATGGGTGTTGATCTGCTCTAATGCCGGGCACACAACACAGTAATCCAAGGAAACAGGAAGTACATGAGAGAGAACAACGATTCAATAAAAATAAATTTAAAATTTTTTTAAATATTTATTTATTTATTCAAAAGGCAGAGTTACAGAGACGCAGAGGGAGAGAAAGAGAGAGAGAGAGGTCTTTTAGCCACAGATTCGCTTCCAAAGTGGCCACAATGGCCAGAGGTGGGCAGATCCAACACCAGGAGCCAGGAGCTTCCTCCAGGTCTCCCACGTGTGTGCAGAGGCCCAAGGACTTGGGCCATCTTCTGCTGCTTTCCCAGGCACATTAACAGGAAGTTGGATGGGAAGTGGAGCAGCCAGGATTCAAACCAGCACCCATATGGATGCCAGCACTGCAGGAGATGGCTTTACCCCCTATACCACAGCACCGGCCCCAAAATAAAATCTTAAAAACCAAAGGAAAAGGGAGCACAAATTTTAAAGAAATTCTAACTTCACAACCTCCCCCCAACACCCTGTAATTGCCTTGTTAATTTTAATTATGAGGGCTAGTGCAGTGGTTTAACGCCCTGGCCTGAAGCACTGGCATCCCATATGGGCACCAGTGCTGTGGGATAGCGGTTGGGGCTGCCACCTGCAGTGCTGGCATCCCCTGTGGGTGCTGGTTCAAGGCCTGGCTGCTCCACTTCCGATCCAGCTCTCTGCTATGGCCTGGGAAAGCAGTAGAAGATGGCCCAAGTCCTTGGGTCCCTGTACTCACGTGTGAGACCCGGAAGAAGCTCCTGGCTTCAGATCAGCACAGTTCTGGCTGTTGCAGCCAACTGGGGAGTGAACCAGCGGATGGAAGACCTCTCTCTCTTTCTCTCTCTCTCTCTGCCTCTCCTCTCTCTGTGTAACTCTGACTTTCAAATAAATAAATCTTTTAAAAAAATTTTAGTTATGCAGAATGTGTATTATTTGGTGAATACTACTCTCCACTGCTTCTATATGAAGTTGATTTTTTATTTTAAACATCTTGTACCAGATGTATACATCCAACTATCTGTTTGGCATCCCTGACTGCCCCAAAGTCACCTTAAAATTAGCATGTCCAAGGCAGACATTCACCACAGCAGTTAATACACCACTTGGGAGGGACAGGCTCTGTGGCGCAGTGGGTTAACACCCTGCCCTCTCCCCTTCTCCTCCTCCCTCTCCCATTCCCAGTCCCACTCTCCACTAAGATCCATTTTCAATTAACTTTATACACTGAAGACCAACTCTATACTAAGTAAAGAGTTCAACAATTTGCGCACAGACAAAAGCTGTTTGAGAACTAGTCAGCACAGGAGACTGGGATCCCACTACCCCCACTTTTTTTTTTTTTTTTAAGATTTATTTATTTATTTGAAAGTCAGAGTTACACAGAGAGAGAAGGAGGTCTTCCATCCACTGGTTCACTCCCTAATTGACCACAATGGCTGGAGCTGTGCTGATTCGAAGCCAGGAGCCAGGAGCTTCCTCCAGGTCTCCCACGTGGGTGTAGGGGCCCAAGGACTGCTTTCCCAACCACAGCAGAGAGCTGGATTGGAAGAGGAGCAGCCAGGACTTGAACCGGCACCCACAGGGGATGCCAGCACTGCAGGTGGCAGCCCCAACCACCATGCCACAGCACTGGCACCCCCACAAAAAAAAATCAAAACATTGGGCTGGCTCTATAGCATAGCCACCACTTCCAACACCAGCATCCCATATGGGTTCTGGTTCAAGTCCCAGCTACTCTACTTCCATTCCAGCTCCCTGCTAGTGTTCCTGGGAAGGAAGCAGAAGATGTGGAAGACTCAGAAGAAGCTCCTGGCTCCTGATTTCAGCCTGGCCCAGCCCTAGCTGTTGTGGCCATTTGGGGAGCAAACCAGTGCACAGAAGGTCTCTGTCTCTGTCTCTCTCTCTCTCTCTACCTTTCAAATAAATAAATAAAATCTTTAAAAAGAAACAAACAAATGAACTTAAAGATGGAACTGTTAAGTAAAATAGAACTTAAAAGTCTGGGTATTTGTTGGTCTATCCATATTGGAAAAAATCAGAAAGCTTGCTTAGGGGAGAAGATGCAAGGCAAGGTGACCACTTGACAAAGAGATGAGCATGACTCAGTCATGTCAATGCAAGCCAGGCATTACTCATTAAGACAATGGAAGAGGGGCCTGCACTGTGGTGTAGCGGGCTAAGCTACCTCCTGCAGTGCCGACATCTCATATGGGTGCCGGTTTGAGTCCCAGCTACTCCACTTCTGATCCAGCTCTCTGCTATGGCCTGGGAAATCAGTCGAGGATAGCCCAAGTGCTTGGGCCCCTGCGCCACGTGGGAGCCCTGGAAGAAGCTCCTGGCTCCGGATCGGCGCACGTCTAGCCATTGCGACCATTTGGGGAGTGAACCAAAGGATGAAAGACTTCTCTCTTTCTCTCTCTGCCTCTGCAACTATTATTAATTACTTAATTTTAAAAAGACCACGGAAGAATGATCCCAAAGGCGATTCAGAAATCATCAAGCCTGACGCCCCCATTAAAGCCCACAGTGCAAAAGCCCCAGCCAAGCTACGACATGCACGTTTACACATTTACGAGTAGAGCACCAAATGTCAGCAATGCAGCATCAAATGGTTAAGCAAAGTAACAGTAACAGTAATAGCATATAAAGCAAATATGGCAAAATGTTAACACTGTTGAGTCTACTATTCTTTCAACTCTTCTGTATGTTTAAAATGTTTTGTAGTGAAATTGAAAGAAACAGAAAGGTACACCATCATGAGTTGCCACATGAATGCAAATGACTGCTTCACAACCCCAGTGATCTATCCACTCATTCTCTGAGGACGTCCCTACCTAAGCTCCCTGACAGGAGCCTCGCTTAGTCATCTTTTCACCTTCTGTAATTTCTCAGTAAATGTCCTACTCCCCAGTTCACAGAGACTGACTCCAGGGACACAGCTTTAAACTCACACAGGTAGAAGGGAACCCTTCTGGCAAGCAGTACTGGGCAAGCAAAGGCATCAAGATAAGGTTAGAGAAGACCTGCAGTAAGAAGATCTTACGAAGGAAGTGGACACCATGGAGTATCAGAGAAACCTTCCAGCATTAGCCACCACAAGGTAGCTCAAAGCACAGGCTTTGGAGCCAGCCCCAACGTGGGCTCACTCCTACACTCAGCCTCCTGCCAGCTGTGTCTCCTTGGACAGGTTCATTTATCCATCCCAGTCTTCCTGGAACAGTTCCATCAGCCAGGAACTGTTTGAGGCTTAAACTTCCCTTTTCTGGTACATACATGAGGTTAACAGCACCACGTCCTTCAGAAAATAAGACTGATGAGAACCGAATGCACACGTGAGCACTCAATCCTGTCAGCCAACCAGAAAGATGCCCCCCCCCGCCCACACACACACAACTGCTCTGCAGGGGGTATTCTGTTCCCAACAGTACTACCAGTACTCAGGTTAAGAAAAACTATTACTCCTGGATGAGGATGGAGACTATACATAAGCATGTCATTTTGCTCCTTCCTGAAACCTCACTAGAATGACAGAAAGGGTGTTTTAAAAATGTCTTCAGCTCCCGGCTGGCGCTGTGGCTCACCTGGTTGATCCTCCGCCTGTGGCGCCAGCATCCCATATGGGCGCCAGGTTCTAGTTCCGTTTGCTCCTCTTCCAGTCCAGCTCTCTGCTGTGGCCCAGGAGGGCAGTGGAGGATGGCCCAGGTGCTTGGGCCCCTGCACCTGCGTGGGAGACCAGGAGGAAGCACCTGGCTCCTGGCTCCAGATCGGCACAGCGCCGGCCGTAATGGCCATTTGGGGAGTAAACCAACAGAGGGAGAACCTTTCTCTCTGTCTCCCTCTCACTGTCTATAACTCTACCTGTCAAATTAAAAAAAAAAAAATGCCTTCAACTCCTAATAATTGGAATAACAGAAGAGGAGGCAAAAGCAGCAAACATTGGAAAGCAGATGAACAATGATAACTGACTTAGCAAACTGAAGAAAGTGCATTTGGTCCAAGAGTGGTCTCCTGTTGGGATGCTCACAAGTCACACTGGAGTGCCTGATTTCAGTACCAGTGAATTCACTTCCAACCCAGCTTCTTGCTAATGCAAAAATCCCGAAGAGGCAGCAGGTTATGGTCTAGATACTTGGGTCCCTGACACCCACATGAAGACCCAAAGTTCCAGACTTCTGGCTCCAGTCTGGCCCGGCCCTGGCTATGGTGATCATCTGAGGAGTAAGCCAGCAGATGAAAGATCTCTCTCCATCTGTCTATTTATCAAATAAAAATGAAAATAAATAAGTTAAAAAAACTGTTTAAGCCAAATCCCAACCCAGCAAGGTGGAAAGCTCAGGTCAACCCAGTAAACACTAGATACACTAGATGGAAACCAAAAAAGATCTGCAGATCCTGTCCCTTCTCTCTTTTTTTTTTTTTTTTTTTTGACAGGCAGAGTTAGACAGTGAAGAGAGAGAGACAGAGAGAAAGGTTTTTCCTTTTCCGTTGGTTCACCCCCCAAATGCCCGCTACAGCCAGTGTGCTGCACTGATCCAAAGGCAGGAGCCAGGTGCTTCTCCTGGTCTCCCATGGGGTGCAGGGCCCAAGCACTTGGGCCATCCTCCACTGCACTCCCAGGCCACAGCAGAGAGCTGGCCTGGAAGAGGGGCAACCGGGACAGAATCTGGCGCCCTAACCAGGACTAGAACCTGGTGTGCCAGCGCCACAGGCGGAGGATTAGCCAGCCCCTTCTCTCTTCTTGATGGCAACTACTCCTTCCATGTCCCGTGAGAAGTCTCTGGTTCTTCCCTATTTCTTGTGTACTGGACCAAACACAATGGAAGATGCAGCTATCATACTGGAAATCAGACACAAGGACTACCTCAGACTCTGTTCTGGCTCAGTAGATGCTGTCAGAATCCTTCCCTCCACGCAGGAAAACCCTCCTTCAGGGGATCTGATTGGTTTAAGAGGCAGAATATAAAATACTAATATCAGGGATAACAGACCAGCCAGAAACACAGTGAAACACAGTTGAAAAGCTTCATGCACACCCTCAGAGAAGCCAATCACCTTTTTAGTCCCCTATTCTTATTTATAAGAAAAAGCCAAAGATCACTAGGCATCTAAACTTTTTTTTAAAAGATTTATTTATTTATTTGAAAGTCAGAGTTACACACAGAGAGAAGGAGAGGCAGAGAGAGAGAGAAAGTCTTCCATCTGCTGGTTCACTCTCCAAATGGCCGCAATGGCTGAAGCTGGGTGGATCTGAAGCTTCGTCAGGGTCTCCCATGGGGGTGCAGGGCTCCAAATGCTTTCTTTACTGCTTTCCCAGGCCATAGCAGAGAGCTGGGTTGGAAGTGGAGTAGCTGGGACTCGAACCAGTGCCCATATGAGATGCTGGCACTGCAAGAGGTAGCTTTACCCACTACACCACAGCGCTGGCCCCAAAGGAAACTTTTAACATGGAAGAATACACAGAGAAAAACAGTAGCTCGGTAGAAACAAATGAAGCAGGGAAAGAAAAGTTAAAATAATATCATTATAACCCCAGAGATTAGAGAATATGGTGCATCCATGAAACAAGAATAGGACACTATCACAAGAAACACTGAAAGACTGAAAAAACTGGCCTTCAGAATTTAAAACATTGGGGCTGGTGCTGTGGCGCAGCAGGTTAAAGCCCTGGCCTGAAGCGCTGGCATCCCATATGGGCACCAGTTCTAGTCCCAGCTGCTCCTCTTCCAATCCAGCTCTCTGCTATGGCCTGGGAAAGCAGTAGAAGATGGCCCAGGTCCTTGGGCCCCTGCACCCACATGGAAAACCGGGAAGAAGCTCCCGGCTCCTGGCTTCAGATCGGCGCAGCTCCGGCCGTAGCAGCCATCCAGGGAGCGAACCAGCAGTGGAAGACCTCTCTCATTGTCTCTACCTCTCTCTGTAACTCTTTCAAATAAATAAAATAAATCTTTAAAAAAAGAATTTAAAACATTAATAATGAATCTTTTGTAAAAAAGGAACTAAATGTTAAGGAAATATAGTAATAAGTATGACACAAAAATAGAAAACAGGTAAGTTAGAGAAACAGTATAAAAGCTTCACTTATAAATAAAAAGTATTTCAGAAGAGGCTCCAGATAAAACAGAAGAAAATGTAAAATATTCTAAGAAAACTTTCCCAGAAAAGAGGTTCTTGTACTTACAGACTGAAAGAGCTCAATGAACATTTGATCTAATAAATGAAAATAGATCCACAGATGATTTTAAATTTCAAAACACTGACACTGAAGTGTAGTTTCTGTAAGTTTGCAGTGAGAAAGAAAAAAAGGTGACATACAAAGAATCAGGAATCCTAATAGCTTGGAATTCTTTTTTTTTTTTTTTTTTTTTTTTTTTTACAGGCAGAGTGGACAGTGAGAGAGAGAGACAGAGAGAAAGGTCTTCCTTTTGCCGTTGGTTCACCCTCCAATGGCCGCCGCTGCAGCCGGCGCACCGCGCTGATCCTGGCAGGAGCCAGGAGACAAGTGCTTTTCCTGGTCTCCCATGGGGTGCAGGGCCCAAGCACCTGGGCCATCCTCCACTGCACTCCCTGGCCATAGCAGAGAGCTGGCCTGGAAGAGGGGCAACCGGGACAGAATCCGGCGCCCCAACCGGGACTAGAACCCGGTGTGCCGGCGCCGCAAGGTGGAGGATTAGCCTATTGAGCCACGGCGCCGGCCCTAGCTTGGAATTCTTAACAGTAGCACTGGAAATAATGGGACAGTGGAGCAGGAACTTCTACTACACTCAGAAGGAAAATTATTTCTAAATAAATTCTATTGCTAATTAAAGTATCAGTCAAGTATGAGGACAGAATCGAAATACATTCAGACATGCAAGGTTTCCAAAATCTAACTCTTTTTGTCAAGAAGCTGCCAGAATTTGAGGTCCACTAGAGAGCAAATCAATAACAGAAAATGCAGGACATGGGAAAAATCCAATCCAGGAAAGCTAAAGAGAACCCAGCTGTGCCCTTGAAGCAGCGGTAAACCAGGCCAGAATGAAGCAGTGGAACGCAAGAGATAACGTCCCAGCAAATACAGCAGATTTTAAGCGGAGACTGAGTGCCCAGGAACCCGGCCCAGATTCCTATCTGTACTCAGCGGGGCTGGGCTTGATCTCCAGCATACGCTGTAAGGCCTGCAGCCAGCACCAGCAGAGGGTACACACTTCCCCCAGAGAGGTTCTGATCTGACCTACCCCGATAACTACAGCCCAACAGTGAGGAGCCAGAACACACGGCACAGCCCACTCCCTCCAACCCTAGTTCTCCTGTCTATATAGCACTTGGTTCACACTAGAGCCCTCCAAATACCCTGAATGAGGGGAACCCCATTTTCACTCACAACCCCACTGACTTCCTCAGTCAGGAAAGCTGAAGTTTTCATCTAATAGTGACTATGCTGTCCTTTCCTTACACAGTCAGAAGTCTGAGCTTACAATCATGAAACAAAATTTTAATTCCAAATTTAGAAAGACCTAGATTTTCTAACAAGCCTGTTTGGATCTATCTGTGTTCTCAGGGGGAAGGGACCATGGAACTTCATTACTGGCAGTTGTGCCCATTTGAGGAGTGAACCAACAGATGGAACATCTCTGTAGGTATGTGTGTGTGTGCTCTCCCTCTGTCTCTGTAATTTTGCCTTTTAAATATTCTTAAAGCTAGATAAATAAATAAACAGATCAAACACTGCTTGCGAGGCCCACATTCCACATTAGGAGTACCACATTAGAGTCCCAGCTACCCCACTTTGGATTCTGTTTCCAACTAACGCATCCTGGAAGACAGCAGGTGCTGGCCAGTAGTGGGTTCCTGCCACCCACATGGAAGACCCAGCAGGCGTTCTAGGCTCCTGCTTCACCCTGGCCAGCCCTGGCTGTTGCAGGCATTTGGGGAGTGAACTAATTGGAACATCTCAAAATCTCTCTCTCTCTCTCTCCCTCCCTCCCTCCCTCTGTCACTTTAACTTTCAAGTAGGTGAATATTAACAAACGTTTAAAAAAAGAAAAAAACTGTGATACTCTCAATTACAGTTAAGTAAATTTTGAAACATATTCAGTGTTTGCATGAGAAGTTCATTTTTAACACTATTCATTCAAAACTTACTATACTGCTCAAGATATAAGAGTGTTTCTTTTTTTATTATTATTATTTGACAGAGTTACACAGTGATAGAGAAAGACAGAGAGAAAGGTCTTCCTTCCGTTGGTTCACCCCCAAATGCCTGCTACGGCCGGAGCTACGCCAATCCGAAGCCAGGAGCCAGGTACTTATCCTGGTCTCCCATGGGGTGCAGAGCCTAAGCACTTGGGCCATCCTCCACTGCCTTCCCAGGCCACATCAGAGAGCTGGACTGGAAGAGGAGCAAACGGGACTAGAACCCAGTGCCCACATGGGATGCCAGCGCCTCAGGTGGAGAATTAACCAAGTGATCCACGGAGCCAGCCCCAAGAGTGTTTCTGTATGTGCATTTATGTAGAAATGTGTGTATATATAAGTGTGTATGTATGGGAATTTATGTATGAAAGAGGGATCTGCAAAAAGTTATGAAAAATGCTTATTGTTAAAAACTATTCATGGATTTTTAAAAAAATTTTGTACCCAAATAAACATCTTTTGATTCCATTTTCTATTAGCTTTTTTTTTTTTTTTTTTTGACAGGCAGAGTTAGAGAGAGAGAGAGACAGAGAGAAAGGTCGTCCTTTACCGTTGGTTCACCCCCCAAATGGCCGCTACGGCCAGTGCACTGCGCCCATCCGAAGCCAGGAGCCAGGTACTTCTCCTGGTCTCCCATGGGGTGCAGGGCCCAAGCACTTGGGCCATCCTCCACTGCACTCCCGGGCCACAGCAGAGAGCTGGACTGGAAGAGGAGCAACCGGGACAGAATCCGGCGCCCCAACCGGGACTAGAACCCGGGGTACCAGCGCCGCAGGCGGAGGATTAGCCAAGTGAGCTGCGGCACCGGCCTCCATTAACATTTTGAAGTATCCTTGTATATCTCAAGGTAATTTAAAAAGCAAGAGAAATATTAATACAATAATAAGGACAGATGTTACCTCCAGGGAAAAAGTATAAACATTTCAACTTTTTAATCTGGTGATGAACACGATGGGCATCATTGCAATAGTATTCCTGAAATTACATCTATGTTTGGGGTGGGCATTTAAGCCCTGCAGTTAAGATGCCCGGGGTCCCCACTGGAGTACCTGGATTTGACTTCTCGCCCTGGTTCGTGATTCCAGCTTCCTGCTAACGCAGACCATTGGGGGGAGGGGGGGCGTGATGGCTGAAGTAACTGGGTTCCTGCCACTCCTGTGGAAAACCAGGATTGAGGTGTAGCCTGGCCCAGCTCTGGCCATTGCAGTCATTTGGGGAGTGAACCAGTAAGAGAGAGCACATGCGCTCACTGTCTCTCTAATAAAATATTTAAATTACAACAAGCTAAGTCTATATATACCGCTTTGTAAATAACGTCCTTGCAGTCTATCAGTGGCTGAACAATATCACGGTATGGAGAATGGAACTGATGATGCCAAGGGTAAGAAACAGGAATTCTTCCTCTACTTGCTATACTTCTACGCTGTTTTAATTTTTTATATTCTTCTGCAAACGCTTAAATTACTTTTTACAACCTGAAAGTTACTTTTATCAATTAAAAAGACAAGTAAGGATATATATATATGTGTGTGTGTGTGTGTGTGTGTGTGTGTGTATATATATATATATATATATTTTTTTTTTTTTACCGTGGACCCCAGAAGTGAATTCGGGAAACTGCAGCCTGTTAAGGCCACTGTGACCCCATCTGGCAGAGGAGAATGAGGGAGGAAGGGTGTGTCTCCGGAAGAGGAAAATGACATCCTCACCCCGCTCTTTAATTAAACCTGCTTTTCCCCCAGCATCAATAGAAAAGACAACCTCTGGCTTCCACTTTAAGACGGCGGAATCTTGCAACATCATTCTAGGTCAAAATGCTTAACTTTTCCTTTAGCCTGAATCCGGATTTAAAAGCCAGGAGACTCAAGATGATGGAAAAGAGAGAGGCAGGCCAGGTCCGGGAGTAAGACGCTCTGGGACTGTCAAGAAAAGGAACGCACAGCACGGGAAGAGAGAAGAGGCGGGCCTCTCCGACAAGAGCAAGTCCGACGACGGGCGCGACGGGCGGATGAATCGCACGGCCCCCACCGCGGCCCCCTTCCCACCGCAGCCCGCCGGGCAGGGGGCTGCGAGCCGGAACATTCCATCGGGCACTGCTTGCGTTTGCAAAGGTCACACGAGGAAATCCACCTCGCTGGTTAGAACCAGAACGGCCTAACGCACAACGACCAGGGCCAAGTCCCCGCTGCTGCCCATCCGAAAGGACACTCCACACGGACCGTCTCACACCTCCCCTGCCCACCTCTACCCGGTCGTTAGGGACGGAGTCAGAAAGTGCCCCCTGAACACTGGCCGCTTCGCAGCCCCGGCTCAGGGCCAGCAAGGCTCGAGTGGCCCCCAGACTCCCGTCGGAGTCCCCCGCGGGCCGGGGAGACGGAAGGCACCAGGCGGCGACCCCGCCAGCCGGCGAGGCCGCGCGGCGGCACTGCGGCCTGCCCCGGGGGAGTTAGGGGTCACGGCCGCGCCGCCGCCTCTGTCAGCCCGGGCGACCGCGGGAGGACGGCGGCGGCCCCGCCCCGCAGGCTGCCGGGCGCAGCGGAGACCTCGCAGGCCGGACCGGGCCCGCCGGGGGCGGCTCTCCACGCGCCGACAGTGCGCGAGCCCCCCGGCGTCCCCCGGCGCTCCAGACTCGACGACCGCACTCACCCAGCTTCCTCGGACGCCCACGCCGAGCCCAGGCGCGCGCGCGCGCAGGCAGGAGGAGGCTGCGGCTGCGGAGCCGGCGGCGTCCTCGGCTCCACCTCAGACAACCCGGGAAACCGGGAGCGGACAGCAGGCGCGAGGCGAGGGCGCCGGTGGGGCGGGGCGAGGCGCCGTGTGCACCGCAGCAACCAATCGCAGCGCAGCAAGTGGCCTGCCGTGGGCGGAGCGGGGCTCCGAGGGGCGGGGCGGGACGCTAGGAGGCGGGGAGAGGGCGTTGGCGGGGCGCGGCGCGGCGACGTGCGCTCGCAGTGGCCAATCGGCGTGCAATACTGGTTGGCTGGGGGCGGGGCGGAGCTCCGGGAGGCGTGGTGGGGGAAAAGCCTGGGCTCCGAGGGCGTCGGCTAGCGGCCGTCTGGACCCGCCCGCAGCGGCCCAGGCCTGCCCCGTCTTCTGGACTGCCACCGCTGCGGTTCCGTACGCGGACTCAGAGTGCGGTACCCGTGAGACAGGTGCGGCGGCGACCCAGGGCTCTGAGGACCGCGTCTCCTTTGCCCATAGGCCCATGTGCCCTGTCCGCGGGCTTCCGGGGTGGACACTCGGGCCCTTCGGGGCTGCACTTTCCCCATCCCGCCCTTCAGCAGTGGGGGCCTGGAAAGGTGGAAGGTGAGGTTACTCCGACAAGGCTTCACGCCCCGTGCTGGTTACGCGAGGTGACCGGTGCAGCGAGCCGGCCCTCGGGTCTTTTCCCGTCCATCCACCCAGATTTGAGGCTTTCTTGCAACCAGAGCCCTTCCTGCTGTCTCCTTTACAGACGCTCGTCTGGAATTTGCACCACAGCTTCGACTCTCCTTGGAAGTCCCATCCAAGTTTCCGACCGGACATAAAATGCCATTTAACTGGGTGTGTGTGTGTGTGTGTGTGTGTGACCCTGTTGTAGGTCCAGGTAGGAATCTAAAAACATTTTAGGGGCCCGCGTTGTGGTGCAGCCGGGAAAGCTGCCACTCGGGTCACCCGCATCCCACATGGCAATGCGGTTGGTGTCCTCGACACTCCCTGGCGATGCACAACTGGGAAGCAGCAGGTGATGGCGCAGCTGCTTAGGCCCCTGCCGCCCACGTGAGAGACCCCGATACCCGATGGGTGGAGTTCTGTGCTCTGGCCTGACCCACCCCGGCTGTTTTAGGCATTTGGAGAATGAACCAGTGGGTGGAAAATCAATCAATCAATCTCTCTCTCTCTCTCGGCCTTTCAAGTAGATGAAAATAAATAAACCTAAAAAAAAAAAAAAAAAAAAAAAAAAAAAAAAAAAACACACACACACACATTTTACCTGGGGTATAATGAGGAAGGCGTTTTGTGTCCTGGAGCTCACCCCTGCCATCCTGGTACTGTTACTCCTATAGATTTTGCACATGTGCGTGCTGGGATCTTGGTGTTCAGCAAATGTCTGCTGGACAGAGACCCTCTGAACTGTCCCATTATGCTTGCCTTCCAGCCAGCAGAAGAGAGGCCATGAAGGGAAGAGCCATCACTCTATAGGAACCCTCCCAGAGGTACCCGCATTTCAGCTTTCATGCTGCTGGAAAAACCTCGTACAGTAAGTGCAAAGAGGGCTGAGTGAAGGCGTGCTGGCTGTTAGGAGGCAATTAGAAGTTTCCACCTTCGTGATGAATTTCATACTTTAAAGTATCAAATGTTTTAACATTTCTGGTTCGAGTCCTGACTGCTCTACTTCCGATCCAGCTCCCTGCTAATGCACCTGGGAAAGCAGCAGAGGATGGCCCAAATGCTTGGGCCCCTGCGCCCCTGTGGGAGACCCTGATGGAATTCCTGGCACCTGGCTTGACCTGGCCCAGCCCTGCCATTGAGGCCATTTGGAGAGTGAACCAGCAGATAGATAGATCTCTTTCTCTCTCTCTCTGTCACTGCCTTTCAAATAAATCTTTTAAAAAAATGCACATTAGTGGGAACTTCCACTAATGCAGCTTGTGTCTCTCATAATATAAACTTCTATCACACAAATAAAGTAAAAATATATTTAGTTATATTTTCAAATACATGGGCAGGTGTCAGATTTGGGACCAAGTTGCTGCTGTCAACATTTCTATGTCAGAGTTATAAATGCACTGATTTCAGTCTTTAGTAAAATTACAAATCAGCCTTTAAAAACTGCACGCATGCCCTGATTCAATGTGTATTCCACCATGTAGCCACATAATCATATGCTTTGTTAAAATCCAATTACCAAAGCACCAGAGACAGGCTTTTCAAGACTTTTGTGACTTTGGACCCCTTTCAGGGCCAGGATGAATTTTTTTTTTTTTTTTAAGATTTATTTATTTATTTGAAAGGCAGAGTTACAAAGAGGCAGAGGCAGAGGCAGAGAGAGAGATGTCTTCCCTCCACTTGTTCACCCCCTAGATGGCCTCAATGGCCAGAGCTGTGCCGATCCAAAGCCAGGAGCAAGGAGCTTCTTCTGGATCTCCCACACAGGTGCAGGGGCCCAAGCACTTGGGCCATCTTCTACTGCTTTCCCAGGTCATAGCAGTGAGCTGGACTGGGAGTAGAGCAGCTGGGACTTGAACCAGCACCCATATGGGATGCCGGCACTGCAGGTAGCAGCTTTGCCTGCTACACCACAGCACTGGCCCCCAGGACAACTTCTCAAAGATTTGCTTAGGGCCTGTGTTTGGCCTCAAGGTTAAAATGCTGATTAAGTCATCTGCATCCCATAGGACTGTCTGAGTTTGACACCTGCTCCTGACTCCAGCTTCCTGCTAATGTGGACTCTGAGAGGCAGAGGTGATGGCTCAAGTCATGGGTTTCTGCCACCCTCAGTGTCAGCCCTGAACTTATTTCCTGACTCCAGTCTTTGGCCTTGGCCCAGCTAAGGCAATTGCAGGCATTTGGGGAATAAAGTAGGAGATGAGATTCTCTCTCTCTCTCTCTCTCGCTCTCACTCTCGCTCTCCCCCTTTGAAATTAATAAATAATCAAAAGAACAAAAAGCCTGTGGCATAATGTGTTAAGCTGCCACCTGCAATGCCAGCATCCCGTGTGAGCACTGGTTCAAGGCCTGCCTGCTCCACTTCTGATCTAGCTCCCTGCTCATGCACCTGGGAAAGCAGCAGAAGATGGGCTCAATTCCTTGGGTTCCTGCATCCCCATGGGAGACCCGGATGAAGCTTCTGGCACCTGGCTTCAACCTGACCCAGCCCTGCCTGTTGAGGCCATTTGGGGAGGGAAGCAGCAGATGGAAGATCTCTCTCTATCTCTGTGTCTCCCTCTTTCTCTCTGTAATTCTGCCTTCCAAATAAATTTTTAAAAATCTTTAACTAAAAAATAATTTAAAAATTTTTTTTGAAATAAATAAATAAAAGACCTACTTCACCTAAA
The DNA here is from genome assembly GCF_051225735.1 of Oryctolagus cuniculus. Classification (NCBI taxonomy): domain Eukaryota; kingdom Metazoa; phylum Chordata; class Mammalia; order Lagomorpha; family Leporidae; genus Oryctolagus; species Oryctolagus cuniculus. Next base: position 11,540,424 of record NC_142870.1, on the reverse strand, counting down.
ACTTTACCTAAACCTAAGCAAATACAAGCCTACTAATAGAAGGAAGAAAACCAGGCTGTCCTTTTTATTGTTTTTTTTTTCCATTTAACTTTTTTAAAATTTAATTTACGTCCATAGGTTAGCTGGCCACATTGGCTGGGGTTGGGCCAGACTGAACCCAGGAGCTTCCTCCAGGTCTCCCACATGGGTTCAGGACCCCAAGCACTTGGGCCATTCTCTGCTGCTTTCCCAGGCGCATTAGCAGGAAGCTGGATCAGAAGTGCAGTAGCCGAGACTTGAACTGGCACCCATATAGGATGCCAACGTTACAAATGGCAGCTTAGCCCACTACACCACAGTGCCAGTCCCCAGGCTGTCCTCCATATAAGGTCCCATGGGATCTTGTTTGTTCTTACTTTCTCAGGGCTGCTTCAAGAACTTATTCCAACAGAGCAGAATTCACTTCACATTTTTCGAGAGTGCAAGTCAAATATGTACCACAGGAACTACCTGCAAGACTAAACACGTTGTGTAAATATGTACTTCCCAAAACATTGTCTCTCTTCCTCCATAAGCTTATGGGCTTGTGTAACAAAAAGGCTTCATGTGAGTAAGTCACACGCTGCTTATTAGAGCTGCTGCATTCTGATGAAGGTGTCTTGAGAGTGAGGTCATGACCCCCATAGGTCTGAAATGGACCCTGGCCTGAAAGGCTCAATATTCAGTGTCAACCAAGTGGAGGAAAGACTCAGCTTTAGGTGGGAAAAAAGGAGCCAAAGCCTGGAAAATAAATTGACTCTGGCCAAAGAAGAAACATTTCTCTCTGAAATGTAGGCTCTGAAAAGAATGGACGCATTTGTCAGTGGGCTTCTTGCTGTGCCAAGTAACAAAGAAAACAGTTCTCAAAGTCACCTAAATAATGAGGATTCCATGGATCACAGGACTGGAAGACCAAGGATCTGCTGAACATGACGGTCTGAATGTTTATGTGTTTCCCAAAATTCACGTATTGGAATCTTGCTGCCCAAAGTGATGGTGTCAGGACGTAAGGCCTTTGGAGAGTGATTAAGTCATGAGGATGATGACTTCGTGAATGGGAATAGTACCCCTATCTGTTTTTTAAAGATTTATTTATTTATTTGAAAGAGTTACAGAGAAGGAGACAGAGACAGAGAGAGAGAGTGTATCTTCAATCAGCTGATTCACTTCCCAAATGCCAAATGGCCAAAATGGTCAGAACTGGGCCAGGCCAAACCCAGGAGCCAGGAGCTTCATCCAAGTCTCCTGCATGGATGCAGGGGCCCAAGGACTTGGGCCATCCTCCACTGCTTTCCCAGGCACATTAGCAGGGAGCTGGATCAGAAGTGGAGCAGCCAGGTCTCAAACTGGTGCCCATATGGGACACCAGCACTACAGGCAATTGCTTTACCCACTATGCCACAGCACCAGCCCCGAATGGTACCCTTAATAAAGAGGTCCCCTGGCAGGCAATTGGTGCAGCAGTTAATACCCTGCTTGGGACACCCAAGTGCCATATAGGAGTGCCTGAGTTTGAGTCTCAGCTCTGCTTCCAAACCCAACTTCCTGCTGATGCACACCTGTTGCTCCCCCATTCGCAGAGGAACGACACAGGACCCTGCGCTGTTCTTTTGTCTGCTCGGCCCTTCCCGGGTTTGCTGCTGGTCCTTCCCGGGTTGGCTGCCGACCCCTCCACCTCCGTGGAGGGGCGGCTCCCCCTGCCACTTTCCCCACTTCCGCGGGGGAGCGGCACACCGCCGGCCGGCTCTCTCGGGGACTGCTCAGATGTTATCCGGATGTTCCTGGTGCATGTTGTCTCTCTCCTCCTTTATAGTCCTCTTCCACCAATCCCAACTCTGCTACCCACACGCCGAGCACGCTGCTCTCCTCCAATCAGCTGCAGGACCAGCTCCTGCAGCTTGTCAAACTGATGAGGCAGCTGCGTAGAGGTTGTTTGGTCTCTTTCTCTCAGTGCCATATTGTGGGAGAGCAGATGCATAGAATAAGTCTTAATTCCAGTAACTTAGTCTAGTCCGAGTTGCTCCCCACACACACCCTAGGATACAGTCGATGATAGCTCAAGAAGATGGGTCCCTGCTACCTACATAGCAGCCCAGGCTGTTGTAGGCAGTTGGGGAGTGAGCCATCAGGTGGAAGATCTTTCTCTGTCTATAAAATAAAAGTTTTTTTTTTTAAAAAAGAGGTTCATGAAAGACCCTTATCCTCCCACCATGTGAGGTTATCATAAAGAGATGGCCATTTGTGAAACAGGAAGTAGACTGTCACCAAATGCTCAACCTACTGGCACCTTGATCTTGAACTTCCCAGTTTTTAGAACTCTGAGAAACAAATTTCTGTTTTGTTATTTGGCTTTGAAATGATTCCAAGCACTTAAATAGTTCGCTACAAGATGTTGTGGGTTTGGAACTTGTGTTTTTGTTCTTTCTGCTTGTTTTTTTTTTTTTTTTTTTTTTTTTTTTTTTTTGACAGGCAGAGTGGACAGTGTCGCTCCCCGTCTTCGTGGAGGAGCGACACTAAACCCTGCCTAGGCTTCATATCCGAGTCACGGCACCATTATGTCGCTCCCCGTCTTCGTGGAGGAACGACACAGGACCCTGCTCTGTTCTTTCGTCTGCTCGGCCCTCCCCGGGTTTGCTGCTGGTTCTTCCCGGGTTGGCTACTATCCCTTCCACCTCCGTGGAAGGGCAGTTCCCCCTAGCCACATTCCCCACTTCCGCAGGGGAGCGGCACACCGCCGGCCGGCTCTTCTCGGGGGCTGCACAGGTGTTCCCCTTAGATGTTCCCCATAGATGTTCCTGGTGCATGCCGTCTCTCTCCTCCTTTATAGTCCTCCTCCGCCAATCCTAACTCGGCTGCCCACACACCGAGTACGCTGCTCTCCAATCAGGAGCAAGTCCTACAGTTTATTGGTTGAACTGGAGGCAGCTGTGCGGAAGCTGTTTACTTCTCTCCCAGCGCCATATTGTGGGAGAGCAGATGCATAGAATAAGTCTTAATTCCAGTAACTCAGTCTAGTCCGGTTGCTCCCCACAGGACAGTGAGAGAGAGAGAGAGAGAGAGAGAAAGGTCTTCCTTTGCCGTTGGTTCACCCTCCAATGGCCGCTGTGGCTGGCGCACCGCGCTGATCCAAAGCCAAGAGCCAAGTGCTTCTCCTGGTCTCCCATGCGGGTAAGAGTAGATGTCTCATCAGATCTTCTATGTGAGGATTTGCAGGGAATGCCCCTCCCTTGGACACATTATGTGAGACTTTTCAGACTCTCCCATATGTAACTTGCTGACCTCAACTACTGGTCTTCAAAATACATCAAAACTCAAAAATGTGATCAACACTTTGAGAGCTTAGGCCATGGCAGGCTACTCTCTGCCAGCTGCTTCTCCAAAGACTAAGAGCATGTTATGGCGCCCCTTCAGTATCTGGAAATGGAATTCCTGAAAAATATACCCTATCTGCACATGTAATTTTAAAAATATAAGTAGAATGTCCTGACCATAATAAAAAAGAAATGGAAAAAGAAATCATTTATAATTTTAATGGTTTTAGTATGTAAACAAATTGGAAGGCATTACAGTAGAAGACATAATGAAGTAGTCAAGTGCTTGCATCCACTTAAATTGAATTTCTGGATTTAAGGAAAGAAATCAGAAAGCATTCTTTTTTTTTTTTTTTTGACAGGCAGAGTTAGAGAGAGAGAAAAAACGAAAGCATTCTTTTTCTTTTTCTTTTTTTTTTTCTTGTAGCGGCAGACAGAGCTCCCATCCACTGGTTCACTCCAGATACCAACATTGGTTGGGGGCTGGGCTGGGCTGGAGGTGGGAGCCATGCACTCAACCCAGGTCTCCCGTATGGGTGAGGAACCTAATTACATGCGTCATCACCACCACTGTGGCTCCTGGCTTTGACCTGGCCCAGTCCCTGTCACTACAGCCATTTGGGGAGCAAACTAGTGAATAGAAGAATTCTCTCTCTCTCTCTCCCCCTCTACCTTTCAAATAAATAAATCAATAAATATTTCTTTAAAAATAATCATCTATGATATGATACAAGAAAAGATGGTGATGAGATATCAAAAATACCATTGTTCAAGAGGTTGATAGGGAGACAAATTCTTCAATGCATACAGAGAACATACGAGTCAGGGAAAAGTACAATAATAAAAGCATCCACCGAGAAGTTAGGCGGAAGGCCCTGCGGACAGTCTAAGGTAGGACGCGGAACTCAGTGAGTGGCTCCAAAATTAATAAATCATTTCAACATGTCATTTTTACAATAAGAACTGACTATCACTATACCAGAAAAATAGTGCACATGAAATGTTTTGGAAACATGTATTGCTAGAATTTATGAGATCACTGAGTTTCATATATGTCTACTGCATTGGTTATCTATTGCTATTTATCCCAAAACTTAGCAACTTAAGACATCAAATATTTGTCTCATCGTTGGGTCGGCTGTCCTGGTTGAGGGTCTCTCAGGAGCTCGTCCTCAAGCTCTGGGGACTGCAATCATCTGAATGCTGGGGCGGGAGGCTCTGCTTCCAACCAAGCTCCTTCATGGGGACCATGGCTGGTGGCCTCAGTTCCTTGCCACACGACCCTCTCCACACGGTATGCTGAGTGGGAAAAGCCAACCACTTCTCCTCTGCTGTCATACCACAGTCAACACAGAAGACTTCTGTGACCTCAAAAGACGTGAGGGTTTCTCCCTGCTGGCAAGCAACCATCAGTTCTGCAGCCACAACTGGTGGGCGCCCCCAACCCAATGCAGTTCTGACATTATCTACCTGGAGAAAGTGGCAGCTCCCACAGGGGGAGTCTCAGTCCCCAAGACCACGCCCACTTCATACCCAGTCACAAGTCCCAGCCTTTGGAACTTCTGACCAACAGGCTACAAGTTGGGGTTCCCATGATCCCTCTTCAGGCTCAATTTTGCTACAGCAACTCCTAGAACTCAGGAAACACTGTATTTGTGTCTACCAGTTTATTATAAAGGAAATTCTAAAGAATGCAAATAAGCAGCCAAATAAAGAGGTGCACAGGACGAGGTCCTATCCCCTGTGGGATCCCAGCACGGGAACTCCTGTCCCCGAGGAAGTGGGGTGCACCCTCCCCTCGGCATGGGGGTGAGGACTTGCTCACCCCCCTGAAGCTTGCACGTGCTCAAAAGCTCCCTGAACCCTGTCCTGTGGGTTCCATGGCAGCTTCATTGCCATGCATGATTCGTCCCTTGGCTGTTGGTGATCAGCTTAACCTTCAGCCAGTCTTCCCTCCCCAGAAGTTGGAGGGAAAAATCCACCCTCTAATCCTGCCTTTGTATTTCCCTTGACCAATCCCCGTCCCATAGCTACCTAAGGGCCACCGGCAGCATGTCAGCTCATTAGTACAGAGGAATATCTATTGCCTCAGAGATTACAAGGACTTTAGAAGTCTTACTCCTGGCCGGTGCCGCGGCTCACTAGGCTAATCCTCCGCCTGCGGCACTAGCACACTGGGTTCTAGTCCCGGTCGGGGTGCCGGATTCTGTCCCGGTTGCCCCTCTTCCAGGCCAGCTCTCTGCTGTGGCCTGGGAGTGCAGTGGAGGATGGCCCAAGTCCTTGGGCCCTGCACCGCATGGGAGACCAGAAGCATCTGGCTCCTGGCTTCAGATCAGCACGATGTGCCGGCCACAGCAGCCATTGGAGGGTGAACCAACAGTAAAGGAAGACCTTTTTCTCTCACTGTCCACTCTGCCTATCCAAAAATTTAAAAAAAAAGGAAGTCTTATTCCAGGAAATATAGATGAAGACCAAACATGAAATTCACAGTATCACACATGGCAACTGGCTTCACTCAGAGAGAGAGAGAGAGAGAGACAATGAGAATGTTAAGATGCCTGCACCCCATGTGGGAGTGTCAGCTAACATTCCTGGCATGGCTTCCAATTCTAGCTTCTTGTTAATGCCAACCCCCTGGGGGTAGCATTGATGGCTCAAGTAGCTGTGTCTCTGCCACTCACGTGGGAGACCTGGACTGAATTCCCTGCTGCCGGCTTGGGCCCAGCCCAGTCCCAGCCATTGTGGGAATTTGCGGAGTGAACCAGAAATAGGAGCTCTCTATATTGCTCTGTCTCTGTCTCTCTCAAAAAAGTTTAAAAAAAAAAATAAAGTGACTTATCATGTCATCACTTCTGTTATAATCCATTGGTCACAAAGACCAACCCATCAGGATTGGCAGGTGGGGATCATCAGGGTTCATCTTGAAGGCTGGCCGCCAGACCCACTTATTTAGTAATATTCAAAGGGATCTCTACTCTCTTCCACATTCATTCATTGACCACCACGAACGGGAAGTGCTCTAGCTGTGTAGCTTTAGGAATGCAACCTGATTAACTACCGTACGCCGCAGTGCCAGTAGTGATGCTGTGATACTTTTCAGAAATGGGGTGCGACTCTCAGTAAAATTCCCAAGAAGAGAAAACACAATTTTCTCACAAATGCTTACACTAGCTGTATTTATGGACACATTGTTGTGTATTGTATTTCACACAAATACCATGTTGCTTTTATGTGTAGAATATAATGCCACTCTAGGCTCGGATGATGACAAGCAGGTCTTTCACCCACATGAACGTTCAGTGGAACAGGACACGGAACAGTTCCTCACTGTGGCTGAATTCCTCATCCTTGCAAACACAAGCATGCCTGGCACCACCTCCTCGATGCCTGTGATCAGATGTGATGTTCAAGCATTTAGCAGCTAGGTTAGCACGCACTTACCGACCAATCAGAATGGAGGCCAACCAACATCACAGTGCACTGGGGCAAAGCAGTTCAGCAGGCCTGCCAGCCCTGCCCCTCCACCGGGCACGGCTCACTTACTCATCAGGACCCCAGCCTGCTACCAGCAGCTCACGGAATCTAAGGAATACAACAGCCCTGCAAGTGGGGATCTGCTCACTCGCCAGATGGGAGCCCTGAAGCTCAGGCAGGTCGCACAGCTGGAGACTGAGAAAGCCTGGGTCTCCGTGGAACCTCTCTCACTCCAAACCTCATTCTTTCCACGGCATCACCTGGCCTCAGCTCCAGAGGCAGTCGGGGCTTCAGGACCTCATGGGAAATTGGCAAGAATGAGAGCCCAGCTGGAAAACAGGTCCAGGAACCTCAGACAATGGAGTTCTTGAGTCTCCACTCCAAAAGCTGCCATTACTGCTAACTCTGTTCTGGTCTCCTCCCCGCCAACAGCATCGAGTAGCTTGTGGGTAAGAACAGGAATCTTGGGGCTGGTGCTGTGGTCAAGCTGCATCCTGCAATGCCAGCATCCCGTATGGGCACCAGTTCAAGTCCCAGCTGCTCTACTTCCTCCAGCTCCCTGCTAATGTGCCTGGGAAAGCAGCAGACGATAGCCCATGTGCTATCTTGGGAGACCCAAGAAGCAGCTCTGGGCTCCTGGCTTCAGCTTGGCACAGCCCCAGTCATTGCACTTTGTAACTCCGTCTTTCAAATAAATAAAAATAAGTCTTAAAAAATAATAATAATCTGGGATCAGAGCAACCACAAACAACTTGGGTTCAAATCTCACCGCTGCCACATCCTAGAGTAAGCTCCAAGGTGTCAACTGACCTCTCTATACCTGAGTTTTCACATCTCCCTTTCTTCCCCTTAAAGATTGATTTATTGATTGATTGATTTGAAAGGCAGTATGACAGAAAGAGTTAGAGAAAGATCTTCCATCTGCTGACCCACTCGCTAAATGGCTGCATCCAGGTCTCCTGTGTGGGTAGCAGGGGCCCACGTACTTAGGCCATCTTCTGCTGCTTTTCCAGGCACACTAGCAGGGAGCTGTATTGGAAGTGCAACTAGCACCTGGAGTAACAGGCAGCAGCTGAACCCACTGTGCCGTAACACTGACTCCTCCTTGTCTCTTAGAAAGAGTTAATATAGGAGGCTGGCACTGTGGCCCAGTGGGTTAAGCCATTGCTTTCAATGCTGGCATCCCATATCAGAGTACAGGTTCAAGTCCTGGCTGCTCCACTTCTGATCCAGCTCCCTGCTAGTGTGCTTGGGAAGACACTGGAAAATGGCCCAAGTACTTGGGCTCCTGCCACCTATATGGAAGACCCAGATGGAGTTCTGGGGTCCTAGTTTCAGCCCGGCCCAGGCCTGACTGTTGTGGCCATTTGGAGAGTGAACCAGTGGATAAAAGATTCTCTCTCTCTCTCTCTCTCTCTCTGGCACTCTGCCTTTCAAATAAATAAGCAAATCTTGGGGGCCAGCACTGTGGCATAGCGGACCAAGCCTCCGCCTGTGGCACCAGCACCCATATGGGTGCCAGTTTGTGTCCTGGCTGCTCCTCTTCCCATCTAGCTCTCTGCTTATGGCCTGGGAGAGCCCAAGTGCTTGGGCCCCTGCACCCACATTGGAGAACTGAAGGAAGCTCCTAACTCCCGGCTCTGGCCATTGTGGCCAACTGGGGAGTGAACCAGTGAATGGAAGACCTCTCTCTCTGCCTCTGCCTCTGCCTCTCTGTAGCTCTGCCTTTCAAATAAATCATAAAAAAAAAAAAATCCCTCTCTCTCTCCCTCTGTCTGTAACTGTGTTTCAAACAAATAAATAAAATCTCTAAAAAAAAAAAAAAAAAAAGTACAGGGGTTGGCGCTGTGGTGCAGTGGGTTAAGGCCCCGGTCTACAGCGCCAGTATCCCATATGGATGACGGTTCGAGTCCTGGCTGCTCCACTTCAGATCCAGCTCTCTGCTATGGCCTGGGAAGGAAGTAGAATATGGCTAAGGTCCTAGGTGCCCTGAACCCATGTGGGAGACCTGGAAGAAGCTCCTGACTCCTGGCTGCAGATTGGCCCAACTCTGGCTGTTGTGGCCATCTGGGAAGTGAACAGCAGATGGAATAGTTCTCTGCCTCTACATCTGCCTCTCTATAACTCTGCCTTTCAAATAAATAAATAAATTTTTAAAAGTATAAGAACAAGCAAATCTTAAAAAAAATGAGTACCAATTCATACACTCGTTATGGGGATTAAATCACTTAATGCAAAGAAAGTGGTCAAAACGTGTGAGCTAATATCACCTTCTGTACCTCATGCCTGGTGTCTCCTTCATATGCCATATCTCATCCACGACTCGTGATAACTTCAGCTCACATCCTTCCCTCTCCATACCTTGTGGTCTTTCTTTGTATAACCTTGTGCTGCTATTTACACTACTATCTACTTCATTGGCTCAGTACTGGTGAGTTCTAATTTCACTGAGAGCATACAATACCATGCAGGCCTAACAAATAATGACATAAGGCTGTATTTGATGATTTGGAAATATCTAGAAGATATACTAATAGGAAAGTGAAGAAAAAGGTATAGAAGAGCAGCTATATTATGTGTTTTTGAGAAAGACACTCTGTGTATGTGTGTGTGTGTGTGTGTGTAGGAAGAACATTGTGGTGGCCAATGACCCACATCCATGTCCCAATCCCTGGAATCTATAAATATGCTGCACTATATGGCAAAGAGAAACTAAGGTTGCAAATGAAATTAATGTTGCTAATCAGCTGACCTTAAAATAGATGATGTTAGGTTGTCTTTGCGTGCCCAATGTGATCACAAAGGGTCTTTGAAAGTGGAAAAAGGGAGACAGCACTGTGGATAAAGCCACTGCCTGCAGGGCCAACATCCCACATGCACACCGGTTCGAGTCCCAGCTGCTCCACTTCCAATCAAGCTCCCTGCTAATGGCCTGGGGAAAGCAACAGAAGAATGGCCAAGTGCTTGGGCCCCTGCACCCGCATGGGAGACCTGGAAGAAGCTCCTGGCTCCTGCCTGCAGCCTGGCACAGCTGCAGCTATCTGCGGAGTGAGCCAGCAACTGGGAGACCTCTCTCTCTCTTCCTTCTTTTCTTCTTCTCCTTCTCTATAATTCTGACTTAAATAAATAAATCTTTAAAACAATCCAGGAATGCATCCAAGAGAAACACCTACTAAGCCCAGTCTGAGGAGTGTTTCAACACATCCATCAGTCCTATGCAGCCAGCTACTTTGACGTGAGTGATGGGCACACGGGGTCTGTTGCCACTTAGCTCTCTGGAGCCACCTTTGTTCTCTATAAATACATTCCTTATCTCTTCCCAGAAATGCCCTCAAAATTAGTCCATAGCCTTCTTTTCAGTATACTCTGTCTCTGAAGCTGTTTGTAACCAATCAACTTCCAAAAGTATAACCTGCAACCTGTGAGAAATGTACCCCCACTTACCTTTTGGGGTCAAGTCAATGTAGTTCACTCTATGATGCTAAATGAAAATTTACTGGGGCCAGCGCTGTGGCGTAGTGGATAAAGCTGCCACCTGCACTGCCAGCATTCCATACGGGCGCCAGTTTGATTCTTGGCAGCTCCACTTCCGATCTAGCTCTATGCTACAGCCTGAGAAAGCAGTAGAAAATGATCCAAGTGCTTGGAACCCTGCACCCGTGTAGGAGACAGGTAGGAAACTCCTGGCTTCAGATCGGTCCAGCTCTGGCCTTGGCAGCCATTTGGAGAGTGAACCAGTGATGGAAGACCTCTCTGCCTCTGCCTCTCTGTAACTCTGCCTTTCAAATAAATAAATAAAGCCTAAAAAAATAAAGAAAAGAAAATTTACTGTCATGGAACACACAAATCCTGACTGGAAATCGACCACTTTGGAACCCTTCCCAAGACTCATTAAGTCACTGGGCTTGTGTCTCCCAGGCCCAAGTCACTGATATTCTGCCCTGAATAGACTGTACATTAATCTTCTGGAAAGTCCCAAAGCTAAGGGAGGTGAAGACTCCCCAACTCTGCCCAGAAATGAAAACCGTCTACCCGGGAAAACCTGCTAGATCACGGGAAAGTCACCCTAAGTAAGAAGACACTGCAGCCACAAGCACACCGCTGGGTTATAGCATCCGCGGCAACACTAGTCAGCTTCCAGCTGTCCTGCCTGCTCACTGTCCTCCAGGCCCCGTAAGCGCGGGTCTCAGCAGGACACATGTGTCTGAATACAACCCAGTAACCTTGACATTGTTGAGAGAAGCCCATTCAGTGTGGTGAGGGGTCCCACCTGCGTGCCAGCATGACACCTGTACCTTTGAGGACTTCAGAAGGACATACAAGGTGGGACGCCTCCCCACACTGAGTGGGCCTCTCTCGTAACAATGGAAAGTGGTAGAGATTGGTCCAAGTGCTTGGGCCCCTGCACGTGCCTGGGAGACCTGGAAAAGGCTCCTGGCTCCTCGCTTCGGATCAACCCAGCTCTGGCCTTTGTGGCCATTTGCGGAGTGAACCAGTGGATATACGACCTTGCTCTGTGTCCCTCTTTCCGTCTGTAACTCTACCTCTCAAATGAATAAAAAAAAAAAATCTTAAAAAAAAAAAAAAGAAAAACCATAAACTAGGGCCAACATTGTGATGCAGCAGATTAAGCCCCTGCCTGCAGTGCCAGCAACCCACCTGGGCACTGGTTCAAGTCCTGGCTGCTCCACTTCTGATCTAGCTCCCTGCTAATGTACCTGGGAAAGCAGTGGAGGATGGTCCAAATAATTGGGCCCCTGCAGCCTCCTGGGAGACCCTGATGAAGCTCCTGGCTTCAGCCTGGCCACTGTGGCCATTTGGGAAGTGAACCAGCAGATGGAAGACCTGTCTGTCTCTCCCTTTCTCTCTCTGTAACTCTGCCATTCAAATAAATAAATATTAAAAAAAAAAAACACTGTAAATCAAGGCACACATGTGAGAATGAGAAGCCACAGTGATCTGAGGTCCTAGCCTCAGGGTGTTGGGAGTCCTGATGTCACAGTATGAGGAATGAGGTGTTGAGATGGAAAAAGTGAAAAGGTTGGAAACCAGGCAGAGTTTAATTTGTGCCTATTAGTGAGTTTAGAAATGCAATAAATCAGGGCTGTCACTGTGATGAAGTGGGTAAAGTCGCTGTCTTCTGTGCCAGCATCCCATATGGGCACCTGTTCAAGTCCCCTCTGTTCTGCTTCTGATCCAGCTCCCTGCTGATACACCTGGGAAGCATCAGATGAGTCCTTGAGTTACTGCCCACCCACATGAGAGACCCAGTTGGAGTTCCAGGCTCCTGGCTTTAACCTGGCTCAGCCCTGGCTATTGTGGCCACTTGGGGATTGAACCAACAAATGGAAGATTTCTCTCTTTCAAATAAATAAGTCTTTTTAAAAAATTAAATTTACTTAAGTGGTCAGCCAAAAATATGGTTATTATTACTATTAGTTGTACAACAATGAATCATTGAAAAACCATTAACTTTATTAATATAGACATTTACAAATATAAAGTGCATCGTGCTGAAATAAGCAATTTTCTGAAGTTCATTGGTAACCTTACCTTCCAATTGTCCAATACGGAAAATGATTTCATTTCTATTATACTGCGGCAATGAAACAAGGCCTCTTCTAACTTCTACCTTTAACAAGATTCACGTAATTGCAGCCTTCCAAAATGTTTTGGAGCTATAGCTATTACCAAGCTGCATTTCACACTGTCCACTGTTTTATTTGCATTGTCTATCATTATAGAAGATAAACAATGATATGCCAGTGAACACCCCGTCACCTAGGCAGAAAGGCTCACAACTCCCACACCTCTACACCACAGTGCTCCAGAAAGGGAGGGGACAAGTCAGCTCCTTTCACCACCCTCCACCCCCTTCCAGGTCTCCGTTCTGCAGAAAAGCAATCTTCCCATCTAAAAAGTCAGGTGTTCTACAAGTGCAGGCGGCACGACAATCTCACGGACGTCAGTTTCTCATTATTTGCCAAAGACGCAAACGCACAAAACCCAGATGTCTTGTCTCTGTTCAAGAAAGATTGCCTAAGATAGGAAGTTGAGCCCCTAAGAGAGCAAGTTATAAATTTCATATTGCCACAAGAGCTCCTGGGGAGGCTGACTGAAGACACAGGGAGGCTTGAGTAGGTTTGGGGAAACCCAACATTACAATCTCTGGTCAGCGACGAAGCTGGGAGGGACATCTCAGGCTTCCACGGAGCCACGGAGGACTAGGATCCCAAGTGAGGGGTCAGACAACACGTTCAAACTCTGTAGAAAGTAGACAGCAGACTCTATTATTTCTAGAATTGCCAAGTCAACTAACTGACCAGTTTCACAAGTTGACGGATCATAAGGTAGACAGGAAAAAGCACAACCTACAACCTCTCTTTCATTCAGCACCCAGAAAAGACCTTTGTAAGAGAAGAGTGCAGCAACTCCACAAGGCTAACTTTCTGATCTTAACATTCTTCTCATACAAAGGATATCCCACAAGTCTTGGAACAGTTTCCTGCTTTAACAAGTGCAGGAGTAGAAATTTAGTAAACTTGCAAAAAAGAAAAAAAAACACATTTCAAGGTTTAATGGGTTACATCTATTTCTCCAGTTTGGCGACTTTTGATAATACACATTTAGGTTTTCTTAAGTACCTGTGTTTAAAAATGACAAGTGCTAAGTGCTTTTAAGTAATCAAAACTTAAAACTGCACTAAGACTTCTGGAATATCCTCTCTGAATTCCCGCCCTAGCTCATCGCCTCTGATGACTGACACTTAGACCTTGAAATGGATTAAACTGTTTTCATTAGACATTCTCTTCCTTTCCTGCTATCCTCAGAGAATCTTACTCTGTTACAGCTCCCCCCCATACACCACTAGGGATGTGACTGGTTTTGTGAAAAGTACAAAGCACACAGTTCTCAAATTCTCATGTTATAGCAACAGCTCTCAGCCTCAATATTGATGTCAGTATAACTGAAAATTATTCCGGACAATACTGTGACAGAGAACATCTAAATGGTCATATTTTAATAAATTTCCACAGATTCACCCAGTTAAAAAGACCAGTCTTCAGTCCGGGTGTTTTCTCTCCTTCTCCCTGACTGGTATGATTTGAATTTTGATCTGCGACTTCTTTCGCTTTTATATGGGTCTCATATACTTGCTGGGCCCTGACAATTTCTTTGTGTGCATCAAAATGGACCTTTTGCCTGGTCAGGATGGGAACAATTAAATTAAAATCACTAATTCGCTTGTTTAGTTTTCTGATGTTTTCTTGAAACTGCTCACAAACTTGGTCCCACTGTTTGTGTTCAGTCGGTGTCATTGGATTTCCAAGCTTTTTCCTGGAATCTAAAATTGCCTCTCTGAGTTGCTCAATGGTATCCTTTATTTCCTTTTGCATCAGAATCCACTCTGGTTGGTATCCATTATCTATTAATATTCTGTTCAGGTTGTGAGTCATGGGATCAATATATGAACAGCCAGAAAATTTTTTTAAAGGTTTTCCTTTCCCACTGAGATTGTCAAAGTCTCCTTTCGCCATTGATTCCTGAATGAGGTCCTCCACTAAACGCTCGATTGCTTGAGTTATCTTTTGTTCTCTGCTGTGTCTTACATCTCTAACGGTCACACTGTCAGCAAAATACTGGCTTTGTAGTTTCTGCTTTTGATACTCCATCACTTGCTCAGTTGCTCGGTCTGCCCTAAATTGCCTATACTGTTTTTCTCGTTGACTCGGAGTCCCAAAACCAATGCCTTCGAAACTTAAATAATGCCGGTGCTGGGGTGTCTTATATTTGAATTTTTCTTCTTCTTCTTCGGCTTTTTCTTCAATTTTACTCTGTCTGGCATCTGTTTGTTCTATCACATGGGAAAGCACTTTCCTATAAGCTTCTTCGATCCTTATAAATGTGGCAGAATCAGCGGTATCAGAGCCGCTGTCTGGATGGTATCGCTTGGCAAGCTTTCGGAAAGATTCCCTGACGTCATCTGCAGAGCACCCTTCATCCACGTTCAGCAGCCTATAATATTCTCCGATCTTCTTTTTGGACTTATGGGTCGACATCATTCTATTTTGAATGAGACAAAGATCTGGATGCATTTTCACTCGATTAGGAATTACGGAAGCACTGATCAGGTGAGATCTTAGGATCTGAGCCATCATCACGCACGCTGTTACTGTACCCAGAGTTCTTCCTAGCAATGATCTATAAAACGACAACAAATACAGGTTGAACACAGCTGTATTACAGGTTCATTTCTTATTTTCGGCGATAAGGGAAAAGACAGGATGTGAAACTCCAAGTCCAAAAGGAGTGGTGTTTTCTAAGGCTGTTGCCAAAACGCTTTTTAAGATTTATTCATTTTATTTGAAAGCCAAAGTTACACAGAGAGAGAAGGAGAGGCAGACAGAGAGAGGTCTTCCATTCGCTGGTTCACTCCCCAGTTGACCGCAATGGTCACAGCTGAGCTGATCCGAAGCCAGGAGCCAGGAGTTCCCTCTGGGTCTCCCACACGGATGCAGGGGCCCAAGCACTTGGGTCATCTTCTACTGCTTTCCCAGGCCAGAGCAGAGAGCTGGATCAGAAGTGGAGCAGCTGGGACTCAAACTGGTGCCCATATGGGATGCTGGCATTGTAGGCAAAAAGCGGCTTTACCCACTTCCCCACAGCGCCGGCCCATCACCAAAACTCTTAGAGCTGCACCTCACTCGTGTTCAATGAATGGCAAGTGAGGATGTTTACCATTCCTATTGTGATGTAATCCGGGTTCTACTCACAAACCACGGAATTTGAGAGCTGGCAAGTTCAGAGGTCATCCAGTCTAATCTGTGCGCTTTAATGTAGGTCCTCACGGCTTAGCAACCTAACCGAGTCCCGTAACAATGGTAAGTTAAGCTTCCGTCCGAGAGCCACATCCCATATGGGCGCAGGTTCGAGTCCTGGCTGCTCCACTTCTGATCCAGCTCCTGCTACTGTGGCTGGGAAAGCAGAAGATGGCTCAAGTCCTCGGGCCCCTGCACCCACGTGGGAGACCTGGAAGAAGCTCCAGGCTCCTGGCTTCCACCTGGCCCAGCCCTGACCGTTGCGGCCATTTGGGGAGTGAACCAATGGATGGAAGACCTCTCTCTCCCTTCTGTTTGTTACTCTGCCCCTCAAATTAAAAATAAATAAATAAATAAATAAATAAATAAGATGTAAGCAAATGTGAGGACTGGGGCTTGTCTAGAAACTCCACCAGCACCAAGACTGCTCAGGCAGCGGACCACGGTCTCCACCGCCCAAGGGTCTTCTCACAAAGCAGACTTTCGGACGACACGGAGCCTCGCACGGTATGCACCTAGTCTGGCCACTGCACGGAACAGAGTCAAGTGTCCAAGCGACGCGCCGGTCGTCAGGCAGGAACCTCTGGGCGCTGGGAAAACCAAGCACTACCAGCACTACCACGGTCTGGGAGGGAAGAACGACTTGGAGGGTACGCAGGCAGTGAACGCGAGCGGCCTCGCCGGAATCGGGATTCTCCAGTGTCAACGTCAGAGCAGCTCCCAGGCACCCTTATTCTGTGAGCTGGGACCAAGGGCGTTTAGATCCGGCCGGGATGCGGGTGCTTGTGCCTACTGCGGCCCCAGCCGGGGAATGTCCATCCCGACCCGGACACGCCCCGCCCGGCCTCCGACTCACCTTCACCGGCTAGGGGAAGGGGCTCCACGGCGCCGGCCAGGCTCCGCCTCTGCGCATGCGCACGCGCCCGGCCCTTCGCCCCCCAGGCGCTTCGGGCGGCCGCCGCCTTCCTTGGACGCGACCATCTGCCGTCTTACAGAGGGGACGCCAAGAGGTGCAGAAGGCAAAAATCGTACCTGATTGGGACAAATAACTTGCTCTGCCAGAGAAACTGATAACCTCTTTTAAGACATTGGCAGGGCACCGGCGGGCCACGTCGTGAGCCTCCGGTCTGCCCCGGGACAAGCAGCTCCACCCCCTCCCGACCCCCGAGCGGAGGTGGTTCGGCCGATTGGAATTGTGGGAGATGTAGTTCGCAGGAAGGAGCGGCGCGCGGCGGCCTCCGCGCTGCGCCTCCTGGCAGGGACGTGGAGGCGTCGAAAGCGCAGCCGCGGGCAGGCTGGTACCTGTTGGGGGTTGTTGCGCAGTGTGCTGGCGGCAGGAGTGTTTGAGACGCTTGAGGTCTTTGTGGTTCGGAGGGTGAACTTGTCTTGGGGAGCTGAAGAGAGCCGGTTCCCGGAAAGGGACCCACACAGGCTCTTCCGGGTTTGCAGACGCGGTTCCCCTGCGCGGAGAGAGGGGCGCCCGGGCTCCCCGAGCTGCTGAAGGGAAACCCAGGCTCAGAAACTCGGTCCGTGAGGACCTCACCAAGTACCAGAAGTAGGGGCTGGCCTTTCGCGGCTTCGGAGACGCATGTTGGTCAGTTACCGTCTGTGTAGCTGCACGAAGAGCTGTGAATTCTGATTCAGAGTGACGAGCAGTAAGCATGGACAAACTTGGGGGGCCAGCGCTGCACCCCAGCGGTTAGAGCCAGGTCCCGTGTGGACCCTGGTTCCAGTCCCGGCTGCTCCACTTCCGATCCACCTCCCTGCTGACGAGCCTGGGAAAGCAGCGGAAGATGGCCCAAGCTTGGGCCCCTGCACCCACGCAGGAGACCAGAAGAAGCTCCCGGCTTCCCCAGGCCCAGCCCGGGTCCGTCTTGCTGCCCTTTGGGGAAGGGACCAGCGGAAGGAAGAGCTCTCCCTCTCTGTTGCTCTAACTCTGTATTTCAAATACATAAATCTTTTTTAAAAAATATTTATTTATTTGAAAGGTAAAGTTACAGAGAGGCAGAGGTAGAGAGAGAGAGAGGTCTTCTATCCCTGGTTCACTCCCCAAATTGCCACAACGACCAGAGCTGTGCCGATCCGAAGCCAGGAGCCAGGAACCTCTTCTGGGTCTCCCACGCAGGTGCAGGGGCCCAAGGACTGGGCCATCTTCTACTGCTTTCCCAGGCACATTAGCAGGGAGATGGATCAGAAGTGGAGCAGCCGGGACTCGAACCAGCGCCAGTATGGGATGCCGGCACTGAAGGCCACAGCTGTACCTGGCTTTACCCATTACATCACAGTGCCGGCTCCCATCAAGGCCTTTAGTAGGAAGTAGTCTTTTATAATTTATGCTTGCATCAAAGGCCCAGGTGGAATTTTTTATCCAAAAACTTGAGCCATGAACAAAGAGGAGTATTTTAAGATTCATTCGTTCACCGGCGCCGCAGCTCACTAGGCTAATCCTCTGCCTAGCGGCGCTGGCACACCGGGTTCTAGTCCCGGTCGGGGCGCCGGATTCTGTCCCGGTTGCCCCTCTTCCAGGCCAGCTCTCTGCTGTGGCCAGGGAGTGCAGTGGAGGATGGCCCAAGTGCTTGGGCCCTGCACCCCATGGGAGACCAGGAGAAGCACCTGGTTCCTGCCATCGGATCAGCACGGTGTGCCGGTCGCAGCACACTAGCTGCGGCGGCCATTGGAGGGTGAACCAACGGCAAAGGAAGACCTTTCTCTCTGTCTCTCTCTCTCACTGTCCACTCTGCCTGTCAAAAAAAAAAAAAAATTCATTCATTTATTTATTTGAAAGGCAGAGTTACAGAGTCCGAGGCAGAGAGAGAGAGAGTGCGCAAGGTTTTCCATCCACTGGTCCACTCCCCAGATGGTCACAACAGCCAAAGCTGCACAGATCTGAAGCCAGGACCCAGGAGCTTCTTCCGGGTCTCCCACATGGGTGCAGGGGCCCAAGGACTTGAGCCATTTTCCACTGCTTTCCCAGGCCACAGCAGAGAGCTGGATTGGAAGTAGAGCAGCCGGGACTCGAACCAGCGTGCATATGGGATGCCGGCGTTGCTGGCAGTGGCTTCACCGGCTCCCTTACTTGGACGGCTCCATCTGATTGGATAATCCAATACTACATGGCAGCCACAGAAGCCGATACAATACTGCACATGTGTACATAGTTACTGACGATTTTAACCCAGCCTAGCAAGGGTTAACACCATCCCTCTGCTCACAAGCAGGAATCCAGGCAAGCAAATAACAACCACATTTCATTCTTGATGACGGACTCCTCCCTTCTGACCTTGGGAAGGCTTCCACCACAGCGCGAATCATGTCAGGTAGCAACAAGTTTAATTAGAAGACCACGGCCTTTGCCACGGTTCTGTTCCCCCGCCACGGGTATGACTTGGCTTTCCCATTCTCTGTCCGTAAATACGCTTTTTTTCTGAGTCGTTTAAAGTTGCTCCTGTAGCTCAGGTCCCTTTACCTTCAGATTTTTAGAGTTCCCTTCTTCAAAACAAGGACATTCCTCACTGTTATCAAATACTGCAAATTGAACGTCGACACAGTGTTATCTAAGCAGCAGCATGGTGTTCTGTTTTCAGTGATAGTCCTGATGTCCTTCACGGCGACACAGAGGGACGTCACCAAGGCCAAGGAAAATAGGGCTCAGAGGTCAGAGTGCTGCAAATAATTTGTTTTTATTGTACTGGGGAGCAGACACTCAGAGATCCCAAGTGCTGACTTAACCACTGTTTCAAATGCTGGCCCCAGTGCAAAAACATCTATGAATACAAGAAATTCAAAAACTGGGCACTGGGACCTGCACTGTGGCACATCGGGTTAAAGCCCTGGCCTGCAGCGCCAGCATGCCACGTGAGCACTGGTTCAAGTCCTGGCTACTCCACTTCCCATCCAGCTCCCTGCTAATGCACCTGGGAAAGCAGCAGAGGATGGTCCAAGTGCTTGGGCCCCTGCACCCACGTGGGAGTCCTAGAAGAAGCTCCTGGCTCCTGGCTCTGGATCAGCTCAGCTCTGGACATTGCAGCCATTTGGGGAGCAAACCAGTAGATGGAAGACCTCTCTCTCTCTCTCTTTGTCTCTACCTCTCTCTGTAACTTTCAAATAAATAAAAATAAATCTTTAAAAAATAATTTTTAAAAAACCTGGGCATTACGGGAAAAACTATGCATGAATTTTAAAAACTTTGGATCAAAACATTGTTTAATTTCATTTATTCACTAGCTTTCTGAAGTACTCTCATAGACTTACTTCAAAGATTAAATTTAGCAAGGTGGACCTTTGTGGGGTTGTGATGCAGTGGGTAAAAGCCACCGCTTGGGACACTGGCATCTCATACCAGGAGTGCCAGGTAAAATCCCGGCTCCTCTGCTTCTGATCCTGCACTCTGCTACTGCACCTGGGAAACAGCAGAACAGCAGGTGATGGTTCAAGTACTTTCCTGCCATGCACATGGAAGAGCCGGATGGAATTCCTCTCTCTCTCTCTCTCTCTCTCTCTCTCTCTCTCTGTTATTTCAGTTAATGTTTAAGGTTATGACATGATTAAAATCAACATGATTAAATCCCTATCATTTTGCACCAAGGTAGCAGTTACTACCTCAAGTTCATCAATAATCTTTCACGTAAGGAAAGATTTAAATGGATGTATATTGGATTAGATATATGTGAAACTTCCCAGTTTAGAACATCTTAGGATTCTGTTCTCTCACAATACAGTTGAGCATTTTGCAACAGGTTTCCTCCATAAACATGGTAGACAGTTGTTAAAAACAAATCCTAATCATTGTGTTGTTGAGTGGAAAATAGATTTGATACTTTTAAAATGCCTTTATTTTATGGTTATTTCTTTTTAAGATTAATTTTTATTTATTTGAAAGTCAGAATTACACAGAGAGAGAAGGAGAGGCAGAGAGAGAGAGGTCTTCCATTCAATAGTTCACTCCCCAGTTGGCCGCAACGGCCAGAGCTGCACCCATCTGAAGCCAGGATCCAGGAGCTTCTTCTGGGTCTCCCACGTGGGTCCAGGGGCCCAAGGACGTGGGCCATCTTCTAGTGATTTCCCAGGCCATAGCAGAGAACGGGATCGGAAGTGGAGCAACCAGGACTCGAACCGGCGCCCATATGGGATGCTGACACTGTAGGCGGAAGCTTTACCCGCTACACCACAGCGCCGGCCCCCTCAATGGTTATGTTAAATATTCACTGAGTTCCTCAAGAATTGTGACCCTGGCCAGCGCCACAGCTCACAAGGCTAATCCTCCGCCTTGCGGCGCCAGCACACCGGGTTCTGGTCCCAGTCGGGGCACCAGATTCTGTCCCGGTTGCCCCTCTTCCAGGCCAGCTCTCTGCTGTGGCCAGGGAGTGCAGTGGAGGATGGCCCGGGTGCTTGGGCCCTGCACCCCATGGGAGACAAGGATAAGTACCTGGCTCCTGCCATCGGATCAGCACGGTGTGCCGGTCGCAGCACACTAGCTGCGGCGGCCATTGGAGGGTGAACCAAAGGCAAAAGGAAGACCTTTCTCTCTGTCTCTCTCTCTCACTGTCCACTCTGCCTGTCAAAAAAAAAAAAAAAAAAAGAAAAAGAAGAATTGTGACCCTGTGAAAGTAATCCTTGCCCTTTGTGCTTCCACAGCTCTGCAATGAATCCACACTTTTGAACTAAGCCCTTATCTCTAGTGCCTTTGATATCAAGCTTATCAGGTCCCAGTCTCTGCCCCTCGGCTTGTGGTTAGTCTGGTTTCATTCTGAAGATTACAAGTTGACTCCTTGCTAAGGAATATTTCACTAAGAGAGTGATGTCAGGGTCGGATCAGCCCCTAAGACCCTAGGCACAGCCTCAGAGTTCAACTCTCACCCGTGTGGTTAACATCCTAACCCCAGACTCTTTTGAGACACTTCACAGGAGGCTGTGATCCATGAGTAATAACGAATCTACCCACAGACCCCAGATGGACTGAGGCCCACTTTGCCATCATGATATCTTTTTTTAAAAAGATTTATTTATTTATTTGAAAGTCAGAGTTACACAGAGAAAGAAGGAGAGGCAGAGAGAGAGAGAGAGGTCTTCCACCTGCTGGTTCGCTTCCCAGATGGCTGTAATGGCCGGAGCTGGGCCAATCAGAAGTCAGAATCCAGGGGCTTCTTTGGGGTCTCCCAGGTGGGTGCAGGGACCCAAGCACTTGGCCATCCCCCACTGCTTTCCCAGCTGCATTAGCAGGGAGCTGGATCAGAAGTTTAGCAGCAGGGACTCGAACAGCACCCATCTGGGATGCCGGTGCAGCAGGCAGTGTGGCTTTACCCACTGTGCCCCAGCACCGGCTCCAGCAAAATTTCTTAAAAGATGCCAGCATGGTGCCTGCCCTATGGTGTGGCAGCTTTAGTCTCCACCTGCAATGCCAGCATCCCATATCGGTGCCAGTTCAAGACCCGACTGTCCTACTTCCTCTCAACCCCAGCTGCTGGGGCCATATGGAGGCTGTACCAGTGGATGAAAGATTCTCTCTCTCTCTCTCTCTCTCTCAAATAAATCTTAAAAAAAAAAAAAAAAAAAAGCTGCCAGCATACATCTTGCTCCTCTGCCGCCGGGCCAGGCAAGTGTTTTTTTAACCTCTCCATCCCTCCTTCTCCCTGCCTTGCCTCCAAACGCACTCCAAGTCTGAACACTGTAGGTGAAAGCTGGCTGCACGACCCAGCTGCTCACCGTCCTCACCCGGTGCCTTGCCAAGGTTGGGAGAGGGGTGTGGTGGCGTCTGTCTCATTCTCAATGCGAAGTGGTTTATCAAAGTAGTCAACTGTCAAGATAAGTCCCTTCTGCAGGCACGGGGTAAAATTCTGCTGCTGAAGATGATAATTTTGTTAGTTTATAATTTATTAATGTGTCATTACTGTAATTGAAAATGTTATAGAGTCTTTTAAATTCAGTCTTATATAGAAAGAAATGTATTAAGCAAAATTATGTGAATAAATATTCCCATGGAATAAAAAAAAATTTCTGCTGTTAAGGAAAATGAGAATGTTCCCTTCCAAACCATTAACCTGACAAAGATACAAGGAAGCCAGCACACTTAATAAAGTGCCTATTTAAAAGGCCACGTTGGCGGGGTGGTGGGTGGGGTGGAGGGGGGTGTTTGGGTGGGTGTTTCGAGTGTCCTTGGGATGTCCACATCCCTATCTGGATTGCCTGGGATTGAGTCCCGGCTCTGCATCCCATCCAGCTTCCTGCCAATGAGCACCTGCAAGGCAGCAGGCGATGACTCAAGTGGTTGAGCCCGCTGCCCGTGGGGGAGCCCCTGACTGTTCTGGGATCCTGACTTTGGCTTGGCCCAACCCTGGATGTTAAAGGCATTTGGGGAGTGAGCTAGCAGATAGATGATTTCTCTCTATCTCTGCCTTTCAAATACATAATTTTAAAAAAGAAAAGGACACATTCAGCATAAGACTAATTCACACAAACTTTAGGATCTTGATAACCTCCGAAAATCTCAATGGTTCATTTCAGCCAGTATTTATGATGCAAAATAAATACATAAATAAAATAAGGAAAAAATTACAGGAACTTATTGCAGTAAGTGAGGGAACATTCCATGTTTTGTAGCTTCGTAGCCTGGGGAAGAACCATATGGTTCTGTTGGTACAACCATGGACATCATTCACTGTGTTTCCTGAAAAAAATAGACATCACTAAATAATGTTCAAAAAGGAACAGGCCGGCACTGCAGCTCACTAGGCTAATCCTCTGCCTGCGGCGCCAGCACCCCGGTTCTAGTCCCGGTAGAGGCGCCAGATTCTGTCCCAGTTGCCCCTCTTCCAGGCCAGCTCTCTGCTGTGGCCCGGGAGTGCAGTGGAGGATGGCCCAAGTGCTTGGGCTCTGCACCCGCATGGGACACCAGGAGAAGAACCTGGCTCCTGGCTTCGGATCGGCACAGTGCGCCGGCCCAGCGGCCATTTGGAGGGTGGGAGGGTGAACCAATGGAAGGAAAACCTTTGTTTCTGCTTCTCTCTCTCAAAGTCCACTCTGCCTGTCAAAAAAAAAAAAAAAAAGGAAGAGCCAGTTTGCAAGCCAGCATATTTGGAAATACCTGCTACTCTGCATCCTTGATAACACAGTAGTAATTTCATTTTAATTTTGCCAATCTCATAGTGTGTGCCAACACACATACACTCACACACTTATAATTTCTTCATTCTAATTACAGATGAGACGATCCACAAAACTGGTAGGATAAACACTAGTTACTTTGATTTGTAGTGCAAATTTCTCTGCTCTGATGGTGAAGTCCTATTTGTTAGGAGGAGGTGGGTGGAGAAAAAAGAAAAATAGAAGAGGAGGGGACATTTCCTAACTCATTCTATGAGATCAGTATTACCTTGACACCAAGATATCACAGGGAAAGAAAACTATAGATTGTTGTCTCTTAAAAATAGAGATGCAGAAATCTTCAGCAACAAGTGAATTGGGTAGCACACTAAAAGGATTATACAGCGTGGTCAAGTAGGACTTATCCCAGGAAGGCAAGGATGGCTTAACATATAATTCGATAATGTAATGTACTGGCTGGTGCTGTGGCTCACTAGGCTAATCCAACGGCTGCGGGGCCGGCACCCTGGATTCTAGTCCCAGTTGGAGTGCCGGTTCCGTCCTGGTTGCTCCTCTTCCAGTCCAGCTCTCTGCTGTGGCCCAGAAAGGCAGTGGAGGATGGCCCAGGTGCTTGGGCCCTGCACCCACATGGGAGACCAGGAGGATTCACCTCACTCCTGGCTTTGGATTGGCACAGCACCAGCCGTGGCGCCATTTGAGGGGGGAACCAACAGAAGGAAGACCTCTCTCTGTGTCTCTCTCTCTCACTGTCTAACTCTGCCTGTAAAAAAATAATAATAATGTAACGTGTACCAAATTAATAGGATGAAGGGAAAAAGCACGACCATTTCAGTTGATGCAGGAAAAAAAAATATTTTTTTTTTCACAAACTCCAGTACTCTTTCATGGTTAAAAGCACTCAACAGATCTAACACAAGGGAGTCTCCACACCCTGAAAGACAGCATCTACAGAAATCCACTTAATAGTGAAAGAGGAGAAGCTTTCCTCTCTGACCAAGAACAAGACAAAGGGCCAGCACTGTGGCATAGCAGGTGAAGCTGCTCCACTTCTGATCCAGCTCTCTGCTGTGACCTGGGATAGCAGTGGAAGATGGTCCAACTCCCTGGGCCCCTGCACCTGGGACTCTCTGTGGCCAGTTGGGGAGTAAACCAGCAGTTGGAAGCTCTCTCTTTCTCTGCCTCTGCCTTTCTGTAACTCTGCCTTTAAAATAAATAAATACGTTTTTTAAAGATTTATTTATTTACTTGAAAGGCAGAGTTACACAGAGAGAGGAGAGGCGGACACAGTGAGAGAAGTCTTCTATCCGCTGGTTCACTCACTGATTGGTCACAATGGCCGGAGCTGCGCCAATCTCAAGCCAGGAGCCAGGAGCTTCTTCCGGGTCTCCCACATTGGTGCAGGGGCCCAATGACTTGGGCCATCTTCTACTGCTTTCCCAGGCCATAGCAGAGAGCTGGATTGGAAGTGGAGTAGCCAGGTCTCGTAGCAGCGCCTTTATGGGATGCTGGCACTTCAGGCCAGGGCATTAACCTGCTGCGCCACAGCGCCAGCCCCTAAATAAATGAATCTTTAAAAAAAATAAGTGGAGCAGTCAGGACTCAAACCTGTAAACGGGCATGGCTGTATGCCAACAAAACTTAAAAACAAAACAAAACAAAACAAAAAAAACAAGACAAGAGGGCCGGCATTGTAGCATAGCAGGTAAGGTTTCTGCCTGGGACATGGAATTCTATATGAGCACTGGTTCAAATCCCAGCTGCTCCGTTTCCCATCCAGCTCCCTGCTAATGGCCTGGGAAAGCAGTGGAAGATAGCTCAAACGCTTGGGCTCCTGCCTCCCATGTGGGCGATACAGAAGAACCTCCTGCCTCCTGGCTTCTACTTGGCCCAGTCCCAGCCATTGTGGCTATTCGTGGAGTGAACCAGTGGATGGAAAATCATCTCTCTCTCTCTCTCTCTCTCTCTCCCTCCCTCCCTCCCTCCCACCTCCTCCCTCTTCCCTCCTCTCTCTGTAACTCTCAAATAAATAATCTTTAAAAAAAAAAAAAAGGCAAGAATGATGGTTCTTACAAGATCTAGTCACCATCACACTGGAAGTACAAACCAGGGTAACTAGACAAGAAAAAGCAACAAGGGCCGGCGCCGCGGCTCACTAGGCTAATCCTCCTTGCAGCGCCGGCACACCGGGTTCTAGTCCCGGTCAGGGCGCCGGATTCTGTCCCGGTTGCCCCTCTTCCAGGCCAGCTCTCTGCTGTGGCCAGGGAGTGCAGTGGAGGATGGCCCAAGTGCTTGGGCCCTGCACCCCATGGGAGACCAGGATAAGTACCTGGCTCCTGCCATCGGATCAGCGCAGTGCGCCGGCCGCGGTGGCCATTGGAGGGTGAACCAACGGCAAAGGAAGACCTTTCTCTCTGTCTCTCTCTCTCACTGTCCACTCTGCCTGTCAAAAAAAAAAAAAAAAAAAAAAAAAAGCAACAAGACATTCAGATGAAGAAAAAAAGTTTAAATTTGGAGGCTGGTGTCGTGGCACAGAGGGTTAAGCCTGCGATGGCAGAATATCGTGAGTGCCAGTTAGAATCCTGGCTGCTCCCTTCTGATGTAGCTCCTTGCTAATGCATCTGGGAAGCAGCAGGATATGGCCCCCAGTGTCTGGGCCCTGCCACCTGCGTGAGAGACCTGGGTGGAGTTCCTGGCTCCTGGCCCAGCCCTGGCTGTTGGGGACATTTGGGGAGTGAAAAAGCAGGTGGAAGATCTCTCTCTCTCTCTCTCTCTCTCTCTGCCTCTCTGGAACTCTGCCTTTCAAATAAATAAATAAATCTTTAAAAAAATCATACCACAAGGATTAGCAGGTTAACAGATGGAAGATTTGAGGGTTAGGCTCAGAGAGGGAGTCTTACTTTTGAAGTTTTCTTTACTCATTTATTGGAAAGGTAGAGAGAGAGAGAGAGAGGGAGAGGGAGAGAGAGAGAGGGAGAGAGAGAGGGAGAGGGAGAGAGGGAGAGGGAGAGAGAGAGGGAGAGAGGGAGAGGGAGAGAGGGAGAGGGAGAGGGAGAGATTTTCCAAATGCTCACACAGCCAGGGCTGGGCTAGGGCTGACCAGGAGCCTGGAACTCCACCCTGGACTCCCACCTGAGTGGCAGCGACACAGGACTTGAGCAGTCACTGTCTCTCTCCCAGCAACTACATTAGCAGGAAGCTGGGGTCAGGAGCCGGAGCTAGGTATTGAATCCAAGCACTCAGGTAGGACTCAGCATCCTACCCACTAACCGAATGCCCACCCCTGCACTTTCCCCTGAAAGTCAGAGAGAGAGATTGACAGCAAGGGCGAGAGTCAGAGACCTTCTTTCTGCAGGCTCACTCCCTGGATGTCTGCCAGCAGCCGGCTGAAGCCAAGAGCTCAGAACGCAGTCTGGTCTCCCAGGTGTGTGGAGGGGACCCAAGAACTTGAGCCATCATCTGCTGCCTCCCCAGGTGTGCAGCAGCAGGAAGCTGGATTGGAAGCAGAGCTGGGTCGCCCCCAGGGCATGTGGTGTCCCAAGTAGAGTCTTAACGCTTGATCCTAAACTTATCTTTTAATTCAGTGCTTTCAGAAGCATTTGAGGGCCCCTGGTATTGTCTTATCAAGGAGTATAGCTTGGTGAGAGACACTAGATTATTCTAGGACGGGATTTCCATTTTGTGGGGACAAGCCTGTTAGGATTCTCTCCCATTTGGTCTTTCCTCAGCATTGCTCTATGTTCAGGTCCCTTGGTTCCCTGTCATACACACCTGTTTAGTCCTCATTCCAAGCCTACAAGGTCAAGGTTTGCAGAAAGGGCTGGGGAGGTTGTAACTAGCCTGAGGGCATTTGTTTGGCTCTTCAGTGGAATTCAGGGACTGAATGTGACAGCGGTATTTTCTAAGTGTCTTTCTCTGATGCACTATAGCTGCAGCCCTGTGATAGATCCTCCTGTATATTCTCTCTCTCTCTTTTTTTTTTTTTTTTTTTTTTTTTTTTTTTTTTTTTTTTTTTTTTTTTTACAGGCAGAGTGGACAGAGAGAGAGAGAGACAGAGAGAAAGGTCTTCCTTTTGCCTTTGGTTCACCCTCCAATGGCTGCTGTGGCCGGCGCACTGCGCTGATCTGAAGCCAGGAGCCAGGTGCTTCTTCCTGGTCTCCCATGAGGGTGCAGGGCCCAAGCACTTGGGCCATCCTCCACTGCACTCCCGGGCCACAGCAGAGAGCTGGCCTGGAAGAGGGGCAACCAGGACAGAATCCGGCGCCCCGACCGGGACTAGAACCCGGTGTGCTGGTGCCGCAGGCGGAGGATTAGCCTAGTGAGCCGCGGCGCCAGCCTAGATCCTCCTGTACACTCTCTTCTGGGCATTTGATAGCAGGTGGAAGGTACTAGAAGTTTATAAGGATTATGGCATAACTCTCTTGAGCTGTTAACTCGGATGCCCCAAGGGTACCCCTGTAGCAGTTTTTGTATGTATCTGAACTCTTTGGATTGTAAGATGACAGCTGGGAGAAATAAGGGGCATTTATTATAAACTCATGTAACATTGGGCAAAAACCCCATATTTAGAATTTAAAAACAAATCTTGGGGGCTGAGATTGTGGTACAGCGAGTGAAACCACTGTTTGCAACACTGGCATCCCAGATGGGAGTGTGGGTCCCAGTTCTGGCTGCTCCACTTCCAATCTAGCTCCCTACTACTGTGCCTGAGAAAGCAGTGGATGTTGGTCCAAGTGCCTGGGCCCTGCACCCACATGGGCGACCTGCATGGAGTTCTGGGCTCTGGGCTTCTGGACCAGACTTGGCTATCACAGCCATTTGGGGAGTGAACCAATGGATAGATCTCTTTTTCTTCTCCCTCTCTTCTCTCCTTCAAATAAAATAAAATAAATCCTTAAAAAAGCAAATCTTGGCGTTTCTATGAAATATATAGTGGACATGAAGGTGTATTTTTAAAAAATATTTATTTATTTATTTGAAAGGCAGAGTTACAGAGAGGCAGAGGCAGAGAGAAAGTCTTCCATCTGCTGGCTCACTCTCCAAATGGCCGCAATGGCTGGAGTTGGGTGGATCTGAAGCCAGGAGCCAGGAGCTTCTTCAGAGTCTCCCATGCGGGTTCAGGGCCCCAAATGCTTGGGCCATCTTCTACTGCTTTCCCAGACCATAGCATAGAGCTGGATCGGAAGTGGAGTAGCTGGGACTTGAACTAACGCCCATATGGGATGCCCACACTGCAGATAGCTTTCCCTGCTATTCCAAACGCTGGCCCCAGGAAGGTGGCTTTTTAGTACAAAATTAAAGCTTCCACTATAACCTGTGACTCCCTCTGAGATGTTCCTTGACTCAGCAGGGAGGAGATTCTAGTATGGAAGATAAACCTCGGGAGGAAGCTCAGGGGAAGAAGACACATCCGATTATAAATCAGCAAACCTCAGACTATTGGAAAAGGGGTACTGATGATATATATTTGAAAACTGACCAAGTGAACATTGAGAGGGGCTTAATATCATTGGTCAACTGGAAATAATAGTTCCAACAATGTGATAGCACTAGCCACACACAAAAAAGCTAAAATGGGGGTGTGTTAGTAAGCTATTTGCTAGTACAACTAAAATATCGGAGACAAGGAAGTACTCATGAAGGATGATGGCTTATTGCAGTTCATGGTTCTGACGTTCATCCTCCAAGCCCTGCTGGCTCCCTTAGTGTGGCACCTGATGAGGGTGGAAGGCTTACAGCACGCGCCCAATGGCATGATTATATGGTGCACCAGGCAGCAGAGATAGGGAGCAAGTTAGTCACCTGCCGTGTGTGGCCTCTCCTTTTAAAGCCACCGTGACTCCATCATGGGGCCCCACCCTACCAGCCAAGTCTAATCCAATCACCTTCTAAGGCCACACCTTCACACATGGTAATTAGATTAAGGTTTATCATTGAACCTTTGAAATAAGACTGGGGAACAAGAGACTTTGGGGGGCACGCAAACTGCTAGTATCAGAACCACAATGGGGGAACACTAGGTGCTGACAAGGCTGTGGAACATTACTCTTGTATCCCACCCGTGGGGAGAGTAAACCGGTCCAAACACCAGGAGGAAGTTGGGCGTTACCTTTTCAAAATATTTTTTTTAATTTAAGATTTATTTTTATTTATTTTGAAAGTCAGAGTTACAGAGACAGAGAGATCTTCCACCCCCTGGTTCACTCCCCAGATGGCCACAACGGCCACAACTGCCAGGGTCAGGATGAAGCCAGGAGCCAGGAGCTTCTTCTAGGTCTCCCACATGAGTGGCAGAGGCCCAAATACTTGGGCCGTCTTCCACTACTCTTCCTGGGCCTCTAGCAGAGAACCGGATGGGAGGCAGAGCAGCCGGAACACCAACCAGGGCTCATATGGGATGCCGGCTCTGAAGGTGTCAGGTTTTACCTGCTTGCCACAATGTTGGCCCCAGGCAGTAGCTGTTAAAGCTGAACACAGGAGGGCCGGCGGTGGCTCACTAGGCTAATCCTCCGCCTGTGGCGCCGGCACACCAGGTTCTAGTCCCGGTCGGGGCGCCAGATTCTGTCCCGGTTGCCCCTCTTCCAGACCAGCTCTCTGCTGTGGCCAGGGAGTGCAGTGGAGGATGGCCCAAGTGTTTGGGCCCTGCACCCCATGGGAGACCAGGAGAAGCACCTGGCTCCTGGCTTTGGACCAGTGCGGTGCGCCAGCCGCAGCGGCCATTGGAGGGTAAACCAACAGTAAAGGAAGACCTTTCTCTGTCTCTCTCTCTCAGTATCCACTCTGCCTGTTTAAAAAAAAAAAAAAAAAAAAAAAAAAAAGCTGAACACAGGAATACTTGATGGTTCAGCAATTCCACTCCTACATGTGACAGAAATGTGAATAATGTGAACATAAATTCATCAAATATGCAGGTACGAGAATGTTATTAGCAGCAGTAATCATAGCCCTAGACAGAAAATACCCAAACTGGCATTAGTAGAGTGGATACAGTGTAGTATATGCATATATGGAATGGTGATCTACAAATACTACAACGATATGCATCTCACAGAAGTGTGAAAAACAAAGCCAGACACAAAGAAGTACGTCTTGCAGGATTCTATTTTCATACAGCTGAAAATAGGCAAGACTAATTAGAAGTCACAGTGATTTCCCTTATTACACGTGTGAGTAGATGAGCAATGGCTAGAAGTTTCTGGAATGTTGGTAACTTTTCTTTACCTGAGTGGTGGTTTTGAGTTTTTTTTTTTTTTCTTTTAACTCTTTCTTTGAGAAGCAGAGAGAGGGGGAGAGGGAGAAGAGGCAGAGAAAGAGAAATCTCCTATCCATTCATTCACTCCCAAAATGCCTGCAAGAGTGGGGCTGAGCCAGGCTGAAGCCAAAAAGCCTGGAACTCATCCAGGTCTCCACTGTGGGTAGCAGGGACCCAACTACTCGAGAACCATCACCTTCCAGGGTGCACAACAGCAGGAAGTGGGAATCAGGAGCCACGACGGGGTCTGAAACCCAGGCACTATACGTGATGTCTATGGGTGTCCCAAGCGGTGTCTCAATCTTTGTGCCCAACCCCAACCCCTTCAGGTTTGTTCACTTTGTGAAAATTGTAGTGGTGGGGCCCGTGCTGCTGCGCTGTGGGTTATGGGCAACGCCTGCCATGCTGGGATCCCATATGGGCACTGGTTCAAGTCCCACCTGCTCCACTTCTCATCCAGCTCTCTGCTATGGCCTGGGAAAGCAGTAGAAGATGGCCCAAGTCCTTAGGACCCTGCACCTACATGAGAGACCAAGAGGAAGCTCCCGGCTCCTGGCTTTGGATTGGCTCAGCTCTGGCCATTGTGGCCATCTGGGGAGTGAACCAGTGGATGGAAGCTCTCTCCCTCTCTCTCTCTGCCTCTCTGTAACTCTGACTTACAAACAGATAAGTAAACCTTTTTTTTTTTTTTTTCAAAAGGTCTACGGCAGGGTAAAGTAGGTTAATCCTCTGCCTGCAGTGCCGGCATCCCACATGGGCGCCAGTTCTAGTCCCAGCTGTCCCTCTTCCAATTCAGCTCTCTGCAATGGCCTGGGAAAGCAGTAGAAGATGGCCCAAGTGCTTGGGCCCCTGCACCTGCATGGGAGACCTGGAAGAAGCTCCTGGCTCCTGGCTTCGGATCGGTGCAGCTCCGGCAGTTGTGGCCACTGGGGAGTGAACTTATGGATGGAAGACCTTTCTCTCTGTCTCTACCTCTCTGTAACTCTTTCAAATGAATAAAATAAATCTTTAAATAAATAAATAAAATATTAAAAAAGGTCTATGACAAATTTAAGTGAAATCACAGTAAAACCTATAAGCTGACAGAAAGTACATATGGACACACACACAAAGCATGGGTGAGAACAGCCAAGAAAACTCCAGGAGGGAGGGACCAGCTGTTACTAATTACTACCTTTTCCTATAATAAAATATTGTACATACTCGAGTAAAATTCTATGTTTAAAATCATAATTAAAAAACTGAGGAATATTTAGAGATTATGAGATCTTCGAAATGGTAACCTTTCTCCTTTTGAACAGTTGGCTTACTTAGTATCTTGGAACTTGAATCCTCTGACTGAAATAACCAACAGAGCTGGTTAATACATGCCTCCCCACTGCTACCACAAGTGTGATCATGTTTCTCTCCTGTTTACACAAATAGGACCATGGACATGTACAATGAAAGGTAAAAATCCTCATAACCTTAGTAAAACCTTTTTCATAACTCACATGACCTTTTGTCTTTATCGTTATAAAATAGTGGCTGTTCACTCACTGAATCCAAATACTACTAATCCATTACCAACTGCACAGAGGGACCGCCCCTTTAAGGGACTCCTTTGTCATCCTTGCTATTTCCAAGTGCTTTTAGTGTCTGACACGTTTTGATTCCTCACATCCCAAGATATATATGAGGTTACATCAAAAAGTCTGGAAAAATGGAATTAAGATATTACGGGGATGGGAGTTGTGGCATAGGGAGTTAAGCCACCCCCTGGGATGCCCACAACCCATATCTGAGTATTTGGTTTGAGTCCCAGCTACTCCACTTCTGACCCAGTTTCCTGCTTAATGCATCTACGAAGCAGCAGATAACGGCTCCAGTACCTGAGTTCCTGCAAAACACACGGGAGACCTTGAGGAAGTCCCTGGTTCCTGGCTTCAGCCTGCTGCTGCAGCCATTTGGGGAGTGAAGCTGGATGGAAGGATGGAAAAATGGAAGATCCGTCACTCATTCTTTTCTTTTCTTTTTATTTTATTTTATTTTTTACAAATCTATTTATTATTTGAAAGGCAGAGTTAGAGAGAGGAAGAGAAGGAGAAAGAGACTTTCATCTGTAATGGCCAAGGCTGGCCCAGGTGGAACCCAGGAGCCAGAAACTCCATTCTGGTCTCCCACATGAGTGCAGGGGCCCGAGCACTTAGGCCATCATCCGTTGCTTTCCTAGTCACAGTAGCGGGAGCTGGATTGGGAGTGGAGCAGCTGGAACTCAAACTGGTGCTCACTTAGAAGATTGGTGTTGCAAACTTGCTGCACCACCTCAAGTCCACTGTTGTAAGAGAATCTGGACTTCCCACTTGATGGTGGGTGGAAGTGCACTACAGGAGGAAGGTCCCAGCTTGTATGGAGGCAGTGAGGAGTTCTATTGGCAGAGCAGGTCTCTGTGGTCTGGGGAGCCCTGCACACTCCTTTGCGTGTTGTTTGTTTGTTTGTTTGTTTTTAACAGATTTACTCATTGGAAGGAGTTAGAGAGATCCTCCATCTGCTGGCTCACTTCCTAGATGGCTGCATTGACCAGGGCTAGGCCAGGCCAAAGCCAGGAGCCAGGAGCTTCATCTGGGTCTCCCACATGGGTAGCAGGGGCCCAAACACTTGGGCCATCTTCCACTGCTTTTCCCAGGCCATCTGCAGGAAGCTGGATCTTAAGTGGAGCTGCCAGGACACCAACTAGTGAACATAGGATGGTGGTACTACAGATGGTGGCTTCACCCGCTATGCCACAATGTTGGCCCCTCGACTCACTACTTTTAAGGCTAGAGTTTATTATTTGCAATGAAAATAGTGACTCTAAGAGTCCCTTGCTGTTATGTTTAGAATTCACTAGAAGGGAGATTTGAACATGGCTTCTAGGTCTGCAACCACTGAAGTGCACTAAAGCTCAGGCAGGGCTGTCACACCACTGTGGCCGCTCAGCTGTGTACAAGGGCTGTGCCCTGCTCATAAGAAATGTGGTGCTATAGGCCTTGACCTCCTCGTTCCAGATGGAAAACTGGCATGACAGGGAAATAGACACAGTTCCATTACCCCTCTTTACCCACCTGGTGAGTGCCCTAGTGCCCCGTCCCTCCCCAACAGCACCCTCCACACTTCAGTATTCCAATTATCAGCATTCTTGATTTCTGCCCAAGCTTTGTTGAATAATCAATTATAATAGTTTTTTAAAATTTTATTTATTTGAAAGGGAGAGCTACAGAGAGGCAGGGACAGGACTTCCATCCCCTGGTTCACTCCCCAGATGGCTGCAACAGTGGGAGCTGTGCCGATCTGAAGCCAGGAACTTCTTCCAGGTCTCCCACGTGGGTGCAGGGCCCAAGTCCTTGGGCCAACTTCTACTGCCTTCCCAGTCCATGGCAGAGAGCTGGATCGGAAGTGGAGAAGCCGGGACTTGAACTGGTGCCCATATGGGATGCTGGCACTGCAGGCGGCGGCTTTACCCACTATGCCACAGCGCTGGCCCCAGCTGAGCAGCAAGAACAGGAGTGGCACAGGTGACAGAGTTGGGCATCTCCTCATCATTTCTTGCACCTTTTGACTCAGGCACATTCAGCAGCCATGGCTTCAAAAGCATAAGAATTAACAATTAGAGAATACATGACTTAAAAATTGAGGTTGTATTGGTCAGAAAAGGAAGACAAGACTCTAAGTGTTAGTATCTTCTTTGGCTTTAGTGAAGGGAATTCTGAATGACCAGCTTGATGGTGGATTGTGAATAAGAAAGGTAAAATACGAACCATCACAGATGATATTTGTAGTCTTAGATTTGCTGCACTAGTCTTGTTTTTAATAAATGTATTTATTAAAAAAATGGCCAAGGGGGTAAGGGTGAGATCTTTTTTTTTAAAAAAATATTTATTTGAAAGGCAGAGTAGCAGAGAGAAGGATAGGGAGGGACAAAGAGAGATGTTCCATCTGCTAGTTCACTCCCCAAATGGCTGCAACAGCTAGGGCTGGTGTAGGCCGAAGCCAGGAGCCAAGTATCTGGGCCATTCCACTGCTTTCCCAGGCACATTAGTAGCCTTTTGGGCCAAGTCCACAATAAAACAAAACAAAACAAAACAACAAACCACTACCAAGCAAATAGTCACAATTCTTTCAAAACAGCTCCACTCTGGAATTAGGCTTTATTCCTCTTTAACCCAACAGATCTTGCCATTTTCTCCAAGCCGCACAGCTCCACAGGCCACCAGGTGGAGGGCTACAGGAAATACTTTATGTTCTGCTAATTTTACTCTTTCAGACAGAGTTGCAACAGTGTCACCCCTTTTCACGGGAACAGCTTCTTGTAAAATAATTTGTCCGGCGTCTACATCTTCCTGGAAAAGGAAGCAGAGATGTTGAATATCACCTTCTAGCCAGTGCACTTGCATCCAGCCACTGCTACTACTTTGGTAAGACAGACAACTTACCGATACGAAGTGCACGGTGCAGCCGGTGACTGTGACTCCAGCTTCCAGAGCCTGCTCGTGGGCATTCGCACCCTTGAAAGAAGGGAGTAAGGATGGGTGGATGTTGAGCATTTTCCCTAGAAATCAAAAAGCACAGTGATCAGAATTTATTTATTTTTGACAGGCAGAGTTAGACAGTGAGAGAGAGAGACAGAGAGAAAGGTCTTCCTTCCATTGGTTCACCCCCCAAATGGCCACTATGGCCAGTGCGCTGTGCTGATCCGAAGCCAGGAGCCAGGTGCTTCCTCCTGGTCTCCCATGCAGGTGCAGGGCCCAAGCACTTGGGCCATCCTCCACTGCCTTCCCGGGCCACAGCAGAGAGCTGGCCTGGAAGAGGAGTAACTGGGACAGAACCGGTGTCCCAACCGGGACTAGAACCCAGGGTGCCAGCGCCGGAGGCGGAGGATTAGCCTAGTGAACTGTGGCACCAGCCGAGTGATCAGAATTTTAAACATTCCATGATAATATATATTTTCCTGTCCAGAATCAGAAGAAAAACTGAAGCTGGATTTCTGGGATGGATGTTTTCTTTGCCAAACACAAAAATGAGGTAAAGGGAAATATAGTTCCAGGGGCCGGTGCTGTGGCGTAGCAGGTAAAGTCACCACCTGCAGTGCTGGCATCCCATATGGGCACCAGTTCGCATCCCGGCTGATCCATTTCCAGTCCAGCTCTCTGCTATGGCCTGGGAAAGCAGTAGAAGATGGTCCAAGTCCTTGGGCCTCTGCACCTACGTGGGAGATCTGGAGGAGGCTCCTGGCTCCAGATCGGCACAGCTCCGGCTGCTGTGGCCAATTGGGGAGTGAACCAGCAGATGGAAGACCTCTCTCTCTCTCTGCCTCTCCTTCTCTGTGTAACTCTGACTTTCAAATAAATAAATACATTTTGGAAAAAAAAATATATCTAGTTCCTATCCAGGAGGCCCGAGCACCAGCAAGTACTTGCCTTGCACAACCAAAGGCATGGTAAAGAGGTGTCCACAGTGATGGGAAGATGGAGGGGTCTAAGCTGAATGGTAGGGCTCATCAAGAAAATTCAGTGTTGCTGGCATTTGCAATGTGTTTATGTGTTTGACTTCTGCTTTTAACAGCCAGGTCTAAGTCAGACTGAAGCCAAGAACTCCAATGATCATGGTCTCCCATAAGGGTGGCAGGTGCTCAACTCTTTGGGGCCATATTCTGCTGCCTTCCCATGTACGTTAGGAGGAAGCGGGATTGGAATTCAAGTAGCTGGGACTTGAACCAGAACACTGATAATGGACTGTTGGCATTGTAAGCGGTGGCTTCACTTGTTTCACAACACTGGTCCCTATGTTCTTGACTTCTAATCATAAAGTGATGTGTTCACCAATCAGATGCTAGATTAGTTAGTTCTTCGTGCCTGTGTCACCAAAGGCACAAGTGCTTTATGGTCAACCAAGAAAATAAAAATTCTTTGGAAGGAAATGCATTTATTGCCCAAATATGTGCAAAAAAGGGAAAACAATGCAACTAAAGCTTTTGGGGGACAAAGTAGTAACACAACATAGCATGTGTTTTTTGTCAACAATGCTTTCCTTGCCCTCTCTGGCAACAGTCTCTGCTTTCTACGGAGGGGGATGGACTCCTCATTTTGGGATATAGGAAGTCACTTTCTCTTGCTTCCATGCAAGCATAAGAGGAGTTTCCAAACATTTACTCAGAAGATGAAATATTATCTTTGCAATAATGTGAACAAAGTTAAGCTCTATTAGAAACAGTGAGGAATTACAGCAAGTTAAAGATAATTAGAAGACAGCAGATTAATAAATCATCATTGGGCTACTCTTTTAGGTAATGAAAAGGAAATTAAGTTATGGCCTATGTTAAAGTAAAATATCATAGTAAATATTTCACTACTGAGACTGGCTGTCAAGTTAACCATTCTGGAATCCATTTTCAGTTGACTACTCAATGTGGTATCAAATAATTTTTGCTTACCATTCCATTTTCTAACAAAGGGACCAGAGAGAATTCTCATGAATCCTGCAAGACAGACTATGTCTGTGGAGAACTCTTCAAGGACTTGGTCAACTGCATTGTCAAATTCTACACGATTTTTATATAATTTATGATTAATTACCTGTAATAAAGAAAAGCACAACTTTTCAACAGATTAGCAAAATAGGCTAAAACTCAACCTTTACATAACTCACACTTCACTTTCCTATGAAGGCATGCCTGACAGAGAGAGATGAGTAAGAAAGAAATAATGAACTAGAGGCAAGCCTAGCATTCCCTAAAATGCAGAAGTCCAAGAAAGTACACCACAGATCTGGGGCCTGTGAGAGTACATGAAGAGCTTAATCACAGCCCATGGAAAGAACTTTGCCCAAGGAACTTACTCTGGTGGGAATACCAGCTCTTTCTGCTTTCTCTAAGCCCGCCACCGCAGCTTTATTGGAAATGACAACAACAATGTGTGAGGAGCTATTTGGATCCTGAGTACTGTCTATGAGTGCCTGGAGATTTGAACCTGAAAATGAAGAAAGACACAAATGAGCTCACACTTCTTAAAAAGAGACAGATGCTATTCTGAACATAGGAAGATCAAACTTTCTGAATCAATGTCTTGGGAAAGACTGGTAACATTTAGAAGGCTCTTAAACTCCCTTCCTCTGGGATAATGAATTAATAGGCTGTGAAAAACACAGGTATTCCTGGCTCTAGGAGATACAACTGCTCCTGCAAATAACATCTTACAATCCCAGCATTGCAGTAGAAACACCATAACATGATTTTAACACTGACTGATGAGGAATAAGCTGCTTAATTAAGGAAAGAAAACTGACCTTCTCAGGAAGAATAAATCCTTATAATACTTTCTTTGCTTACCATCGACTTGAGCCTAAAATATATTGAAACCTTAAAGTCAATTTGCAAAATGATTTCACCTCTGGGTATATAAACTAAAGAAATAATCAGATACACACTTAAAAAATACATACTGTGTACTTATAATAACATTCACAGCGATGCTGTTTACAATAGATGGGAAAATGCTACATCCATCTGGGAAAATACAATCCTCTGATTACTGTACTCCTGTTACAAAGGTCAAACGTAAATTTTTATTCTTAAAACTAGTAACAGTTAAAAAGCTGCAACTGTCTTAAGACCTTCCTACAAAGTTATCACACAAAAGAGACTGGGCTTTCTGCCCTTTCTGTCTCTTCCGGTTTCTCTTTAACCATGCGTCTCTGCTTTTTTTTTCTTTGGGAGTGGGGTTACATTCACGGGAAGGCTGGAAAGGCGAGGGATGCGAGGATCCCCTGCTCAGAGAGAATCTTGACAACCTGAGTACTCGTGTCCTTCTCTTGGAGGAGAGGCAGGAGGAAGAGGAGAGCACTTACAGCTTCACAGTGAAGAGAAAGCCACATCTCACCTGTTCCGGATATTAAGACAGCCACTCTGGCCTTGGTGGGTTGGACGGAGCAATGATTTTTCAGGGAGCTGTTTTCCATTACTGAGCCATTCATTTGCATGGCTTCAGCCAGATTGTTGACTTTCACACGAGGGGAACCTTCATTTCATGAAGAACAATTGTGAATTATAAGGATAACAGAAAGAAAAATGCTTTATGAAAATCTTGCAATACTGTATTTTGTTCTGAAAATAAGATAGGCAAGGACTAAATTAACAGGTTTATCACTTAACATTACTCATTCACAAAGATGAAGGTGAACGCATGCAGTCACCTGCTTCAACCGAGAGCTACAGAACAGCTTGTCAGAAGCTTACGAGGCTGTCACTGCCTGCCAGCATCTGTCCCTAATCCCTGATTAATCCTCCCAGTGAGACTATCCACAAGTGTCACAACCTCCTGGCACGGGGCTAGGCTAGTGTTCCAGGAGGGTCACTCAAAGACAC
This sequence comes from Oryctolagus cuniculus, assembly GCF_051225735.1. Lineage (NCBI taxonomy): Eukaryota > Metazoa > Chordata > Mammalia > Lagomorpha > Leporidae > Oryctolagus > Oryctolagus cuniculus. The sequence continues at coordinate 11,501,076 of NC_142870.1, read as the reverse complement.
GATTCAGGATGGTAAGAAACAGGTGGTTTCTGGTTATAAGGGGAGCTGAAGGGCGTTATCCTTCTGGTCTTTGGAGGACCTGCCTGAAGGCTACACAACAGAAGAAATAAAGACAAATGCAGGCAAATAAAACAAGCTCTGACATTTTTAATTAAGCTGATCTGCCACTGCCAACTTCCAGCATTTCTAGCAGAGGCCTAACTAATACCCAGGGCTTACCCGGATGCTCATTCACTACTCCCTGAACTGGGCTGCACCAGAAAGTGGAGCCGTGAGGTCTTGCAAACAGGGGGATCACTTTAGGAAGTGACCCTGTGGGGTGTAGGTGTGCACTAGACAGAGGTGTCAGAGCTCTGAGGCAGAAAGAGAAATGTGCTCTAAACGGGGTGCGTTCTGTCATGTTACAGGGGTTAACAACGACAATGGCTGGAATAATAGGTGGGCAGAGTGTCCATGAGGTGGGGTTCAGTTACACTGAAGATTAGACATATAAAAACAAAGAATGACTACCTTCAGGACAAGCGACCACACTGCCAATCACCCAGGCTTCTTCCTGGTGCTGCCGAATGTCCCTCAGAATCCGCTCTGTCTGATCCTTTGATACCACGAGGGCAGCCCCAACCCCACAGTTAAATGTTCTGGCCATCTCTTCTTCAGAGAGCTGCCCTTCCTGCTGTAACCATGAGAAGATCCTAGGGATCCTCCAGGTCCGGGCATCTGCAACAAGCAAGAATTGTCTGATTAGCTTCTTGGCTCCTACAAAAGTACAAAGTTACACACATATGGAGACAGAAATTACAATCAGGCTTTGCTGTTTCACATAGGACTAAAGTATAACTGGCCTTTCAGAACTTCTCTTTTTGGTGGGAAGAATACTTTTTTTGTTTAAAATATTTATTTATTTATTTGAAAGGCAGAGATAGATAGAGATAGAGATAGAGATAGAGAAAGAGAAAGAGAGAGAGAGAGAGAGAGAGAATCTGCTATCCACTGGTTCATTCCCCAAATGACTACAATGGCCAGGGCTGGGCCAGGCCGAATCCAGGAGCCAGAGCTTCTTCCAGGTCTCCCACATTCATGGCAGAGGCCCAAGGACTCGGGCAATCTCTACTGCTTTCCCTAGCACATTAGTAGAGAGCCAGATTGGAAGTGGAGCAGCTGGGACTCAAACTTGCGCCAGTATGGGATGCTGGCAATGCAGGCAGAGGCTTACTTAATCTATGCTACAGCACAGGTCTTGGGAGGTATACATTTGTTATCTTAGAAATTAAGAACCTTGTTTGTTGACAGGCTCAGTATTCACAACTGAGTGAGGTTTTCTGCTATGTGAACTAACTAGACCCTCAGAAGTCCCCTGATGGATTAGATGTGTGACCTTCAGTAAAGGATGGTTTACCACCTTTCCGTGAATGGTTAGCTGGGTCTTGGTGATGACCAAAATATACTCTGTATGATGTAAAACTAGGTGGCTTAGAGGAGATACATACACAATTCAAGAAAAGTCATGCTTCAGAAAAGGTTTAAGTTCAACATGCTGTGTATACCTCTGATTTATATTTAAAAATTTACTTAAAACATCTTTGAGAGGCAAGAGAGAAAGACAGACAGATAGCGAGGGAGTGAGCCAACTCTCATGGCCAGTTTCTCCCCAAATATCTGCAATGCTCACAGCTGGAGCAGGCTGAAGCTGGAAACCCCCACATAAGTGGCAGAAGCCCAATTACTTGAGCCATCGTTGCTGCCTTCCAGGGTCTGCATTAGCAAGAGGCTGGAATCAGAAGACAGAGCTTGGCATAGAACTCAGCACTCTAACATGGGATGTGGTATATTAACTAGCACCTTTCCTGCTATGCTAAATGCATACTTCCCTAATTTTTCATGATTTTTTTCCAAAAGTTAGAGAGAATGAAAGACAGAAAGATAGAGAGATTCTGTCCACTTCTTCACTCCCCTCATGTCTACAAGAGCCTGGACTGGGTCAGGCTGAAGCCAGGAACTCCACCCAGGTCTCCCACGTGGGTGGCAGGGAGGATTGGACTAGTAGTAGCCTGGACTGGAACCAGCACTCCAATATGGGTTGTGGGAATCCTAAGTGGCAGCTTAACTTGCTGCGCCACGATGCCCACTCCACTGGGAAATTATGTATGTGATCTTCCTCGGTTTCTATTCCCTCAAGTCAATTCTTATTAGTTGACTATGATGGGTAGAACAGTTCCTCTGACTGCGTCTCTATCCTAAAAAGCAGAGAGAAAAAACCCTGTCCTTCACTCTGTCACGTGGCTAAATTTTTCTACTTTCCCTTTCACCAGTAAATGTCCTGGAATAGGCATCTCTGCTCAGTCTCTACATCTGTCACCCATTTCCACACAAGAATCGGTTGGTGGTCTCTCTCCAGTAGGCTGCTTTCCGGGAAACTCTGCAGTACACATTGGCCAGTTTCTGGTCCTCCTAGACCTCTGTGCTGCTGAGCAGTGCCCCATCCGAATCCCTTCACTGGGCGTGACGATGGTACGCTGACATGCTTCATCCCCTGCTTCTGACTGTGGGATGACCTTCTGGCCCCTCCCCTCTCTTGGCTACAACTATTACTATGTGCACATGACCACCCAACTTACTTGCAGTCTGCTTTTCATTTCTGCTCATAAACACTGAAGATGTAAACAATCGTATGCTCACTTTCTACTCCAAACCTACTCTTTCCCCTCAATTAATGACGTTACCATCCACTCCCCTATTTAACTAGCAACGCAGGACTTCTTTTCCCTTCTAAGCATGAAATGATTCTCAAATCTATTTTCTTTTTCTGTCATGCTTCAGGTCCTCTGATTTCCTACGTGAACTACTTAATAGCTTTACGGCATGAGGGTTCATGATAGAACTTGAAGTTACCAACACTCTTTGAAGATCTGCACAGAGCACTGATTTTAATTTTTTCAAGAATTATTTACTTGAAAGGCAGAATGTCAAAGAGAGAGGGAGAGAAAGCGAGAGGGGGAGACATCTTCCGTTTGCTGGTTCACGCCCCAAATGCCCACATTAGCCAGGGATAAGCCAGGCTGAAGCCAGGAGCCAGGAACTCCATCCTGGTATACCATATGGGTGGCAGAGACTCAAATACTTGGGACATCTTTGGCAGCCTTCACAGGCAGATTAGCAAGGAGCCGGATCAGAAATAGAGCAGTCAAGACTTGAACCAGTGCTCTGATATGAGATGCTCACTGCAGAGCACTGCATTTTTACATTAGCCAATCGCATAGGAAGATTTTCTGCCTTACAAATGTGGATAATAAAGCAAAGTGGTAGGGTCAGGACTGTGGTGCAGTGGGTAAAGCCACCATCTGCAGAGGTGGGTAAAGCCACCATCTGCAGAGCTGGCATCCCAGATGGACGCTGCTCCACTTATCCAGTCCCTGCTAATGTGCCTGAGAATGCGGTGGAAGATGGCTCAAGTCTGTGGGCCCTTCACTCATGTGGGAGACTCAGAAGCTCTTGCTCCTGATTTCAGCCATCTGGGGAGTAAACCAGCAGACGAAAACTCTCTCTCTGTAATTCTTTCAAATAAATACATGATTCTTTTTTTTTTTTTTTTTTTAAAGAATTTCCTATGTATAATTAATTCTATGTGTGCTAACTACCCACAGAGTTTTCTCCCACAGGGCATTTTTTTTTCCTCAACAGTTTTTGAATAAAAGCTCCTTTTCAAGACCTTACCTAGATCCACACCACACTTCGGAGGGAGGACTCTGGGGATGTTTTCCAGCAATCCTCCACCGGTAATGTGGGCAAAAGCCTTGACATGACCTGACCGTAGGACAGGCAGCAGCAAATGGCTGTAGATTCTTGTTGGAGTCAGAAGTAGGTCCCCTGTACGTTGAAGAGATAAGATAAAAACATGGCTCATGAATATAAAACCAAATATAAAACAATTCTGAAATGGAGAGTGAGTGTGATGCTGTAGACACACCAGCTGTACTACAGCGTCCAAGAACTCAAACCACAGGGTAACACACAGCCTCCCATTCTAGCTTCGGGTAAGGAGAGACTAAACCTACTAAGTGGGTTCAGGTATTTCCAAGCAGCACAGTTCGAACATGAGGGAATTTACCTAAGGTCTGGTCACCACAACCATCAGGTGCTGGAGAGGAGTACTGAAGTGAAGACTGGGCTACAATTTTCCTCACAAGGCTAAATCCATTGCTGTGGAGACCAGATGAAGCTATTCCAATAACAACATCCCCTTCGGTGATTCTTTCTAGGTGAGGGAGTTTCTGATCTCGTTCCATGGCGCCGACGGCAAAACCAGCAAGGTCGTACTCTCCAGGAGGATACATGTCAGGCATTTCTGCTGTTTCGCCTCCTAGCAGAGTAACACAAGGACAAAGAAGTCATATAATATTTATAAATCTTCATAGGAAACAGTGACACCAGCCACCCTTAACATGAGGCTATATCCCATTCTCTATTTTCTGCCTAACAGGCCTTTCAACCAAGCACAATTTCCAGGAAAATAGCACTAATTTCCACAAAGTGTGAGATGAGGTAATACCTCTAACAAGTACATATGCAGCCTCCAAACATCACTACTTTCACAGGCTGAATGCTCAGTTGAATACAAAACCCCTTCTGAAAGTGGCCATCAAAGGATGCACTTTTCTCTAACGGGAGGAGAGAACTTCCACTTTACTTACAGCCTTGTCTAAATACTGATGAAGTTTGTGGATTCAAAAGGCTTCCATATCCTAAGCAGCTCATGTCAAGAGCCGTAAGTGGTCACTAACATCATATATAAGAGTGTTAATTCTTAAATTAACAACAGAGGTCACTGTGCACTAACTCCCCAGGTAGGACCTCTGTCCTCAATAAGTTGTATTATGAGAGTTAACTGTAGGGGCTGGCGCTGTGGCGCAGCGGGTTAAAGCCCTGGCCTGAAGCGCTGGCATCCCATATGGGCGCTGGTTCTAATCCCAGCTGCTACTCTTCCAATCCAGCTCCTTGCTATGGCCTGGGAAAGCAGTGGGGGATGGCCTAAGTGCTTGGGTCCCTGCACCCACGTGGGAGACCTGGAAAAAGCTCCTGGCTCCTGGCTTTGGATCAGCGTAGCTCCGGCCATGGATGCCATCTGGGGAGTGCACCAGCAGAAGGAAGACCTTTTCTCTGTCTCCCCCCTCCTCTCACTGTCTGTAACTCTCTCTCTCTTAAATAAATAAATAAAATCTTAAAAAAACCACAGAGAGTTAACTGTAAAACTTGTTCTCAAACATTTTTTTGTGTGTGCATGTGTATGCAAATTGGTGTAATCTTTACTTAGCATAGGGTTGGTCTTCTGTGTACAAAGTTAACTGAAAATGAATCTTAATGGAGAATGGGGTTGGGAAGGGGAGAGGGAGGAGGACAAAGGGTGGGAGGGCGGGTATGGTGGGAAGAACAACTATATTCCTAAAGTTGTACTTATGAAATGTTTATGCCTTAAAATAAATAAAGAAATAAAAAAACCCTATGTAGCAGTTTAGTTTCAGAAACAGTGTCATAAATATTCGATCTTTATAATCACTCCATATTCCAGGGGGTGGCACAGGCTTAGAGAAGTGATTTAACCAGACTGCTCAACTCCAAATGCCTTGGCTTAAAACTTTAGCATAGTACACCTTTCTGGTCATATCATATAAAGTTACTAGAGAGGCAGCGCTGCAGTACAGTGGGTTAAAGCCCCGGTCTAGAGCACCTGCATACCGTATGGTTACCAGTTTGAGTCCTGGCTGCTCCACTTCTGATCCAGCTCCAGGCTAACGTGCCTGGGAAGTCAGCAGAGGATGGCCCAAGTGCTGGGGCCCCTGTATGCTTGTGGGAGATCCAGAAGAAGCCTCTGGCTCCTAGCTTCACCCTGGCCCAGCTTCAACCACTGTGGCCATTTGGGGAGTGAACCAGTGGATGGAAGCTCTCTCTCTCTGTTCTTCCTTTCTCTCTCTGTAACTGCCTTTCAAATAAATAAAATAAATCTTAAAAAAAAAAAAAAAAAAAAGGTATAAGGTAGAAATAGGTAAACTCCAAAGTAGAAACCAAGAGATAACTGGAGGGAGCTTTTTGGCTTCTAGGACAGACTTATTCACAGAAATGATAATACTAAAGGAGATAACTTTGTTACTTGGCAAAACTACAAATTCATTGTGCTCAATTTCATATATAGCTTAATAATATTTTCCTTTTCTTTTTTAAAGAAGATTGCACACTTTCTATTTCTTCACCAAACCAACGTCACATTTTGCCTCCATGGATTGTTAAAAAAATCAGCAGGAAGCTGGAATCAGGAGCCGGGGAGTGGACCCAAGCACTCCAATAGGCAGGTGTCTTAACCACTGTGCTAAATGCCTGCCCCCACTGTGACATTCCAATATACACACAAAATATGCAATGATCCTAGCAGGGCTAATTGGCGCATCTTTTACCTCAGATATACCATTTCTTTGAGGTGAGGGATAACTAAGCAATATTTCTATAAAACCTGGGTATACTTAATTCTTTATGTCACTTCTGTGGGAAAATGTGTCTTAAGTGAAGATGACAGGAACCCATCTGCCTCTGCTGCAGGGACAGCAACAAGGAAAGAGCCCCTAGGCCTTACTGTGGAGGAGGTGAGGTTACTGAGAAAGACAGGGGTAGAAAGATGGGCAAAGATCAAGGAGACAGTTTAGGGTTACGGGTCTGAGAGACAAACCCTTGAGTAGGGGTTGGAGGGCCCCAGGGTCTAAGATTAATATGTATCTTATTTGCCACATCTTGTGACATACAGTCTCTCCTGCTAGGTGCTGATCACAGTTATACACAGGGCTACAACACAGTGAGAAGACTGGGATTCCAGTGGATGACCATACCAAGCAGAGCACATCCAGCCTGTCCACAAGCTTTCGCGATGCCAGCAACAACGGCTTCGGCTGTGCTGAGGTCAAGTTTCCCACAGGAGAAGTAATCGAGGAAGAAGAGGGGCTCTGCTCCTTGTGCCAGAATGTCATTCACGCACATTGCAACCAAATCTTGACCAATGGTATCATGTTTATTGCACAGCTGAGCAATCTGCACAAGAACAAAATAAAGACCCACATGAGAGAGTAAGTCCAAGCTATAAGGGTACATGAAAAAGTTTATGGAAAATGACTGTTGTGAAGAAACTATGCATGGATTTAAAAATTATTTTGCAAAAGAATAAACTCATCTTTTAACACACTTTTTCCACGAACTTGTTGACGTAACCTCATATATCTTTAACCAATTTATCAAGGGAGACTAACAAATCGCAGTATCTAGCTGCTCTTACTATCAAAGGACAAAAGAACACAAAATTATGATAAGCGACCTGGCCCAAAACTATCCCTTTTACCCCCTAAAATAACCTTTAACCCTGAACAATATTTTGTTGTTAGAAATGTGCAGACATTTGAACCATATTATCTGGCTGTTTGGTATAATGCTTTTTAGCTCATATAATTGAGAGGGAAAATCGATATTCAGTAGTAGAGTTAATCCCATTATTTTTCACAAAAGGTGTCTGATTCACAAGGTGTCTGATCACCTTCAGTTTTGTTCCAACGCCATCTGTTCCAGAGGCCAGAAGAGGATCTTTGAAGCCAGCTGCTTTCAAATCAAAAAGACCAGCAAAATCTCCAAGATCAACATCACAGCCTGTTGGAGAGAAAATTAATTACTTGCTACATTTCAACAGATTAAACATGAATACATACACCACCCCTTCATATGAATGGCCAAATAAAAAGATGCGTATTCTGAGAACAGGAGACAGCAAATAACATTGTAGGTAAGAAATGCCTTATGGGATGTGGTTGATGGAGTTCAGCCACCACTTATGTGCCTGTTTCCCACATCAGAGGCTGTTCAAGCCCTGGCTACTGTTTCTGATGCAGCTTCCTACCAATGCATACTTTGGGAGGCAGTAATGATGGCTCAAGTACTTAGGGTCCTGGCACCATGTGGCAGATCCTGGTGGAGTTCTAGGCTTTTGGCTTTGGCCTGGCCAAGCCCAGTGTTTGAGGAGTGGATAGATGATCTTTCTCTCTCTCACCCTGCCTTTCAAATAGATGAAGATAAATAGGAAAACCTTAAAAAGATGCTTTCCTCTCTTCGAGATCAGAAAGCATCTACCAGGGCAGATGTTCTGTGCAGCAATTAAGTGGCTGCCTGGGATGCCTGCATTCCACATGGGAACGCCTGGTCTGAGTCCCAGCTACTCCGCTTTAGATCCAGCAGGCAACAGATAATGGTTCAAGTACTTGAGTCCCCACAACCCACATGAGGCTTGACTGAGCATGGTTACTGGCTTTGGGCAGACCTAGCCTGTCTGTTGTAGGCATTTAGGGAGTGAACCAGTAGATTGAATACATCTCCTTCTCTCTGCCTTTAAATACAAATGAAAAAAAAAAAAAAAGAAAAAAAAGGAAAAAGAAAAAAGGAAGACTATAAGCTTGGCTTAATTACAGCAATACTTAGAGTAACCTGCCACTAATTTGGAAAATTTTCTTCATTTAAATATAAAGTCCAAATTGAACATACTAAGTCTGTCAAAGTCAACAAGTGAGCTGAGTACAGGATCTGTTTTACCTGGTCGAGATGTGGCTTTTGCTAAAGGCTGAATTTTTTTGACCAGCATATTTCCAGCTGCAATGTCAACCCCCGAGTCCTTGTAAGTCAGGCCTCTAAAGAATTAAAAACAACAACTAAGAGTTCGTGTCAATGCCAGGGAAATTACTTTCATCTTAAACTATTATTCAAAGCAAAAGATATCTTGCGTAATTTCCACATCCCCTGAAGTACTAAAAAGTTTTAAAGTGAAAGTCTGTGCCTTGGCCCCATGCAGATTCTGCCTGCACTGGTGCAGGAAGTCCCGGGAATGCAAACGCTGATCAACAGCTCTCCAGGCAGATCCACTGCACCATCACAGACTGCCACTCCTCTCACTTAACCCCCTTTCTCTTCCAGAGTACTCACGGCAGACTGCTAAATGCAAGTACACTGTCATTTTTAAAATTCATTTTTTATATTGTGGAAAATACCTTAAAAAAAGTGCCATCCTAATTTTAGGTGTATAATTCAGTAGTATTTGTCATGTAACTATCAGCACCATTCATTTCCATAACTTTTCATCTTGCAAAACTGAAACTACTCGTTAAACAGTAACTCCCCGTTCCTCCCTCCCCACAGCCTCTAGCAAACACATTACACTTTTAATTTAATGTCAAAACAGTCTGAAAAGTGGAAATTAGGTTTAAAAACAAATCTACAAGAATATCCCTAAATAATTAAATTTAGCTCTTATTGTAATAATTTAGAACTTTATCATTCTTTACAGCTGAGAACAGTAAGAAGATCAAACAAGGAAAAAAAGCAACACCAGGTAATGATACTCTGCATCATCTCCTTCTAGATAGGGCTACCACATCAGAGGTGAAGCTTGTGAACTCTAGTCCTGTGTGGCAAAAGTGTGGACTTTGGTTTACTGATGCAGTGAGACGTGAAGAAATATGTGAAGTCTTATTGAAAGGAGCAGCCAGAGTACAATTAGAGTTGAGAGTGCTGGCAGTTAATGCGAAGTCAGCGGCTCAGGGCTACTTTCAGGTAGGAAACAGTCTTTACTGTGGCATCTCATTTTCTTCTTCTTAAACATAGCAAACTCACACTAAACACTGCAGTCCGCTGGAGAAGGTTATTTCAATGGAATTTTGTAATTGTTAAATGAAAAATAAATTTACCATGTTATTTTCCTGTTTTTGACTACAAAAATTTCAGTGTTATAAAAATTAACTTCCTGGAAACAGTATAGCTTAAATTAAGTTACTAAAATTTCTCATTTTGTCCTAAAATATATTCATTACCAATAGATTAGCTTAATGAATAACAGTAAATATGATGCATGTTGAAGAATAAAAACACTCACATTTGCAATCAGTATTTTATTGATTTTATGAGGGAACAGTTGGTACATGTCAGTAAATAAACCAATAAGGGGTTAAAAATACATTTCAGTAACAGAATTAAATGCAGTGACAAAATGAGACTGCAAAACTTACAGTATAATCAAATTAAGTTACAAAGGTAGATGACAAATATGCTCATGTTGAGTTCTTTAAAAAAACCAGGAATTTGATTCAAATACCACAATATTTAACTATGTGATAATTCAAAGAACAGAAATCCTTACAGTACTGAGTTTGCTAAACCTTTCAAACATAAGTAGCTATCATGAAGTTTGAGTATTGCTATCAACAGTTTTGATTCAAATGAAATACAACCAACATAAAATCGGTCTCAAAGACTGCAGAATGACTTAGTGTAGGGTTAACGCCATTTTCCAAGAGGCTGCCAGTTCTGAGGACGTGCCATAAGCACCTCAGGAGGAGAACTTTACCTGGGTTGCCGGAGGAAAGCTAGGGCACGAGAGCCAATGTCCGTCCTATAAACGGCGCCCTCGAACTGGAGAGCAGCTAGTCCTTTCTTGGCTTCCTCAAGGGCCGACATGAGATTTTCCTGGACGGCTGTCACAGTAAGGACTCTACCTCCGCTGGTCACTACTTTGCCCTCTCTGAGAGCAGTGCCTGCGTGGAACACCTGCAGTCCTAAAGCCTGAGCCTCAGGAAACCCTGGAAGAGAGCACATTGGACACACAATTTGAAGTATTTCAAATCAAAGTGACGTAAAATTCCCACTTAAAAAAACAAAAAAAACAAAAAACAAAACTCCTATCAGGCCAGAAATAAGCCAATATAGTAGATAGAACCCTTCGAAGAACATTCTATTTTTTGGGGTGACAACTATATTGCTAAAACTGTGTTATGATAAATCTCATGATTAAAACTTTTTTTTAAAGAAAAGATTTATTTATTTATTTGAAAGTCAGAGTTATACAGAGAGAGGAGAGGCAGAGAGAGAGAGACAGAGAGGTCTCCCATTCGCTGGTTCACTTCCCAGATGACTGCAATGGAGGGAGCTGTGCCAATGTGAAGCCTGAAGCCAGGAGCTTTCTCCCGGTCTTCCTATGCGGGTGCAGCGGCTCAAGGACTTGGGCCTTCTTCCACTGCTTTCCCAGACTAGAGCAGAGAGCTGGATCAGAAGTGGAGCAGTTGGGACTCGATGCCAGCACTGCAGGCTCTACCTGCTATGCCACAGCGCTGGTCCCTCATGATTAAAACTTGTTTCCAGGGCTGGCATTGTGGTAGTGGGTAAAGTCACCGCTTGAGAGATGTTGGCATCTCATGAGTGCCGGTTTGTGTCTTGGTTGTTCCACTTCTGTTCCAGCTCCCTGCTAACAGCATGGGAAAAGCAGTGGAAGATGGCCCAAGTACCTGGGCACCTTCTACCCATATAGGACAGCTGGAAGGAGCTCCTGGCTCCTGCCACCAGTCTGGCACAGCCCTGGCCATTGTGGCTGTCTGGAGGGTGAACCAGTGGATGGAAGTTATCTGTTTCTCCTTCTCTCCCTGTAACTCCAATTTTCAAAATAAATAAATCTTAACAAAAAAATCGTCTCTTGTTTCAGTGAATAAACCCTGCATTTGAAATCTAACTTTCACTTAAGAGTAAGGGAATTTCTGGGGTAGCAATTTGTCTGGCGCAGCATTTAAGACACAGCCTGGGAGGCCGACGTTGTAGGACAGCAGGTTAAGGTGCCAGCTGTGACAACTGTATCCCATCTGAGCATGGGCTGGAATCCTGGCTGCTCAGCTTCTGATCCAGCTCCCTGCTACTGTACCTGGGAAGGTAGTGGAAGATGGCCCAAGTGCTTGGGCACTGCAGACCCAGATGGAGTTCTAGGTTCTTGGCTTTGGCCAGGCCCAAGTCCAGCTGTTGCTGCCATTTGGCAGAGTGAACCAGTGAATGGAAGAACTAATCTACTAATCTTGTCTTTCAAAAAAAAAAAAAAAAAAAAAAAAAGACATAGCTTGGCATGTCTCCCATGCCAGGGTGCCTGGGTTTGAATATCGAGGTAGGCTCTCTATTTCAGCTTTCTACTAATGTGCACCCAGGATGGCTGAAGTAGTTGTGTTTCTGCCATGCACATGGGAGACCTAGATTGAGTTTCTGACTCGTGGCTTTAGCTCGGCCCAGTATTAGCTGTTGTGGGCATTAGGGAAATACACTAGTGGACAGATCTCTGTCTTAATTTCTAAAAAATTTTCAGTGGGTATCTGGTGCAGCAGTTAAGATGCTACTTGGGGGGGGGGGGCGTGTGACAGGTGCTGTGGTGTAGCAGGTAAAGCCACAGGCTATAGCTCTGGCCTTCCACATGGGCGCCGGCTCCCATTTGGGTACCCACTAGAGTCCTGGCTGCTCCACTTCTGATCCAGCTCCCTGCTAATGCACCCAGAAAAGAAGAAAAAGGTGGCCCAAGTTCTTGAGCCCCTGCACCCACATGGCAGACCCAGAAGAAGCTCCTGGCTCCTGGCTTCAATTTAACCCAGCTCCAGCTTTTATGGCCATTTGGGGAGTGAACCACAGGATGGAAGATCTCACACTGTCTTTCAAATCTTAAATCCTTAAAAAAAAAAAAAAGTGCTATGTGGGATGCATCCCATATGAAAGAGAACGGGTTCAAGTCCTGCCTGTGCTCCTGATTCGAGTTTCTAACAACTGGGGCTAGGCCAAACTTAAGCTTGAAGCTTGCAACTCAATCCAGATTTCACAAGAGGGTGGCAGGGAGCCAACTAAATGAGCCATCACTTGCTATCTCCTAGGGTGTGCATTAGCAGAAAGCTGGCACTGGGAACAGAGCCAGGACCTGAACCCAGGCATTCAGATACAGGACAAGGGCCTCTTAACTGCTAGGCCAAACATCTATCTTTTTTTGTAGTCATTCAAGGAAAGTTGCTTTCTTTTTTTTTTTTTTTTTTTTTTTGACAGGCAGAGTGGACAGTGAGAGAGAGAGACAGAGAGAAAGGTCTTCCTTTTGCCGTTGGTTCACCCTCCAATGGCCGCCGCGGCCGGCGTGCTGTGGCCGGCGCACCGCGCTGATCCGATGGCAGGAGCCAGGAGCCAGGTGCTTTTCCTGGTCTCCCATGGGGTGCAGGGCCCAAGCACCTGGGCCATCCTCCACTGCACTCCCTGGCCACAGCAGAGGGCTGGCCTGGAAGAGGGGCATCCGGGACAGAATCCGGTGCCCCGACCGGGACTAGAATCTGGTGTGCCGGCGCCGCTAGGCGGAGGATTAGCCTAGTGAGCCGCGGCGCCCGCCGGAAAGTTGCTTTCTTAATAGCTGAAATATCAGGGCAGTGCAAAGCATTCGCTTCAATTATCTTTTCCCTAATATACAATTGTTAACATTTTTTCTTAAAAGATTTATTCATTTGAGAGTTACAGAGAAAGAGACACACATAGAGAGAGATTTTCTACCCTAGAGTTCACACCCAGATGGCTGCAATGGCTAGAACTGGACCAGGCTGATGCCAGAAACCTAGAACTCCAACTGTGGGTCAGTACTTGTGGCATGGCAGGTACTGCAGCCACCTGTGACACTGGCATCCCATATGGGCACCAATTTGTGTCCTGGCTGCTCAACTTCCAATCCAGCTCCCTGCTAAAGGCCTGAGAAAGCAGCAGCAGATGGCCCAAATACTTGCCCCCTGCACCCACATGGGAGACCTGCATGAAACTCCTGGTTCCTGGCTTTGGCCTGGCCTAGCCATGGTTGTTGCGACCATTTGGGGACTGAACCAGTGGATGAAAGATCTCTGTCTCTCTCTCTCAATTTATAATTCTGCCTTTCAAATAAATTATTAAAAAAGAACAACTCTATCTGAATTTCCTACATGGCTGGCAGGGACCCAAGTACTTGGGCCATTCTCTGTTGCTTTCCCAGGCGTGTTAGCAGGGAATGTTTAATGTTTTAAGGTAAATTTGATTTAAATTGAATTGAGGCCAACCCCAAATTCCTGGATTCATTCTTTTGAAACCTTTTTCAACTCTTGGATACAATAACTTAAAAAAAAAAAAAAGGAGAGATATTTATTTATTCAAAGGGAAGAGTGAGACAGCAAGAGTTATTCTCCATCCACTGGTCACTCCCAATATGGCCATAATGGGTGAGGTTGGACCAGGCCAAAGTCAGGAGTCTGGAGCTCCATTAGGGTCACCTAGGTGGCTGGCAGGAACCCAAGTACTTAGGTCATCTGCCGATGTTTCTGCAGGCACGTTAGCAGGAAGCTGGATTGGAAGCATAACGGCAGAACTTGAACTGGTGTTCTACTATGGGATGCCAGCATGGCAGGTGGCAGCTTAGCTGACTGTGCCTCCATACTGGCCTCATCATATATAACTTAATATTTGAGGCCGGCGTTGTGGTGTAGTGAGTGAATCCACCGCGTGCTTTGCCAGCATCCCATATGGGTGCTGGTTCATGTGCCGGCTGCTTCACTTCTGATCCTGCTCTCTGCTTATGCACCAAGGAAAAGAAGCAGAAGATGGCCCAAGTGTTTGGGCCCCTGCCACACATGTGGGAGACCAGGATGAAAGCTCCTAGCTCCTGGCTTCAGCCTGGTACAACCCTGGCTAATGGAGGCCTGTGTTCTCTCTCACTCTCTCCCCCGCTCTTTCAAGTAAGTAATTAAATCTTAAAAAAAAATCTACTGTTTAAATTCTAAAATGACCAAAGAGGACAGTTTTTACAAAGATAATTTCTTTTATGTTTTAAAAAACATTGTTGTGGGGCTGGCACTGCCTGCGGCACCAGCATCCCATATGCGTGCTGGTTTGAGTTCTGGCTGCTCAACTTCCGATCCAGCTCTCTGCTATGGCCTGAGAAAGCAGTAGAAGATAGTCCTTGCCCTTGGAAGAAGCTCCTGGCTCCTGGCTTCAGATCGGCACAGCTCCGGCTGTTGTGGCCATCTGGGGAGTGAACCAGCAGATGGAAGACCTCTCTCTTTCTTTCTGCCTCTGTCTCTCTGTAACTCTGCCTTCAAATAAATAAATAGTTAAAAACAAAAACAAACAAACAAACAAACAAAAAAACCAAAAAACCAAAAAACCTCTGATAGTTTCTGGTGCCTTCATACCCTGAATACAAAGAGGCATTAGTATGGGAGGGAGGCGTGCTGTTGCGCTGGTCACTTGTCACCTTGAAACCCACTCTTCCCTCCTTCCCTCGTACTCACCTGTTATCTCCATACCCGTTGTATAGGCTCCAGGATAACCTTTACTTGCCATGACAACGGTAACAGCAGCATGGTTTTCTAGCCAGGCGGGCAAGGAGGTGCAGAGCTGGCCATCTAAGGTGGACTGAACCACTTCAAAAAGATCACTTTTAAGAAGTGGGAGGATAACCTGGAAGAACACAATCAATGTGGCAGTTGAGATAACTTCCTGTTTTCTTAAGACATTTTGATTCGCCAGGCCACTGGCAGAACTTCTAAGTATTTCTCAAAGATAAGTATTTCAATGCTGATAAATCCTGAAGTTAAAATGACACACAGAGTCTACAAAGTAATACCATCTTCAATTACTGTTACCTACCTGGCACTCTGGATCACCAAAACGACAATTAAACTCAAGAACTTTTGGGCCATCCTTAGTCAGCATTATACCAGCATACAGAATTCCTTGATTAAAAACAAAAAAGAGGACAGAAAAAGGAGTCTATAATGAAAACACTGTATTAGGAGTATAAAATCTAGAATAAATATTTCTGGCACTCATAGTTTTGGAATAATCATAAATAATCATAAATGCTACAATTGTGGCCAATTAAAAAGACTGCAAAAAGAGAAAAAAATTTTTTTTAATTAATTTATTTTGAAAGTCAGAGACAGAGAGAAAGCAAGAGAAAGAGCGAGCCTCTATCTGCTGGTTCAATCTCCAAATGGTAGCAACAGCCAGGGCTGGGCCAGGACAAAGCCAGGAGCCAGGAGCCAGGAGCTTCCTCTGAGTCTCCCATGTTGGTGGTAGGGGACTAGGTAGTTGGGACATCTGCTGCTCCTTTCCCAGTCCATTAGCAGGGGAGCTGGATCGGAAGTGGAGCTGCCAGTACTCACATTAGAGCCCATATGGGACACTGGCGTTGCAGGCAGCGGCTTTATCTGCTATGCCACAATGCTGGCCCAGGAAGTTTAATCAACAGTGCAAAGTTACTCTATTGCAAACAATGTCAACAATAACATCAATGTGCTTACCTACGTAAGGAGTGCCCTCCTGCTGCATGCCATCTACTGTTTTCTGAAGAACAGCATTTTTAATTTTCAGTAACAAATCCTTAGAAACCTGAGGAACATACAGTGATACTTAAGTGTTACTGATATTAAGAAAAATTCTATGACGAGGGCATGAACTATCATATTTTTAGCACCTAAGACCGGCTGAGCACTTCATAAACTTTCTAAATTCTCCCAACTCCATCAGGTAGGTCCATTTGCCTTACTTGTTGAGAACAGTAAAGAACTGGAAGACAGAGTGCCAACTGCAGTGCTTAACACACTGTACACGCTTTACTCCCCTCTTTAAAATGCACCTCAGTGTCTTAGAAAATACCATAACTTTCCTTTTTGACTAATATATACCCTGAGTCTGGTAAGCAAGCAGAGGCGGGATTGCATGTTTATTGACAAAGTGTCAGTGCCAACCCACATTCCATGCCTAACATGACTTGTTAAGTCATCTGTCATATGCTTTTAAAGAAGCTCATCAAAAATATTTTTCCAAAATATAATAAAGATGAAGAAAGTTCTTGCCAGGAGGCTCCTTTGTAAATACTTATAGAATACACTACACATATTTTATAAGCCTATGTACTTATGAATCTGATTTTATAAGCTTAGTTTGAAAATTAGACTGAGATAGTTCTTAGATTAAAATCACTATTACCAAATTGTAATTTCAAACTTATAAGGCCTAAAAAGAAAAGAATTTGGCTTTTAATCTTTTACTCAATAAAAACATGCAAAAGTGCTTTCAGCAGAAACAATTATGACTATCAACAATGAAAGGATGACTGAGTTTTGGAGTGCGAACTTACTTATAATGCAATAATGCAGACTTTTGTTAAGAAAAGCTGTTCAGAAATTGGAAACATGGAAAGGCCAGAAGAACAGATTATGGTCTGACTCAGTCCTCAATTTATAATGCTTACATACATATAACACTCATGTGTTGGGCTGTGGATATCCAGAGATGAACAAAAGATAATTCTAGAATCTAATATGTTCCCATTGGTTGAAAATCGAGTGTAGAGAGGAGAGGACAGGAAGATTTATTCAACACATCCTACATTTTAGACTGTCTTAACATAGTTCTTGAAAAGTTTTTAGAAAAGATTAGTTTTAGAGACTAGATTACTTTTAATAGAAAAAAATCAACCTGCTGATAAGTAATACAATTTACACAACAAACACAATAATCAGAAAAGCATTACACGTAAGAGCTCTTCACGGCCGGCGCCATGGCTCAATTGGCTAATCCTGTACCTAGCGGCGCCGGCACACCGGGTTCTAGTCCCGGTCTGGGCGCCGGATTCTGTTCCGGTTGCCCCTCTTCCAGGCCAGCTCTCTGCTGTGGCCTGGGAGTGCAGTGGAGGATGGCCCAAGTCTTTGGGCCCTGAACCTGCATGGAGAAGCACCTGGTTCCTGCCCTCGGATAAGCGCAGTGCGCTGGCCGCAGTGCGCTGGCCATGGTGGCCATTGGAGGGTGAACCAACGGCAAAGGAAGACCTTTCTCTCTGTCTCTCTCTCACTGTCCACTCTGCCTGTCCAAAAAAAAAAAAAAAAAAAAAGAGCTCTTCAGGAGGACCAATTACTACTGAATTTCAGGAGAGCCCTGGGGAAGTACCTGAGGTGCTGGACAATAGGCTCCCATCCCTCCTGTGTTGGGGCCAAGATCCCCCTCCAGTAATCGCTTGTGGTCCTGTGCTGGAGGCATGGGGGCCACAGTACTCCCATCAGTGAAACACAGACACTATGGAGACAAAAGGATTCACTGTTAAATGCCAAAAAGTAAACACAATTTAATAAGGTGAATTATACATATCTGATCTCTTAAAGTTTCTTTTTAAAGATAAAATTAACAAAACGCATTAATCTCAAGCTGCATACGTCAAGCAGATCCTGTATGGGGTGGGTGTTTGTTGCCAACGGTTAAGATGATGCTTGCAACACCTACATCCCATATCTGAATGCCTGGTGCAAGTCCTGGCTTTACTTTTTTTTTCTTAGGGGCGGAGGGAAGAGGGGGAGAGGGGGAGAGGGCAAGAGGGAGAGGGGGAGGGGAGAGAGGAGAGGGAAGAGGGGGTGTGAGGGGGAAAGGGGGAGAGGAGGCGTGAGAGGGAGAGAGGGAAAGGGGGAAAGGGGGAAAGGGGGAGAGAAGTCTTCCATCTGCTGGTTCATTCTTCAAATGTCTGCAACAGCTGAAGCTGGGCCGGTCCAAAGCCAGAAGCCAATTCCAGGTCTCCCACATGGGTGCAGGGGTCCAACAACTTGGGCCACCTTCTACTGCTTTCCCAGGCCATAGGAGAGAGCTGGATGGGAAGTAGAGCAGCCAGGACTAGAACCAGTGCCCATCTGGGATGCCAGCACTGCAGGCAGTGGCTTTACCTGCTAAGCCACAGTGCCAGCCCCCTGGCTTCACTTCTGATTCCAGCTTCCTGCTAATACATACTTTGGAAGGCAGCAGGTGATGGCCTAAGTAATTGGGTCCCTGCCACCCAGGGGGAGACTTAGATGGAGTTCCAGGATCCTGGCTTTAGCCTGGCCCAGTCCTGGCTATTGCGGGCATTTGGGGGAATGAGCCAGTGGATGCAAGATCTCTCTCTGTATGTGTCTCTGTGTCTGTCTTTCAAAAAGGAAAGTTAAAAAAACAAAAAACACAAGTTCTTGGGGCTGGCATTTATGGCTGCTGGTTAAAGTTCCAGCTGCTCCACTTCTGACCCAGCTCACTGCTAATGGCCTAGGAAAAGCAGCAAAAGATGGCCCAAGTACTTGTACCCCTGCTACCCATGTGGGAGACCCAGAAGTTCCTGGCTTCAGCTTGACCCAGCCCTGGCTATTTCAGCCATTTAGGGGAGTGAATTGGCAGAAGGAAGATCTCTCTCTCTGTCTCTCCTCCTATGATTCTACCTTTTAAATAAATAAAAAACAAAATCTTCATAAAAACGACAATGAAAAAAAACCAACGGAGTTCTTCTATACTCAACTTCTGAAGGATCTGTAATTTTTAGGTAGATTGGGAAAAAAACAAACTACTCTGCAAGTAAAATATTTCATCCTTTCTCCTTCTCTTAAAATTTCCAGGCATTAAAACTATTCAAGGTGACTTTATTTCTATTACTATTATACAGTAAATTGTATATAAGAGAAAAAACATGAATTTAAAAAAGTCTTTGTTCACCTGAGAGGCAGAGAAACAATTCCCATGTGCTGGTTCATCAAGCAGTCATAACGGCTGTGGCCTAGCCATGGAAGCTGGAGCCAGGAACTCAAACCGGGTCTCCAGTGTGGACTGCAGGAATCTAATTACTTGAGCCATCATTGCTGCCTCCTGCAAGCTGGAATCAGGGACAGAGCCAGGATTAAACCTGGGCACTCTGATACAGCACTTGGGCTTCCCAACTGGTGTCCAAACAGCTGCGCAAGCAGGAACGTCTGACTAATTCAGAACCTTAATAACACGTGATGTAAATCCAAGTCTTGGGGTCGGTGCTGTGGTGTAGTGGCTAAAGCTGCCTCCTGCAAGGCTGGCATCCCATATGGGCACCAGTTCGAGTCTCAGCTGCTCCACTTCCAATCCAGCTCTCTGCTCTGGTCTGGGAAAGCAGTAGAAGATGGCCCAAGTGCCTGGGCCCCTGCACCCATGTGGGAGACCTAGAGCGGATCTGTGCAGCTCCGGCTGTTGCGGCCCATTGGGGAGTGAACCAGTGGATGGAAGACCTCTCTCTCTCTGCCTCTCCTTCTCTGTGTAACTCTTACTTTCAAATAAATAAATAAATCTTAAAAAAAAAAAAATCCAAGTCTTCCCATTAATGCAGTGGGGATGGTTACAGAAAGAGTAATTCTTTTTTCATTTTGCACTTCAAACACTTAAGGTATTCAAATTTCTTTGTAATTGCTGGGTTTGTGATTTTTTAGACCAAGTGGCCAGATTAAATTAAGTTTTTTAAAGGGGGGGGGGGGACACATTCATCAGGAAACAGCTTCTATACTTCATAAAAGTCAAAAAAAAAGTGAATATACGTACAGATACTTCTTCTCCTTCAAGGAGTTCTTCAATAACAATTGTTTCTCCAGCTGCTCCAAAAGCCTTCTCCTAATTGCAGTTTAGAAAAAAAGAAGTTAGGTGAGTTCTAAGCTTTTAATATTTACTTAAATGACTTTCGTCATAGTTCACCATTTGTAAAAAGACCCAAAATGCTAGTATTTTCTTTTTTTGTCTCTAAAAGACTAAAATGAACATATTAATGTTTCCAAATTTTTTTATGTGATGATGATGCAGAGCTGAATTGGTACAGGTGAAATAAACATAATACTCTCCTGAGGATTTGGTTTTCCAGTTTCAAATAAAGGAAAAATAGATATTTTCATTAACATTTAATATTTAATCCTTATTCTTGATTACTCCACTTGCTTAGACTGGGCCACACAAGACAAATATTTTTGTCCTCATGCGAATTTATTACTATGTTTTATAGTCTGAGGATTTTCTACTGTTCAGAAGCAGATAACAAAGAATGTCAGAACTTAACTCAAATGAACAGAATCCTGGTTTGGCCTTCAGTGTAGAGGTGTTTGTAATAACCACTGTACTGAGAAGGACTATAACACAGTCTTCTTAAAAAAGCACATCTGCCTTTGGGCTTCGTATCATTTTGTAAACTTGGCGCTATCTGCCCATTGTGAACAGAAAATGAAACTTTCCAGAAGAATCAACCTACCTGCATGATCTCCTGGACAGCCCTGCAGGCCTCTTCTTGGTTCTTTGCGACAATTACCCCTTTCCCAGCTGCTAGACCACTGGCCTTCACCACCAAAGCAGGGAAGTCTGCGCTGTGAACAGAGCAAACCTTCACACTCAATAAAACCCTTACAAGTGAAAATGTTAAATGGGATTTTTGTAGTGATATACTACATAGTAACTGAAAAGCAGAAAAGAAAATAATTATTTATCATGCCAACACTCTTGACATATTTCTCAACAGTATTTTATCCCCCATATGATCATATGGTACATACAAGGGTGCTTCAAAAATTTCATGGGAAGTTGGAACCATCCTTTAATTCTGTTTTCCGTGAACTTTTTGAAGTCCCTCTGTACAATTTTGCTTTTTTCTTTTTACTTATAATGAGATCATGTAGGCCCAATCTTTGGAATAAGCAGATGCACAGAGTAGATATGCAGTGATCTTGAAGATATAAAGCAGCAAATCATACTCTCATTTAAGTAGGAAATGTAGTTATGTAAGACCAACGTAAGTGCAGACACACAGACCATTTTTGGAAGTACACATTAGAACCTCCCTAGTGGGACTAGGGAACTAGAAGGAGACTTACCCAAAGTAAGTAACAAACTGTTACTTACCCAAGGCATCTGGCTACTAGGAAATAATAATATTCAGTGTCAAAGAAACCCTGTAGGATGAAGAATGAATAAAGAATGAAATTGACCCGACTGAACAGAAAACACACCAGGCAGTAGGAAGTGTCAACAAAAAAGACAAAGGTAAGTGTCTACCAACAGTCATTAATTCCTTAATGTTTTCCAAATAATAGAAAAAAGGATTTCTGATTTTAAGATGTACATTTGGAGTTGTGGTATAGATGACCAAGCAGTCATCTTCTCACTCTTCTTAATTATTTATGTAAAAAAAAAAAAAATCAATATTCTTGATGTTGTCCATTTGGCTGTGAGCAGAATGCATGACTGCAGAACAGGTGCATCTTCTCCCTAAGGCCTACTCAGTAAATTTCATCTTTCTGCAAGGTTACAATATTATCTAATATATACACATAAAATTCCATTTATTTATAACGGAAAAGGGTAACTTACCTAGTATTCATTGGGAATATTTTTTCCATAATCATTTTCCCATAAACTCATGACAGCCTAAGGACCTAACTATCTTAAGAAACGACTGCGCTTCATGTGCAGCCTTCTACACACCTCATAATGAAGCTGCAGGCCTCTTCAGGCGTGGTGAAAGCTCTCCACCGTGCAGTTGGGATTCCATGTCGATCCATAAACTCTTTGGCAAACCTTTTGCTGGACTCCAGCTGAGCTGCTTTTGCTGTGGGGCCAAAGCATCGCACTCCTGCAGATGTTAGGTTCTCAACAATTCCTACAGAAGCAAAAGTAGTTTAAGTAAACTAGGGCTTTTCTAGCTTTTTGGGCTGAATACAAATCAGGATTACATTAAATATGTGTTTAAACAAGGTAGATCACTGGTGGGAGAGAGTAAGATATAAGTAAAATGCTATCAATAGGTGACTGAAATCCAGCAAAAGATATTTATTATATCTGCATATACAGATTATTAAATAGACCCTAGATCAGAGCAGAACAAAGATACATAAAATGCTTCCCATGTCTGCAAATTTGATCTATAACTTGTCATTTTACAGATATATGTGGAAGAACGTCTTGAATCCATAAAATTCAAGATGGTGAAAACTCCTTGGGCAACATATTATACAAGTCCTCGTCTGTAAAATGAACTGGATGAGAGGATCCCTGAGCTCCCATTGCCACTGTGTATGCCATAACAAAAAACAGAATGAACTTTACCAGCAGCCAGAGGCGCCTCAGGTCCAACAACTACCAACTCAATGCTTTCATCTTTGCAGAATTGAGCAAGGGCAGTGTGATCACTGACTGAGATGGCTGTGAACAGAAAACACATCACATTCACAAAAACATTCTGTTTACGTAAATTATAACTGATAAAGTAAAGACTAAATGCCATCCTGTCCTATGCCTGTTGACCACTGGTTTTACTGACATAGATGACAGTTTCACCATGAGAAATTCAGAAGAGTGCTTTAGGCTAGGCACTAAAGTTCAGTTGTTGGTAATCACTGTAGCCAGTTAAATGATGAAGGTACCAGTAAACTCAAAAACCATAAATCATGGTGTACATGCCACCACTGTTGACTGTAAACAAAAAACACACACAGAACGTACTCACAACTCATCTTTTAACATCATTCATTCCTACTAAAAACTCAGTTATCTGTTAGCTACTTCCTAGGTACTAGCATTAAGATGTTAATACAAACAGGGTCCCTACATTTAAGATAAATATGCAAGCAATAAATAGCAAACATCAAAGAATTAAGCAAATCTGATATGAGGTGAATTGGGAGACTCTCATTGAGTCAGGAGGGATCTCTTTCAGGCAAAGCTTTTTAAGCAAAGAACTGAATGATGATTTTCAGATTCAGCTTTGGGGGCTGGCACTGTGGTGTAGTGGGTAAAGCTGCTGCCTGCAGTGCTGGCATCCCATAAGGCGCTGGTTCAAGTCCTGGCTGTTCCACTTCCGATCCAGCTTTCTGCTGTGGCTTGGAAAAGCAGTGGAAGATGGCCCAAGTCCTTGGGCCTCTGCAACCGCGTGGGAGACCTGGAAGATGCTCCTGGCTCCTGGCTTTCGATCGGTCCAGCTCTGGCTGTTGCAGCCATTTGGGAAGTGAACCAGCAGATGGAAGACTTCTCTCTCTTTGCCTCTGCCTCTCTGTATTTCTGCCTTTCAAATCAATATATAAATCTTTAAAAACAACAACAACAAGAACAAGATGCACCTCTGTTTTGCAACTTATAAACCAGGCACATTTTCTTTCTTGATGGAGTCCTAAGTAATGAGCAGTAGCATGAACCACATATGAACATGGATATGGGTTCTGTAGGGCTCTCGTGCTTCACTGTATCTGGACTACCATTGGTACACATGCTGACATCTCAAGGTGCTCTGCACAAAGGGACAGGTTACAAGATAAGCTATCTATTTATTTTCATTTTTTAAAAAAAATTTATTTGAAAGGCAGAAAGAGGACAGAGAGGGAGAGATCTTCTATCTGCTGGTTCACTCCAGTGAACCAGTGGATGGAGGACCTCTCCTCTCTCTGTGTAACTCTTTCAGATAAATAAATAAATAAATCTTAAAAAAAAAAAAAAGATGCCACATTCGGTATGCCATATCCCAGTACCTCGATTCAATACCCATCTCTATCTAGCTCCTGAATCCAGTTTCTTGCTAATGGACACCCCGGGAGTCAACAAGCGATGGCTCGAGTGATTGAGTTCCTGCTACCCATGTGGGAGATCTGGACTGAATTCCAGGCTTCTGGCTTCAGTCTCAGCTGGCGGCTACTGTGGACATCTGAGGAGTGAACCAGCAGATGAAAGTTCTGTCAATCACTTTCTCTGCCTCTCAAAGAAAGAAAAACAAAATATGATTACCAGCATTTGAAATCTTTTCAGAGCAAGCAGTTCCTGCATTTCCTGGTGCAACCAACACTTGTTTGACATGAATGGACTGTGCAAGTTTCCAGGCCAGCGTGTGTTCCCTGCCTCCACTGCCAATTACAAGTACTCGGGCCGTCATTGCTGTGTGCAAAGCAGGAATTCCAAAGGAAAACAAAACCTGCATGAAAAGCAAACCACAGTGGATAATTCAGAATGTACGCACTTTAGAAATCACAAGTCCCCAATATGATTTAATTATTTGTACTTGCACAAGTGACATTTTTTCATCCACTTTTGAGAAACTGGAATTCATAGTTCGACACATATGATTACAGTCAGAAAGAGAGGTATTTTAAAAATTAGGCAGACTGGTCAAAAGAGGTAGGTTACAAAATGAATGGTGATTGAGCTCCTGCTATGGTTTGAGCTTCACGTCTTGCAATTTAATCCCCATAGTGTAGCATTAGGAAGGCGGAACTGAATCTGATCATGGCGGTTAGAGGGAGGGCCTTTAGATGTGATTATAGGATGACTGCATAAAGTCATTAGGGTGCAGCCCCGCGACTGCTTTCCCCACTGCTTTATAAAAAGGGGAGACCAGATACAAACACAGCTGCTCCCTATCTCTTCACGTCATGCCTTCTGCCACTTCAGGAGTCTGCCAGCAAGATGGCTTCACCAGCCACTGCCCTTGGCCGCAGACTGCTTCAACTGTAAGCTAAAAGAATATTTTTGTAACTTACTCAGTATTGTGCTGCTAGAAATGGAAAATGGACCTTTACAGTTCGTTAACTGATAATCTCACTTCATCAGGCTTCACTTTTAGATTTAATCATCAAGTCTTAGCTAAGAAAAAAGTGAATCAAAGTGAATTTAACATGTCCATTTTTAAACCTTGAGATCTTACAGGTAATAGACTTTATGTGTATCACAAAGTGAAAGAAATATTGAAGGTAAGGGATCAGCAACTTTATTTGTAAAAGGTCAGATAGTAAACTAGGTTTTGAGGGCCTTGAGGTCTCTTGAGACATCCACTCTATGAAAGTAGCCAGACAATATTCACAAAAGTGCCAATGTTCACAAAATTTACAGCAGGTAGGAAATTAGTTCCTATCAGTGCTCTAAGCAACAGGAAGCCAGAATAACAAAATAAAATGATTGTTTCAATAAAACTTTATATAAACTTCAAATAATGATGTGATAAGAACATTGTTTTTCCCAGGCATTCTTATTTAATAGACTGTACAAAAAACATGGCATAAAAGATTTGGCATGTGGGCTATAGTTTGCTGACCCCTATTTTAAGCAGTATGATAGAAAATTGGTGGAGAAAGCAAAAATTAAATTCCAACACATCTGACTTTAGTTCTGGCATTTGAATCTCAGCAAAATGGATGGAACAGCTATTGTCTCAAGCTAACAGTGTGACCACGGCTATGTGAATATAAATTGAAATAACATTTCTGAAAAATCAGCACAATTTCTAGCACTCATAACTAAAATTAACTTGTTATAGTTCATGGTTACTTTTACCTAAAGTTGATATTTGAGGGAGAGAAACAAGTTTTCAAACCATTACATTAGAATCCTATGCAGCAGACACATTTATCATCATCACTTAACACATAAAAGAGATGGGGGCCTGGTTCCCTTAAACAGCTTGTTGTAGGTCACACAGCAGGTAGAGCCTGGATTCTAACTGAAGCAATCTTGCTTCACATACTCTTTAACAGTTGCAATGATGATGATCATGAAAAATTTGAGTAAAGGAAAAAAAATCTGCTAAATAAGAAAAAGCTACTTCGGCCTAATGGAAGACGGACAGTGCACTTGCTCTATGTGCTGAAATATCTGAAATACACACAAAAATCTTTGCATGTAGACAAAATGGCACATATTTAGTTTGTCAGTGAAGGACATTTTTCCTGTTTACAGTCATCGAAATACATTAGCACCCGGGCAGCAGGCATCTAAGGTCAGGAGTGGTTTAGGGGCCTTTGCGAGGGTGCGGCCCACCGCCCCTGACTAGCTGGGAGGTCAGGAGGGGCTTTAACCTTCTCGGGCTTCAATCGTCTGAATGCGTAACTATAATATAAACAGTATAAAGGAGTCAGATTTCAAAGGATTTGGTGCATAAAGTAGAAACTTATTACAAAAGCAGAACGTGTAATCTGAGACGACGGGTGCATACACGAGAGGATATGATCAACTAAGCACACCGATTTCGGGTTCTAGCCTAAAAAAGCCATGAAGATGCAAAAAACCCCTGACACCTCGCAAAGCCCGGAACGCGAACGCTCAGACGGTCAGCCGCGGTTAAGGGCAAGAAAAGCACATGGCCAGCCCCCATCCACCGTTATTTCAACCCAAGACGAAGCCGTCCACGGCTGCGCCGCTTTCCCGGGGGCCGCGTTCTGCTTCCCGCGCTACACCCCTGAGCCCAGTCCCACACGTACCCCACTCACGCGCCGCAGGGCTCACGCACCGCCACCCGGCGACCACGCCGCGCGCGCCCACTCGCCGGAAGTCGGCCCGGCGGGATCCGGCGCGCGCCGGCCGCGCCGCCCCGCCCCGCCCCGCGGCCGGCCCCTCCCCGTCGGCCGGCGCGGCCGGGGTCCCCGCGGCGAGGCCGCCGAGCGGGCGCGGCCGCCGCAGCCCTGGCGCGCGTTGCGGAGACGCAGTGGTGCGGGGCGCCCCGAAACGCCCGCACGCCCCCTCGGGAGCCCCCTGGGCCCCGAGGAGTGCGAGCGCCACGGTGCCAGGCCCGCCTTTCGCTAGCTGTGTGCTCCGACGAGACTCGGAACTGACCGGCTAAGTGCGCAAATGCCGGGACGCGCTGGGCTCCTGGACGGGCCCCAGGCTTTGGACGCGGGACCTCAGGCCCACAGCTGACAGGATGAGGCCGCTGGAGAGGGCAGCGGGAGAGACACGAAATAAAAATGGGGGCTTCGTGTTCACACCACAGTGGGGGCGAAGGCTGGCTAGTTCTCTCTCGGAGGCAAGTCGCCGACGAAAACAGCCTGGCGTGCCCCGCAGACGCCCGGGTGCCTTGTGCCAGGCACCCTGCTGCCCTCCTTGCCCCCTTTTCTCGCTATAGCGAGCCTTTTAAAGCCCCCGAGCACCGTAGGCAGGTGACAACTCAGGCTGACAGGGCCGCCACCAGAGCTGCTGCTCCTGTAATGGCGCCTGCGTCAGACACTAACATGGCGGACACAGTCGTGCGCGGCGCAAACGTCAGCACCTCTACCCGAAGCGGCTCAGAAACAGCAGAGGAGAGTGGGGCCGCGCTCGCTGATTGGCCGGTGGGCGGAGCGTGCCGGGCCGGACGCGCCGTCGGGGCCAATCAGAAAGGCGAGAGAAGGAATTGGCCGCTGCGCCTCTTCCCGAGGCATGCTGGGAGCCTGGAGGACTAGCGAGGAGGAGTTGAGAGAACGGAGCGGACGCCATGGCGGCCGACATCGAGCAGATTTTTAGGTCTTTCGTGGTCAGTAAATTCCGGGAAATCCAACAGGAGCTTTCCAGGTAATCGCCTCCCAGGCCATTCTGCTACGAACGGGCCGTTAGGGCCCTGCCTAGCCTTCCCTGGCACCTCTCTCCAGAGACGCCGTCGTTCCTCGGCTCAGGCTCCGCTACGGCCCCGCCTGGGCCTGGGATCCATTTTCCGGGCCCTCCCCCCCAACCCCCATCCGCTCCCTCCCTTCCTCCCCTTGGAATTGCGCCCTTTTAGCCGTGAGCCCAGACTCCTTCCTGAAAGTCGGAGTGAGGATGTTCGCTCTTTCTCCCCGTTCGGTCGCCCGCGGTCCTCGAGCGACTTGTAGGCCTGGTTGTCCGGCAGGGACGGGCCTAGTTCCTTCCTCAGCTCCACCTCCGCCGCCGCGTTTCCCCTCCCCCTCTCCGCCTCCGCGGATTTCGCCGGCCGGTGCCGGTGACCGGAAAGGGTCTCTAACGGCCGTTTCTTGGGTAATCTTAAATCTCCATTCTTGCAAGTTTCGGGCCGTTTCGGGGTCGGGATCCAGTAATTAGATTATTCGGTCCGAGTGTCCTGTGGTTTCCACCACGCAGCATTCTAATAGGCTAGAGTTTTAAATTCAAACAGTTCACCTGTATTATTAGTCTGTGGGAGAAAAATATTCGAGTTGGGATGGGAGGGAATTTTGAAAGACTGATGAAAGTGGACTTTGTGTGTAGATCTGTCACCCTGCTTGCGTTGACATCTTCGACCACCACACTGTATTGGCTATTGCTGTTAGACCTCACATGGGCTTTCCTTGGTTTCACGTTACTTTAAGGGGGAAAGATTTCCAGAGAAAAGGTTGTTTACACAGGGAAGAAAATGTTGTTGGTGAATGCTGGTCTTTGAGATTTTGGCTTGTATAAAATACAGTTCCTTGAAAGCAGGGATATAGGAAAGAAATAGTGAAACCCAGCTAGTTTTCTTAAGTTCAAGTAGTTTTGCTAATTGTATTTTGAAAGTTGAGAGCAAGAGCAGTAGGAGATTTTAAAAATCCACCGAAAACACAGTTGGGAATTAAGAGCCCTGACGTAGGATTGTTGGGGCATTGATATATTGTTATTGCCAGAATTGTTTTTACAGAATGATGTTTTAAGTGGGAAATGTGTCATCCTACTATATTGCTCTTTAGAATTTTGTGATAAAGCTGGTGTGTTTTTAGGATGAGAAGAGACCTGACCTAAGGAAATAAAATTTTCCTGGAAACTGTTAGTTACATGCCATAAGTAGTTGTGCTTGCATATGTTAATAAGCCTTGTTTTTAATTCAGATTTTCTGTTAGAAAATGAGCTGTTATTGTAGAACATTCAGAAAACATAGGAAACAGCCTATTTATTGATGTTTTTACATACTTTCAGTTTTTTTCCTTGTGCATATAGATTACATGTGTATTTTGTGAACTGTCATTTTGTTTTGTATTGATTGTTTTCCACCTGATATGTGAATAGGTTTGTTTGTCATGGTAGCTTTTGAATATTCTACATTGTGTCATTGAATTCTATTGTAGATATTCAATGTCCCATATTTTGGTTGTTTGAAATTTGCTTTTCAGCAATTGTGATCAACATCCTTGTAGCTTTAATATGAAGTCATAATTCTTAAGAAACTGTCTTAAAGTTGTAGTGTTCCAATATTAAGAGTGATAAGTGTGTACTCCTATAGTACTTAGGTAACATGTAAAAGTGCTCCAGAAGGAAAATCTAAAAAGAAAATTATAGATACACATTTGTAGAAAAATAGGCAGATTCTTTATAATCCATAACTCATTACCTAAAAACATTTTTTATTACTTGCCATTTCAGTGAGCTGTTTTTCTTTTGTGCTTTTTCATTCATCAGTGCAAGGTAGTGAGGCTGACAAATAGCAAGTTGTCTGTTGCATATAGATGGTTTAGTACCTGGTTTTGAATACCAGGTTTATTTCTTACTAGTTTGTGTGATCTTCAGCTAAGTTTCTTCTGTGTGCTTTTCTGTCTAAAATCAAAATAACTAAGTGGTGACCTTAGATTTCTGTTGGGATCAAGTGAGTTAAAAAAGGTATTCCACTAGTTTATAGTCAATAGTTATTAATTAGTGTTACATGACTCATAGTATTAGAAAGCCAAATGTTCTTTAATGACATACAGTTTACAGAATTTTTTTTCTTTTGACCCTTCAGACTTTTATGAGATATTGGAGCATAATTTTTTATGTGTTTTCATATAGCTGAAAATTGAAGTTGAATTAAAGTTGAACCGTTTTTTGAATTATTGGGTGTTTCAAAATTTTACAAATTTAAAAATAGAATGACTAGGTGAATGACAAGAATTTATATTAAGTGTCTTCTGGCTCTATAAATTGAAGACATGTTAAGCTGTCTGTGCTGTTACTGTTAGTATAAATGAGTTGTCACTTGATTTATGTGAGTTTTTTTGAACACCAGTTTTTTGTTGTTTTGCATCATATTTTAGGTAAGTTAGTAAATGTCATATTAATATATTTTTTTCTTTAAGATACTGTAAGTTGCTCTTTTTAATCAGTGAGTCTGTGGCCAGCATTTTTGTTCTTGTTACTGTTGATGGTAATTGTAATCTGTGCCCATTGTTTTCTACCATGTTAGGTCATGTATTTTTCTTTGGATTTGTGGTTGGACTCTTTTAACAAATTTTCCTCCCTTTAGAGAACTGTATAGGAAACCCAAAAGCCTCAAGTTAAAGTTCTGGAGAGTGCTTAGAAACGTGTTTTAATGAATTTTTTAACTTTTATAATTATGAAAACTTTTATGTAAAAATGAACATGTACTAACTACAAGTAAATAGTGTGAAGGGAGCTCTGTTGGTGATGAACATCTGAAATAGGAAAAGGATGAAACATGGACACAGTAATGTATAAATATATTAGTTAGGGTTTTTTTTTTTTTTTAGTATGGTATGATAAAGCATGAATTTGATATCTTTTCTTGTTCAGTGGAAGGAGTGAAGGCCAGCTAAATGGTGAAACAAATACACCTGTTGAAGGAAACCAGGCAGGTGATGCAGCTGCCTCTGCCAGGAATCTCCCAAATGAAGAAATAGTGCAGAAGATAGAAGAAGTCCTTTCTGGGGTCCTAGATACAGAACTACGATGTAAGCCAGGTAAGTTGGAGATGATCAGGTGTTTTTCTGTTTAAATTTTTATTTATTTTTTGTTTAATTTTAAGGTTAATAGAATTATTTATTGACTGCAAGGTATTTAAATGTTCATTAAATCTAAAACTTCAGTAAATTCAAATTTTTCCATTTTTAAAGACTTACTTGTTTATTTGAAAGCAGATGGGAAAGACAGTTTACGTTTGCTGGTTTACTCCCCAAAGGGCAGCAGTGGATAGAACCACGAACTTGGAACTCTGTCCAGGTCTTTCATGTGAGTGGTAGGGGCCCACACATTTTAAATATCTTCTACTGCTTTCCTCAGTGTGTCAGCAGTGCCCTGAGTGGAAAGCCAAATAACCAGGACTCAAACTGGCATGTTGATATGTGATATGGAATGCCAGCATTGTAAGTGGCAGTTTAACATGCTATGCTATAACATTGGCTCTTGAGTTTATCTTTGATTTACTAAAGACTTTGTTGTTTCAGACCACCTTTGAGGGGCCGGTGCTGTGGCATTGCAGGTAAAGATGCCACCTGCAGTGCCAGCCTCTCATATGGGCACTGGTTTGAGTTCCAGCTGCTCCATTTCCAATCCATAGCTCTCTGCTATGGCCTGGGAAATCAGTAGAAGATGGCCCAAGTCTTTGGGCCCCTGCACCCATGTGGGAGACCCAGAAGAAACTCCTGGCTCCTGGCTTCAGATTGACCCACCTCTGGCTGCAGCCATTTGGGAAGTGAAACAACGGATAGAAGACCTCTCGCTCTCTCTGCAACTCTTTAATAAACGAATCTTAAAAAAAAAACCTTTGAAAATGTAATTGTACTGAACCATGAACATTGGAGGGTTTGCTTGATTTGTTATAGAATATGGTTTTATCTTTATTGAGTTACTTAGTGTCTAGGGGATAGTATTTTGAGTGTGGGTTTTTATTGAATATTATGTGTTTTTTTTTTTTTTTTTTTTAAGATTTATTTCTTTGAAAGGCAGACTTAGAAAAAGAGAGATAGAGAGATATCTTCCATCTGCTGGTACACTACCCAAATGGCTGCAGTGGCCATTGCTGGGCCAGGCTGTAGCCAGAAGCCTGGAGCTTCATCTGGGTTTCCTGTTTGTAGGGGCCCAAACACTTGGACAATATTCTGCTTTCTCAGGTACATTAGCAGGGAGCTGGATCAGAAGTGGAGCAGCTGGGACTGAAAGCCACATTCATATGGGATGCTGGCATTGCAGGCCACAGCTTAATGCAGTACCCTACAACGCTAGCCCCTGAATGTTGGTTTTGAGAGGTATGATAGCCAGGACGTATTTTTTTTTTTTTTTTTTTTTTTTTTTAATTTTGATTTATTTGAGAGAGAACACTCTGCTGGTTCACTGCACATATGTCCACAGTGGCCCTGGCTAGGGCTGAAACAAGGAGCCTGGGGCTCAGTCCATGTCTTTTTTTTTTTTTTTTTTTTTTTGACAGGCAGAGTGGACAGTGAGAGAGAGAGAAAGGTCTTCCTTTGCCGTTGGTTCACCCTCCAATGGCTGTTGCGGCCGGTGTACTGTGGCCGGCACACCGCGTTGATCCGATGGCAGGAGCCAGGTACTTCTCCTGGTCTCCCATGGGGTGCAGGGGCCAAGCACTTGGGCCATCCTCCACTGCACTCCCTGGAAGAGGGGCAACCGGGACAGAATCCGGCGCCCCGACCGGGACTAGAACCTGGTGTGCCGGTGCCGCACCGCAAGGTGGAGGATTAGCCTAGTGAGCCGCGGCGCCGGCCTCAATCCATGTCTGGCATGGATGGCAGGAACTCCATTACTTGAGCCATCAGTACTGTTTCTCAGGGTCTGCACCTGGCAGGCAGCTGGAGTCAAGAGCCAGAGACAGGTATTGAACCCAAGTACCTGCCATGTTACATAACTGGTCTCTTTAACTGCTAACCCAAATATCTACCCTGTAGTGATTTTTAAGACTATAAGAGGTTTTACATTAAAATCCAAACCTAGCATCTGTCTTGATTTCATATCCACTACACTTAAAATCATAATGGAGGCTGGCGCTGTGGCATAGCTGGTAAAGCCACTGCTGGCAATGCTGGCTTCCCATATGGGCACCAGTTCGAGTCCCGACTGTTCCAGTTCCATTCCAGCTCTCTGCTATGGCCTGGGAAAGCAGTAGAAGATGGCCCAAGTCCTTGGGCCCCTGCACCGACGTGGGAGACCTAGAAGAGGCTCGTGGCTTTGTATCAGCACAGCTCTGGCTGTTGAGGCCATCTCAGGAATAAACCAGTGGATGGAAGATTCTCTCTCTCTTCTCTCTCTCTCTCTTTGCCTCTGCCTCTCTGTCTCTCTAGCTCTCTGCCTTTCAAATAAATAAATCTTTAAACATAATGAAGATGATTCATTGCTTTTATTGAAATTTATGTTTAGAAATGAAGGATTTTAAGCATTGTTTAGATTTCATGGTTCTAGCTACAGTTTTTTTTTTTTATTGGAGTGTAACTTAACTAACATTTGATATTCTGCAATTAAGCAATAGAAAATGAGTAGAATGAAGAAAATGTTTTCTTAGGGGACTGGCGTTGCAGGATAGCAGTTTCAGCTGCCATCTGTAATGCCAGTATATCCTATCAATTCGAGTCCCCTGCTTTTCTACTTCTGATCCAGCCTCCTGTTAATGTGTCTAGTAAAGCAGTGGAACATGGCCCACGTGCTTTAAAAGTTGATACCCACGTGGGAGACCCAGTTTCAGGCTCCTGGCTTCAGCCTGGCCCAGTCCCAGCTGTTGTGACCATTTAGGGAATGAACAAGCAGATGGAAGTCTCTGGCTCTCCCTCTGTGTGTAACTCTGCCTTTCAAATAAATTAATCTTAAAAAAAAAATTGCCGTGGCTGGGTCTTGTCATGTGTTACTGGCTTATATTTTTCTACTATTGACTGGCATTTCTTACCAGCTTTTTCTGGGATCTGTAAGATTTAATTTAACTGCCTTTTTTTTTTTTTTTTCAATATTTTATTTATTTAAGAGTTAGAGAGGTAGAGACAGAGAAAGAGGTCTTCCATCCTCTGGTTAACCCCAAATGGCTGCAACAGCCAGAGCTGAGCCCATCTGAGGCCAAGAGCTTGTTCAAGGTCTCCTTTGTTGGTGCAGGAGCCTAAGCACTTGGACCTTCCTCCTCTGATTTCCCAGGTACATTAGCAGGGAGTTGGATCAGAAGTGGAGCAGCTGGGACTTGAACTGGCACCCATAGGGGATGATGGCACTGCAAGCTGGGCGTTAACCTGCTGAGCCACAGGGCTGGCACCTTAACTGACAATTTTAAAAAATAGAGGCATTTAAAAAATGATTCCTAGGTAGTTGTTTTTTTTTCTCCAGATTTTATTTATTTGAGAGAGACAGTTAGACGCAGTGAGAGGGAAAGAGGCAGAGATAGAGAGAGGTCTTCCCTCTGTTGATTCACTCCCCCAAATGGCCGCAGTGGCCGGAGCTGTGCCAATCCAAAGCCAGGAGCCAGGTGCCTCTTCCTGGTCGCCCACGAGGGTGCAGGGGCCCAAGGACTTAGGCCATCTTCTACTGCTTTCCCAGGCCACAGCAGAGAGCTGGACTGGAAGTGGAGCAACCGGGACTAGAAGCAGTGCCCATATGGGATGCCGGCGCCACAGGTGGAGGATTAACCTACTGAGCCACAACGCCGGCCCCTCCTTAGTAGTTTTAGAAAAGCAAAATATTGGGGGGGAGGTTTTGTTATTTTTACCTGAGTACAACAGATCTGATAAGAGAGAATTCAAGTTTTATTTTTGTTCAGATATTTGCATACTATATAGAAGCAGTCACCTTTACTGAGACCTTATTATCTGCCAGGCAGTGTTCCTTTTTTTTTTTTTTTTTTTTTTTTTTACAGGCAGAGCGGACAGTGAGAGAGAGAGACAGAGAGAAAGGTCTTCCTTTGCCGTTGGTTCACCCTCCAATGGCTGCCGCGGCCAGCGCGCTGTGCTGATCCAATGGCAGGAGCCAGGTGCTTCTCCTGGTCTCCCATGGGGTGCAGGGCCCAAGCACTTGGACCATCTTCCACTGCCTTCCCTGGCCACAGCAGAGAGCTGGCCTGGAAGAGGGGCAAAAGGACAGAATCTGGCACCCCGACCGGGACTTGAACCCGGTGTGCCGGCGCCGCAAGGAGGAGGATTAGCCTAGTGAGCCGCGGCGCCGGCCTTTTTTTTTTGTACGTACTTATTTGAAAGACAGAGTTAGATCTTGCATCTGCTGGTTCACTCCCCAAATGGCTGTACGACCAGGCTGGTGCCAGGAGTTTCTTCCAGGTTTTGTATGTGGGTGGCTCTCTGCTGCTTTCGCAAGTGCGTTAGCAGGGATGTGTATCAAAAGCAGAACAGCCAGAACACAAACAGGTGCCCATATGGGATGCCAGCGTCATAGGTGGCTTAACTTGCTATGCTGCTGTTAAGGTCCCACTTTGCATGTTTCTAATTTATTTTATTACCTCCAGGAAGGTTCACTGTCAGTATCTTGGCCAAGGCCTTTCATCTAGTATTTGATAGACTGATTTAGGATAAAAAGCAGGCGTTCTGTTCTAGGGCAAGTGCCATGGGACTTCTATATCAATAAGGATTAAAAGATAATTTTAGAATTTGACTGGAGTTATTGAGTGCCACTTTGAGGCCTGGCTTGCCACTTCTGATCTGGCTTCCTGCTAATGTGCCTGGAAAGACAGCAGCAGATTGCTTAGGTACCCAAATACCTGCCATCTATGTGGGAGACCCAGATGGAGTTCTAGATGCTGGCTTTGGCCTGGCCTCGACCTGACTGTTGTGTCCATTTGGAAAGTGAAACAGCAGACTGAAAGTCATCTCCTACTCTGTTTCTTCCTCTCTGTCATTCTGCCTTTCAAAAATTATTTAACATGAGTAGTATTAATAGGAATTTTAACAACTGATAATCTGAAATATAATTACTGGAAAATGTAGTTTAAATGTTATTTACTATGTAATTTGTGAACTGGAGAAAATAACGTAATTTAGTAAAACAAATCTTTCTAAATGAGTTCTATCTTAAACCAAGCTTTAGCTATAGAAAGATGTGTGACAGTCTTCAGATTAATTGGTGAAGTTTATTTTCTGACTTCATTTAATGTGAAGTGTCACACTGTGGTGAAACTTTAACATGGAATGAAAATACTGGTATATGTTTATCTAAATTTGGGAAGTGGCTGACAAAATTAATTTCTATTTTAGACTTGAAAGAGGCCTCCAGAAAAAGTAGATGTGTGTCTGTGCAGACAGATCCTACTGATGAAGTTCCCACCAAAAAATCAAAGAAGCATAAAAAGCACAAAAATAAAAAGAAGAAAAAGAAGAAAGAAAAGGAAAAAAAATATAAAAGACAGCCAGAAGAATCTGAATCAAAGCCGAAATCTCATAATGATGGGAACATAGATTTAGAATCAGATTCCTTTTTAAAGTTTGATTCTGAATCTTCAGCAATGGCACTGGAACCTGTGAGAGCATTTGGGCTATCTGAGACCAGTGAATCATCTGCAGTTTTGTTAGAACCTCCTTTAGTATCAATGGAGGTGTCAGAGCCGCACATCTTAGAAACTCTAAAGCCAGCTACAAAAACTGTAGAACTGTCAGTTGCATCAACATCAGTAATCTCAGAGCAGTCCGAGCAGCCTGTGGCAGGAATGCTGGAACCGTCCACATCAAAGATTCTGGATTCCTTTGCAACAGCACCAGTGCCTGCTACAGCAGTAGTGCCGAAGTCATCTGAGCCAGTTGTCACAATGTCAGTGGAGTATCAGAAGTCTGTGCTGAAATCTTTGGAGAATGCATCTACAGAGTCATCAAAGATGTTGGTAGACCCTCTAGGAGCAAAAGCCCTAGAGCCACCACAAACCCCTGGCATAGCATCTGAAGCACCTGCTGAGGTGCACCCTGAGCCAAGCACATCAACAGCAATGGATTTTTCAGAGTCATCTGCAACTGAAGTGCTTAGCTTGCCAGAGCAGCCTGTAGACGTACCATCGGAGATGACAGAGTCATCCGTGACAAGACCACAGGAGTTGATGGAGCTGCCTAAGACCACGGCGTTGGAGTTGCCGGAGTCGTCGGTGGCCTCAGCGCTGGAGTTGCCGGGGCCACCTGCGATCTCCATGCCGGAGTTGCAGGGGCCCCCTGTGACTCCAGTGCTGGGGTTACCTGGGCCCTCTGCTACCCCGGTGCCAGAGTTACCAGGGCCCCTCTCTACCCCAGTGCCTGAGTTGCCAGGGCCCCCTGTGACACCAGTGCCCGAGTTGCCGGGGCCCCCTGTGACACCAGTGCCACAGCTGTCACAGGACTTGCCAGGGCTTCCAGCACCATCTATGGGGTTGGAGCCACCACAGGAGGTACCAGAGCCACCTGTGATGGCACAGGAGTTGCCAGGGCTGCCTGCAGTGTCATCCGCAGTAGAATTGCCAGGGCAGCCTGCGGTAACAGTAGCAATGGAGTTGACCGAACAACCTGTGACGACGACAGAGTTGGAGCATCCTGTGGGGATGACAACGGTGGAACATCCTGGGCATCCTGAGGTGACAGCAGCAACAGGGTTGCTGGGGCAGCCTGAGGCAACAATGGTGCTGGAGTTGCCAGGACAACCAGAGGCAACTACAGCCCTGGAGTTGCCTGGGCAGCCTTCAGTGACTGGGGTGCCGGAGTTGCCAGGGCTGCCTTCGGCAACTAGGGCACTGGAGTTGTCAGGGCAGCCTGTGGCAACTGGGGCACTTGAGTTGCCTGGGCAGCTCATGGCAACTGGGGCACTGGAGTTCTCGGGGCAGTCTGGGGCAGCTGGAGCACTGGAGCTTTTGGGGCAGCCTCTGGCAACAGGGGTGCTGGAGTTGCCAGGGCAGCCTGGGGCGCCAGAGTTGCCTGGGCAGCCTGTGGCAACTGTGGCGCTTGAGATCTCTGTTCAGTCTGTGGTGACAACGTCGGAGCTGTCAACGATGACCGTGTCGCAGTCCCTGGAGGTGCCCTCGACGACAGCGCTGGAATCCTATAATACGGTAGCACAGGAGCTGCCTACTACATTAGTGGGGGAGACTTCTGTAACAGTAGGAGTGGATCCCTTGTTGGCCCAAGATTCCCATATGTTAGCTTCTAACACCATGGAGGCCCATATGTTAGCATCCAACACCATGGAATCCCAAATGCTAGCGTCCAATACCATGGACTCCCAGATGCTAGCATCCAACACCATGGACTCCCAGATGCTAGCCTCTAGCACCATGGACTCCCAGATGTTAGCCTCTAGCACTATGGACTCCCAGATGTTAGCCACTAGCTCCATGGACTCCCAGATGCTAGCTACTAGCACTATGGACTCCCAGATGTTAGCAACCAGCTCCATGGACTCCCAGATGTTAGCAACCAGCTCCATGGACTCCCAGATGTTAGCAACCAGCTCCATGGACTCCCAGATGTTAGCAACCAGCTCCATGGACTCCCAGATGTTAGCAACCAGCTCCATGGACTCCCAGATGTTAGCAACCAGCTCTATGGATTCCCAGATGTTAGCAACCAGCTCTATGGATTCCCAGATGTTAGCATCTGGCACTATGGATTCTCAGATGTTAGCTTCCGGCACCATGGACGCTCAGATGTTAGCATCTGGTACCATGGATGCCCAGATGTTAGCATCTAGTACCCAAGATTCTGCTATGTTGGGTTCAAAATCTCCTGATCCCTATAGGTTAGCACAGGATCCTTACAGATTAGCTCAAGATCCCTATAGGTTGGGTCATGACCCTTACAGGTTAGGTCATGATGCTTACAGGTTAGGACAAGATCCCTATAGATTAGGGCATGATCCATATAGACTAACTCCTGATCCCTATAGGATGTCACCTAGACCCTATAGAATAGCTCCCAGGTCTTATAGAATAGCACCTAGACCATACAGGTTAGCACCTAGACCCTTGATGTTGGCATCTAGACGGTCTATGATGATGTCCTATGCTGCAGAACGTTCCATGATGTCATCTTACGAACGCTCTATGATGTCTTACGAGCGCTCCATGATGTCACCTATGGCTGAGCGATCTATGATGTCAGCCTATGAGCGCTCTATGATGTCAGCTTATGAGCGCTCTATGATGTCTCCTATGGCTGAACGCTCTATGATGTCAGCTTATGAACGCTCTATGATGTCCGCTTATGAGCGTTCCATGATGTCCCCGATGGCTGATCGATCTATGATGTCCATGGGTGCGGACCGGTCCATGATGTCGTCGTACTCTGCTGCTGACCGATCTATGATGTCATCGTACTCTGCAGCTGACCGATCTATGATGTCATCTTACACTGACCGTTCAATGATGTCTATGGCAGCTGATTCTTACACTGATACTTATACTGATACATATACAGAGGCATATATGGTGCCACCTTTGCCTCCTGAAGAGCCTCCAACAATGCCACCATTGCCACCTGAGGAGCCACCAATGACACCACCATTGCCTCCTGAGGAACCACCAGAGGGTCCAGCATTACCTGCTGAGGACTCAGCATTAGCAGCTGAAAATACATGGCCTACAGAGGTGCCAGCATTACCTACTGAAGGGTCTGTGTCACAGCCTGAGCCTCCTGTGAGTCAGAGTGAGATCTCAGAGCCTTCAGCGGTCCCTGCTCATTATTCAGTGTCAGCATCAGAGTCCTCAGTGTTAACATCAGAGGCTGTCATGACTGTTCCAGAACCACCACTG
Source organism: Oryctolagus cuniculus (assembly GCF_051225735.1). NCBI lineage: Eukaryota > Metazoa > Chordata > Mammalia > Lagomorpha > Leporidae > Oryctolagus > Oryctolagus cuniculus. Next base: position 11,461,301 of record NC_142870.1, on the reverse strand, counting down.
GAGCCAGAGTCTTCAGTTACATCCACACCTAGAGAGTCTGCTGGAGTAGAACAGGAAGTTCCAGAGAGACCAGTGACTGAAACTCCCATGATGTCAGTGGAACCAGCTGTGTTAACAGCAGAGCCTCCTGTTGTATCCGAGACAGCAGAAACATTAGATTCCATGAGAACCTCAGCACATGCCTCAGAATTATCTGTGCCCTTGTTGGAGCCAGCAGTAACTATACCAGAACCAGCAGAGAACATTCTGGAGTTACCAGCCGTGGCTGTCTCAGAGGCTGCAGCGGTGGCTGTCCAGGAGCCTCCTGCCATGGTTGTGGCTGTCCCAGAGTCTCCTACCACGGTTGTGGCTGTCCCAGAATCTCCAGCTGTGGCTGTCTTGGAGCCGCCTCCTGTGGCTGAATCAGAACCGCAGGTTGTAGCTGTCGACCCTCCAGCTGTGATTGAGCCAGAGCATGTCACCATTCCAGTGTCAGTTTCTGCCCTGGAGCCTACTGTGCCTATTGTGGACCCGGCAGTGTCAGTCCTTCAACCTGCTATGATTATTTCAGAACCATCTCTTTCTGTCCAAGAATCCACTGTGACAATTTCAGAATCTGCTGTCACTATTTCAGAGCAGACGGAAATAATATCGACCGAGATGGTTTTAGAGTCTACACCAGTAATATTGCAGTCTAGTGTTATGTCTTCATCACTTGTTGTGAAAGGGATGAATTTACTTTCTGGTGATCAAAGTTTTGCTCCGGAGATTGGCATGCAGAAGATCCCATTGCATTCAAGTGAAGAGCCGCGTGCTGAAGGACACCTGAAAAGTGACTCTTACGAAAGTGAATGTAGTATAAATACAGACCTTAATACAAATAATCACTTAATTGCTAAAGAGATGGAACATAGTACAGTGTCTGCTGCTGACACTGGTCCTGTTGGTGAAATTGGTGAAGAGAAAATTTTGCCCATCAAGGAGACTGAACAATGTACAGTATTGGATATTAGCTCTGGTGTTAATGAAACTGATGCAAGAGGAACTCTGTCTTCTACTGGTCCTTTGGCTGTGGAACCTGACGCAGTGGAAACTAGTAAGGGTACTGAATATATGACACCATCTGCTCTCGGTTCAGTTAATAAGTATGATGTTGATGTATCTTTAACTACTCAAGATACTGAGCATGACATGGTCATTTCCACGAGCCCCAGTGGTGGTAGTGAAGCTGACATAGAGGGACCTTTGCCTGCTAAAGACATTCATCTTGATTTAGCATCTGGTAATCTTAGTAAAGATACAGAAGAACTGTTACCTGTAAAAGAGAGCGACCAGACATTAGCAGTTGTTGTCAGCCCTAAAGAAAGTAGTGGGGAAGATAAAGAGGTACCTCTCCCTACTAAAGAGATACCTGATTCAGGATTTCCTACAAATATTGAGGATATTAATGAAGCAGATTTGGTGAGACCATTACTTCCCAAGGACATGGAACGTCTTACAAGCCTTAGAGCTGGCATTGAAGGACCTTTACTTGCAAGTGAGGCTGAACGTGACAAATCTGCTGCCAGTCCAGTTGTAATTAGTATACCAGAAAGAGCTTCGGAGTCATCTTCAGAAGAAAAAGATGATTATGAGATTTTTGTTAAAGTTAAGGACACACATGAGAAAAGCAAGAAAAAGAACCGTGACAAAGGTGAAAAAGAGAAAAAAAGAGATTCTTCATTAAGATCTCGGAGTAAACGTTCCAAATCATCTGAACATAAATCACGCAAGCGTACTAGTGAATCTCGTTCTAGGGCAAGGAAGAGGTCTTCTAAGTCCAAGTCTCATCGATCTCAAACACGTTCACGGTCACGGTCAAGACGCAGGAGGAGGAGCAGCAGGTCTAGATCAAAGTCTAGAGGAAGGCGATCTGTATCAAAAGAAAAGCGCAAAAGGTCTCCAAAGCACAGATCTAAATCCAGGGAAAGGAAAAGAAAAAGATCAAGCTCAAGGGACAACCGGAAAGCAGTCCGAGCTCGAAGTCGCACTCCAAGTCGCAGGAGTCGCAGTCACACTCCGAGCCGTAGGAGGAGGTCTAGATCCGTGGGTAGAAGAAGGAGTTTCAGTGTTTCCCCCAGCCGACGGAGCCGCACCCCCAGCCGACGGAGCCGCACCCCCAGCCGAAGGAGCCGCACCCCCAGCCGACGGAGTCGCACCCCCAGCCGACGGAGCCGCACCCCCAGCCGACGGAGCCGTACCCCCAGCCGACGGAGCCGCACTCCTAGCCGTCGAAGAAGATCTAGGTCTGTGGTGAGAAGACGAAGCTTCAGTATATCACCAGTCAGATTAAGGCGATCAAGAACGCCTCTGAGAAGAAGGTTTAGTAGATCTCCTATCCGTCGTAAAAGGTCCAGGTCTTCTGAAAGGGGCAGATCACCCAAACGTCTAACAGATTTGGGTGAGTCTTTTTGTTTTTGTTTTAGTGGTATAATGGAGAATGGTGTAAATTGGAACTTTTGTGATCTTGAGTCAAATAGAGTATTTGGGGCTATTGGTTTAGGATAAACACTTCTCTAAATTTTTATGAGTAATTTAGCATGTGTTTAGAAAACAAAGGGATAAATGCGTTGTAAAATATCTGCTTTGGAGTATGTTATACTCAACATGTTTTTTGATACTTGAATGTTTAATTTTACATGAGTCATCTTGCCCTAACTAAAAATGAAAAACAGAAGCAGACAAAGTCCATTTACTTAAAGACACGGTTGTTATTTGTTGATTGTCACTGCGTTGTGTTCCAACATACATCCTTTTAAGTAAACCTAATGAAGATTCTTTTTTAATAAGTTAACATATCTTCAAATAGCAATACAGGTTTGTTAGATGTTTGTGATGGTAGTTCTGATTGTTATAAAATAGTAGCAGGAAGTTATTAAAAACTGAGTGGATGATGGTAGCTAAAAAATGAAATTACTACATTAGAAATTAGATTTATTTTGTTTCTTTGAAAGGCAGAGTTAGAGGGACAGACAGAGCGAGAGAGGTATCTTCGATCTGTTGGTTCACTCCCCACCAGAACTTCTTCCAGGTCTCCCACATGGGCACAGATCCCCAGGACTCAGACCACTCCTTGCTGATTTCCTGGGTGCACTAGCAGGGATCTGATTGGAACTGGAGCAGCTGAAATAGGAACCGGCACCCATATGGGATGCTGGCCTTGCAGGCAGTGGTTTTCCATGCTGTGCCAGCCCTCAGAATGGCTTGCCTTTTATTTATTTATTTATTTATTTGAAAGGCAGAGTTACAGAGAAGCAGAGAGAGGGGTCTTCCATCTGCTGGTTCACATCCCAGATGACCACAACTGCTGGAACTACGCTGATCCCAAGCCCAGGAGCTTCTTCTGGGTCTCCCACATGGATGGAGGGGCCCAAGGACTTGGGCCATCTTCTACTGCTTTCCCAGGCCATAGCAGAGAGCTGGATTGGAAGTGGAGTAGCTGGGACTTGAACTAGCACCCATATGGGATGCTGGCACTGTAAGCGGTGGCTTTACCTGCTATGCTACAGAGCCGGTCCCCAGAATGATTCTTAATTTGTTTGCCTTTATAACTCAATGCTCTCATTTTCTTAGATTTTTTAGTAGTGTGCAGAAATGGTTAAAATCTAATAGATGCATGATTACCTTTGGTAAATATGATTAGTTTATCTTGCAAGTAGATTGAAGGTTTCCAGGTCAGGGTTGTCTAAAGAAAAAGATGTTAAGAATATTAAGGGCGAGATTGAATTTAGTTCAACAAAAATTTCTGAGTACCACTATTTTTTTTTCAAAGCAGATAATAATGTATAATTCCAAAGTAATCACAAGTTTGTGGAGGAGATGTGGTTAAAATTCATGTCCCTTTGTATGAAATAGTAGAATGACCAACAAAGGCAGAAAGTGCTGGTTACTATCGTTACGTATCGTATAGTTGAGGCACTTGGGAGCACAGTGGAGAGGAATGTTAATTTTGATTTATTAAAAACTGTTAGAAGAGATGGCACTTGAATCTAGCCTAAAGTATGATTTAAGATGTCAAGTTGTGGGGATAATTTTGGGAGATAAAAGTTGGCTCTGTCAGGTTTGTGTCTTAGAGTGGCTGGGTGGTTATTAATAGTTGTATTGTAAGTTAGCTATTTTGGGTAGCATTTGAATGGAAAGCTCTACTTGTACTTAATTTTTAAAATATGGGGCCACCACTTAACAGCTGAGCCATAGTGGTTTGATCATGACTAAAAATTTGGGCAGAAAATTAACGCCTTTAAATTTAGTCACAGTAGAAATGTTTTTGGTAATACAAAATGTACATCTGTTTAGGAAAACTGCTTATATTTTTGCTCTTACAGATAAGGCTCAATTACTTGAAATAGCCAAAGCTAATGCAGCTGCCATGTGTGCTAAGGCTGGTGTTCCTTTACCGCCAAACCTAAAGCCTGCACCTCCACCTACAATAGAAGAGAAAGTTGCTAAAAAGTCAGGAGGAGCTACTATAGAAGAACTAACTGAGGTAAGCTAGACAGAATTTGTTTTCATTCTTAAGATGGATTACTCCAGGGATGTTGACTCTGGAGCGTGCCAAAACCCGAATTGTGGGCTGAGCTGATAATGGCTGGCTCTGAGTGGCCAAAACCCGAAGTACAGATGTGGCAGCGGCAGAAGCTCTGTGTAGCAGGCCATTTTATCCGGGATGGCTAAGCTCCGCCAGCTAAAAGTTACTTCCCATTACTTTTGCTTTCCAGTTTTAGAAGCCAAACTGACTGAGGAGTGGGACGGTTCGTTTGAATGGAGGAGGTGTTGAGTGAGCAACACGCAGAAGCTCGCCTACAGTTTCGTTTCCATTCACGACGTGTTCACTGATCGCCACGAGTGTACTGCATATACGCAAAGACACAGACAATCTTCAGAAATGATCTTTTGCCACCGGAGCTTGGAAATTAATGAGAATAGCTGGCCATTGCCTGAAAGGAACTTCTTTCGCATCAACATTTCGGGTTTTGGCTGTTTGGTACCAGCCATTGGTGATAATGGCCGGCCATTATCAGTTCTTCCTGCGGTTCGGGTTTTGGCAGTAACATATTTTAAATACTTATTTTTGTTTTTAAAATTTTGATGTTTTCAATTGAGGCTTTTTGTTTTTGTTTTTGTTTTTGTTTTTTTGAGCTTTGTTTTATTTTTTGGGAAATGCTAAAATAATTGCTGCTAGGATCCAGAAATACCACACTGTTTCATCTATTGAAACTTGTTATCGGCTAGCCTTATGCCAGCCTGCCACTGTCAATATATTCTGTTCCCCTTGGTTACAAGCCTGATATACTCTGTGTTTTTGGCTAAATGAGCTTTTTATCCTATTGTAAATTTTCACTTGATAATAGATGTGATGAATTCTACTGCTTGTATAGAGACAGGTCTACCCAACTTTACTCAGACCTTTTTATAAAGCCAGGTAATGGAGTCTGTTCCTTTGCTTCTCAGGAAGGAATTGACTGCTTTATGTGTCAGACCTCATCAGTTGTACCCTCTCCATCATGCCTTATTTTCCATCCTTTAAGTTCTATTCCAAAACATTCATGGAGAGACACATTGCTATTAACCCTAGTACAAATAATTCAAGCTTTATTTTGCCATACATTTTGGGATCATAAAGCTTGTTAATTTGTTTCCTCACTTAGATTTATTAAATATGAATTACTACTTTTTTTAAAAAGTGAGGAACTAGTAAAAGCTCTATTGCTTACTTACCAAATCCAAGCTCCTTGTCCAAAATTCTGTGGACACCTAGTATTTTGCTATGTTTTTAGGCTCATCCTCAGCCCTCTTGTCCCTTCTAACAAGTGTCTTCTTGCCTTTTTACCAACACCTGATTAGGATGACTTTCTTTTCCTTTCCCTACTAGTCCTGTTCTTCATTATGAAAATCTGGCTTAGAACTCTTCAAGGACTGTTCCTTAATTCTCTGCTCTGCCTGACTCTATTCTCTCTTAAGCCTTTGGTTCTTTTAGCACTTATGTACTCGGTTTGTATTATATCAGTTTGCACTTGTTATTGTGTTGCTCTGTAAAAGCTTTCTTCAATTATTTCATATGTATGTATTCTGTCTCTTGTACTAGATTGTAAGCTCCCTTGGGGGCAGGGACCATGTCTTTACTTTTTTTTGTATTCCCCAGACAGTGCCCAGTACAGTGCTCTGCACATAGTAGGTGCTCAATAAATGTTGTTGACTGACTGACCAGCCATTGTGTTTAAATAATAGCCAATAAGCTAGAATACCATTCTGTAACCTATCAGTTATTAGTCTTGTTTATTTTTGAAAGTTGGGTCTAAATGGTTTTGGTTCTTTCTAAGAAATTACATGTTACCCTGCATAAACCATAAGATTTATCTTTTGTTTGTTTTTACTTTTAAAGAAATGCAAACAGATTGCACAGAGTAAAGAAGATGATGATGTAATAGTGAACAAACCTCATGTTTCGGATGAAGAGGAAGAAGAACCTCCTTTTTATCATCATCCCTTTAAGCTCAGTGAACCCAAACCCATTTTTTTCAATCTGAATGTGAGTATTAGTGATTATGAATTGATGAAACAACACAGTTTGTGTAACTATTTAAATAAAACTCAAATGGAATTTAGTTTGAGAAATAATGAACAAAACCTTGTCCTTCAGATTATGTTGACCAGCTTCAGAAGCCATTTAATGTAGTTGTTAATATTGAGCATAATTATGAAACACTTTGTTTTTTAGATTGCTGCAGCAAAACCAACTCCACCAAAAAGCCAAGTAACATTAACTAAAGAATTTCCCGTTTCATCTGGATCTCAACATCGAAAGAAAGAAGCAGACAGTGTTTATGGAGAGTGGGTTCCTGTAGAGAAGAATGGTGAAGAAAACAAAGATGATGATAATGTTTTCAGCAGCAATTTGCCCTCAGAGGTAAGTAAGAGGAATATTATGTGTATTTTTATCTTTTTTTATGCCTAAATCTTCCATTTTATTGTTACTTTATATCTGATTTGGATTCTGTTTCACTCTTCTTAGGGCCGGGTTAAACGGCAGGGCCGGGTTAGACGACAGATGAAACAACCCGCAGCTTCTCAGTTGACAGTAACTCGATGCAATTCACTTTGTGGGAGCAAGCCACAAAGTGAAAAGCATCGAATTGCAGAGAAAAGTGTTATCACATCCCTACCCAACATTGGGCCCTCCTTGCACTTGTGGGAAGGTAGCCCGAGGTATAACTATTTAGCTTCCCGTTTCGCTTCAAGGCTTTATAGCTCTAGATTTTGGTGGTAGCAAATTTACTGGATGGAGGAATTGAGTGGAGAGAGGCAGAACTTTAGTTTCAACACAAGAACTGGATTGGAAAAGGTCATTGTAGACTGAAGTGAACATCTGGGTACATAGCTAATTGCCCTTAAATGATGGTTTCTTATTATTTCTCTGGGTTGTTTGTCACATAGCCTTTAATTTTAATAATTTTTCCCTTCCCTGTGCTACCTTGGCCCTTTTGAATTCTTGTGTTTAGCCTAATATGTTCAGCCTTGGTACTCCACTCCCTTCTTCCCCTCTTTGCTACTATTAAAAGTTGGAGAAGTGGAATTCACACCTCAAAATTTCCACGAGGCTATAGTTGTATCTTGTCAAAATGACGCAGTAATAATGCCAAGTGTCGAAACAACCCCATTAAAATGCCGCCTGATTAATGTGCTGCTAAATACAGTGCACATGAAAACAGCAAGACTGTATATATATGTAAATATATATATATATATCTGTACCTTTGTATGTATCTCTGTATCTGTACCTTTGCTGTATCTTTTAATAAACAGTTTACTTTTATTTAACTTGTTGTGCAAGATCACGCTTGGGGGGTCTGGGAGGGTGGAGACTTAATAGGGGAGGGGTGGGAGTTTTAAATGATACCATAGCCTAGTTGTCATCACCCTTGCCCTTGGTTTTCAAAGCCTGTACATAACTGGACTTAGATATCTAATGCCCTTACGGACTTCATTTTCTTGCGGTTCTGGGATATGTAGGTCAGAGAGACCTATCTTCTTTACTTCAGGTTCCCTACATTGGTCATATTAATCATCTTCCAGTAAACACTTCCAGTTCTACAAATAAATCCTCTTTATAAAGTCAGAAAGTGAACAGAACCCAAATCAGAAACTTTTGGATATCAGTATTTTTTTTTTTCTCCCTGAGCTGTTCACAGGTGACATTATCACCGTGGGCTTTTTGTTTTTGTTTCTGACCTGCAGCATTCTGAAAAGGAACAAGTTCTATCTGATGAAGCTGGACATGATAACTAGCCAGTGTAACTTACAGTCACAGGTTATGATCTGTATTCACATGGTGTTCACACTGAAGCAAGTTATGTCATCACTGGGCTGGGGGTGGGGGATAGCTAGCCTAAACAAAATTTGAGTGAAATCAATTCAGTAGGTCAGTTGCTAATCCCCAAATCGGGTTATTTGCACATCACAAGAGGGAAAGGTTAGCTGACATTTGCAGCTAACTTAATCTTCTTGTAGTAGCTGAATATAAACCATAAGAGAGTTGTACAGACTTAGAAATCCTAATATGTATGGTTTTAGTAATTTCTTGAAGATGAAGCACTTAACAGAGTTAGAAAAAATAGCTAGGGAGATATTTTACAAAAGAAATGTTTTCCAGTGGACTGAATGAATACCCATAAATACTGCAAAATTCCAAGGGATTTTTCTGCGAAGATGAGCAAACATAACTATTTTGATTTTTCTTCGGTTGAACCTGGGGAAAGTGCTTAGTAAAACTTGATTACATTTCCTTTTGGTCAAGAGAATGTGTATGTGTTTTTTATTTGAAATTTAATACTCAGCCATTTTCAGTCTTAACATTGACAGTATAATTGTGTTAGCCTTGCTTGACATCAAAAGCAGTTGTCAAGATATTAGAGGTTGAGGAGAATTATTCTGAAGAAATCTGGAGGGAAGGTTAATATAAATTATTTGAGTAAAGGAATCATTAATACATAAGTGGGCTAACTGAATGAAGCAGAAGATCTCTCTTGTGGGAAGGTAAATACAAATATTTCGTTTATCAGAACTCTTCACACTTACCTACTTGGAGGCTTAGACTCAGAATATATAGGTTACCTTTAATTCCAAACAAGAGTCCCAAAACTTTAGGGGAGAAAAATGGATCAGATTGTATTGCACTTTCACATGTCTAGTTTTACTTCATGCTAATGATTAAAACACCTAAAGAAAATGTTCAATATAAAGTGTTTAATTCCAGTTATTTAACTATTACCTAGGTATATTTGTAAAATTGCTGTTTTATATACCAATGTTTGTGGAATACCTTTGGTGATGTTTTATGGGAGGACTAACCCTTTTGGTTCCATTAAGGCTTGAAATAAAGGCTTTCTAGAGTAAAAGGAAAATTCTTTTAAATGGTCACCTTTTTAATTGAAGAGTATTTTTTAAATCTGCCTTCATTTTAATAAATATATATGGACTTTGTGGTTCTTCAGTCTTCAGCATAAAACATTTTATAGGTAATTGTAGATTTTGTCTCCTTAAGAGTCAACATAGTTTTTCCACCAGATTCTTGCATGTGAATGCAAGACTTGGGTAGACACTGTGGATGGAACAGCATAAAATGACAGCCTGTGTGCCCTTCCTGCCATAACATCGACTTCCCATCCAGAAACCAGTAAATGCCATCCTTAGTAAGGAGTGAATATAGAACTTTAACCATATTTGTATGAATTTGATTTATTTATGATCAGATTAAAAATGTTGGGAAATTAAGATGTAGAAGCATTCTTGGTAATGAAGTTAGTACAAGGTTTAGTGTGACATAAATATAAGTAGAATCTGGTACTAATCACCATTGAGGTCTAGGGATTGCTTAGATGTTAAGATCATCTTTATCGTAAGCAGTGTGCTGTGTTATTTCCATGAGAACTAAAATAAGACTTAGAAGTTCTGTAGTTTAGGACAGCTAACTTGGAGTAAGGTAAAAATTCTAACAAATTAAACATAGTTTTAGAATGTGTGATGTATAGTCCTCATTATTATTCATTTTTTCCTCTCTGGTTTCTCCTATGTGGTAAAACACTGAATTTCACTGAACCATTTAATAAGTTAAATATGTGTTTTCCCCTTGGAAATTAATTTAGATTAAGAGTTACACATGAGAATTCTGACAATAAAAAAATTCCTAATTTTTTTTAAAACCAAACACATAACAACTGAGACAGTCTGTATTTAGTGAGGCTTTTGTTTTTGTAGCTGTAATTTTGTTCTGTTTTAAAAGTTTTCGCTAAATATTTTTTTTAAATGTTTTATATATAAACCAGATGCTTTGTCTTTGGTTTTATTAAAGTTTTTCTTTTATGCTTTATTTTTTTATTTTACCGTTGTATAGAAGATAACTTGTTATGAGTTATTTTTCACAAATTATTTTTAGCTCTTCTATAATGTTTTGCTGATGTTCTAAGATATTCTTAAGATACTTGTTTTATTTATGTAAATAGTTGGGTTAATAAAATGAGATTACATTGGTTTAGGAGTTTTTAAATAATAAATAAGGATATAAAAAGGCACACTCATATGACTTAAGTCATGAAATGTTACATCATACCCACTGCCTTGTGTATGGCATTACAATGAAACCTTTGAAGATTTTAGAAGAAATTGTCTGCTTTGTTGCTGATAAAGAGGTGAAAGAAGTTGGGCACTTTTTATTAATGTGAGAAAGAGAAATGTAATTCAGGAATTTCTAAACATAGATTTCACCTTTTTGAACAAGTCCTAGGGGAAAGGAAATGAAACATTTCCCTCAATGTACCTATAGACAAATTATTGCACAGTTTTTACACATTAGGTAGCTAGCTGGTCTCTATTGAATGGGTGGAAATGTTGATGACAACTTGATAATATTTCGCAGATTTAAGATTTTCTTGCAGCTTTTAGAAGGGTTATGAAGATACCATTTTGGTGCTTTTGCCACATAAAAGGATGGTTAAGATTGTACATATTGTCCAATATAGTAGTCATCAGTTACTAAAAAAAATCATTTTAATCACATTAGCTCCATTTCAAGTGCCTAGTAGCTGTTACTGCAGAAGATTCATAGCATAGTACTGATATAAAGGATAACTCTGTTATTTTCTGAGTTTTAATACTGATTATGTAAAATTTAGTCTAACCCCTTTTAATGCAGTTGTTATCTTACGTATTATTACATAACCTGTGTTAACTTCACAAGCTGGAAATAGGCTTTTTGAAGTAAACCCTTGAAGATCCTTAAGAGGTTCAGACAGTCTTGATCCTATTTTGAGTATATTTTCACACTTAAGAAATGTGAACTTATAGTAAAACTATTTGGTAATAAGTTTTCACATGAACTTGCAGCTCACTTGGTAAGCCTGTTGAAGAATAAATATTACATCAGGAAAAAAGGTTTTGCTTTTATCTTAAGCAAACTTAAAACATCAAAATTGCTATACTAAAATTTGTTCCAGAACAAGATATGAATTTAATAGGCAGTATTACTGAGATAGGAAGGAGGTTTCATTCTGGATAAAGTGGATATAGGTTTACCTACTTACACAATAAATAATAGAGAAAACGTTAAGAACTAAAATTTCTAGAAGAGTGAATTCACAGATAGGTACAGTCATTTGACTTTTCCCTGGAAAGAATTAGTTTTATTCTAGAACAGTTTTAAAAAAATTTCATAAATAGTTTTATGGCTGACAGATAGTTGGAAATTGGTAGGTAGAGAACATTTCACTCAATATCCTTGTAGATTTTACTATTTCCAAAATAAAAACCCATTTATGCCTAAGTACCCTAGCACTAAGATTTCTAGATTGCTATGAAAAACGGGGGAAGTCTAGGGAGATTTATGAAATAGTACTTGTCTCATTTAGTGTGCCTTAAAAAATTACCTTGGAAATTAATCCTGCTAGAAAAGTTTAGGAAGTTTCTAAGGTAGGGCTGGACAATGTAAATTTTGGAATGAAATATCCGTGCTCCCATTTAAAGTCCCAGGAATCAAAAAGAACAAGTCCCAGGAATTAGATCACTTAGAGTTGAAGTGAAAGGTAAATGTAGTGTTTGTTAGTGTTTTAGTCTGCCTTTGCTTAGAGGTCCCAGAATTACTCTTGAGTTTTCTGGATAATTTACTAAACTCTTTCAAGAGATCTATAAACAGTCTAATATATAAACAATAACAGGAATTTAATTTTGTTTCTGTCCTAAGAAGGCATTTAAGAATCTGTACTTTTTTGAAAAACTTGATTTATCAACTAAAGGTGTATTAGATGATTAGGCAAGAGAACTAAGAATGATGAATTAAGGAGTTCTAAAGGTAGGAAAAGGGAAATTAGTGAATACTTAGGCATGAGATACAGTGTTCATAATTGTCGCCCTCTCCAATATAGATCTTATTTTTAAAAGAAATGTTTCACACACAATTCATAGTCTAATTAACAGCTATCCTTGCCTTTTAAAAGAACCATCGTTAGGTGTTAACTCTTATTTGTCATATTCTTCAAATACCTACTAATTATTATTTGACTTTACCTTCAGCAAAAACCTCCCCATAACAGATAATTAACAAAACTGAATTTTCTTGTGAAATACTGGAAACTGTTGAGTTAAATGGTGTTAAGAAAAAAAAAAAACAAAAAACAAAACACAAGAATTAGTTTAGATGTAATAGGTTCTAGTATTCTACCACACAGTGGGGCAACTATAGTTCACAATAATGTATTTGCTGTATGCTGAACTGAGAGGGGCTGGTAGACTCCAAACAGAAGGTAAAGGAATGCAAATGCTAGCTGCCTGATTTGATCAGTTTGCATGTGTTGATATTGCTTGGTGCCCCACACAAATCTACAAGAATTAATGTTCATCAGTATTGAAACAAAAAATCAATGAGTTGATGCAAATCAGTTTGAGCTCTTAATTTTAGAATAGCATAAATTAAGTACTTACTTAGTTGATTCTTCATTCTGGGGTTAAGCCTTCTACATTCTGACAAATTGAGGATTTGCTCTAAAGATTATGCTTTTCGAAAGTTAAAAATCACCTCTGCTTATTAGCACATATGGTTTTAAACGGTGAAGATAGGAGCTTTGAAAAGGAAGACAAAGACCTAATACTTTTTAAACATCTCATCAGCCAAGGTTATTATGGACTACCACAGAAATATTTTAATGCCAGTAATAAATGTAAACTGGAAAGAAATGATTTACATTTTATTGAGAAATTTGGTTTGTAAGAACAAACTGCACAACGGAGGTGAAATGATGTGCTGATGAATGAAGGAGATTACTGACTAATGGTTTTCTACTTGTTTAATCAAAACCTTTGCTAACTGCTTCTGAAAGTTATGCAAATAAGTGTAACATGAAAACTCTAAGGAGTATAAAACTTAAAATAGTTAAAAAAAATTTGCTAGGATTGACTTTCTTAATACTAGAGTTTTACGTTCATTTTAATGGAATTTTTTGAAGAAAATAACAGTGAAATCACTTTTGAGTTGGTTTGTTGCCTGTGATACTTCATAACTTACCTTTATCTTATCTCCTTTCCTAGGAATTTTTTTTCCTCCCTAAACTTTGAGACTTCTCCCCTCTTTACATGATTACTTTGGTTTTGACATGTCGCATCTAAAGATATGAGCACTTTTCAGAATTTAGGGGACTATGGTGATTTGAGATAATTATCTTTGTTTTCTTTCTTAGCCTGTGGACATCTCTACAGCAATGAGTGAACGGGCACTTGCTCAGAAAAGACTCAGTGAGAATGCATTTGACCTTGAAGCCATGAGCATGTTAAACCGAGCTCAGGAAAGGGTATGTAGACATTTGTAATGTCTAAGTGACAGTTTCACTAACTAGGTGGTTGATGTATAACAAATCATTTATCTTAATTCGCTGGCTTATTTTAAGTTGAAAGTGATTTAGAGTGTGAGCATTTGGTAACTATTTGTACCATGTGGCAGAAACTATTTCGGGGGAGAACAAAAAGTTAGCTAAGTGCCCATATATGCCCTATGAGATGAAGATCTTGTTTCAGCTGAAGAAACTGGGGTAGAGAGTAGTTTAATGATACTGAAATTCACACTGTGCAGTGGAGGAACTGGAACTCAGTTCCAGGCAATCTGATTTCAGAGTCTGTGCTTTTAATAATGGACGGCATCTCCATTTTTTTCTGTCCTTCTGTGGTAATGCTATGAAGAAACAGTAAGTGCATGTTAAGACAGGAAGTACATTCTGACTTGTCTTTATTAGTAAATGTGAATTGAATGCATGACAGCCGATTATCCCAGTACATTTTGGTTGTTAATGTTTTTTAAAGGCTGTTTTATATGGTTCAGTAATCTGTTTTCTGTATTATTTAAGCCTGTGGCATGAATTCTGTGTTTATAATACCTCAAAGTAGTTAGTTACTGTCAGGATAGGCCTTCCTGACATTTAATATAATGCATTTGATAAGGGGAGGGCAAGGATCCATTGCCATTTTAAGCTCTTTACAATTTTCATGTGTTCATGAGATATTTTGAAGAATAAATATTATAGCTATGCTTTTTAGTTAAGAGATATAAATCAAATCTTGAAATTAGTAGGATTCACTGAATATCAAACTACTTCTCTGGAAGGTTTAGGATAGTATTTAATTTTAGGTATGTGTAGATTCAGTATATTGTTTTAAAGGCTGAATATTTCTGCTATTAGTTTTCTCGGGAACTAAACAACTTTGTTAATTAAATTACCAGTGGCATTTTTACTTCGTTAATCAAGGCAGCTTCTTTTCTTCAGATTGATGCCTGGGCTCAGCTGAACTCTATTCCTGGCCAGTTCACAGGAAGTACAGGAGTACAGGTTCTGACACAAGAACAGTTGGCTAATACTGGTGCCCAAGCCTGGATTAAAAAGGTACATACTATATGCACATACAAAATGTTTAAGTACAAAGTTAAAATTTTTTTGGAAAATTTTTTATTAAAAATGCATGAAGAGGCCAGTGACTCTAACCAAAGTTCCGTAGTAAATTTGCTATGTGTATACTCCAGGATGGACATCGAAGATGGACCAGATTCATGAGACAATGGCAAATGTATAAATATGGCTCAAGAGCCACTCGCTTTGTATCCTGAGGTTAATTTTTTTTTAATTGTTGATGCTGACTTTGGTGGGGGTGGTTTGATTTAACTGTTTAGAGTGCTAACATCGTATCAGGTGCTGTTCAGAATATTCCACAGTTCCTGCTGGACTACTAACCTAATCATTTCAAAGCAGTGGTTCTCAAATTTTTACTTCATGGGAAACTTTGTTGCAGGTTTATTTGTGGTAGATCACTGCCCCCAGAGCCCTCCACCACCCTCATTTTCCTTTCTTCTCTTCCTCTGTCCTTGCCCCTTCATTAGTGCTTGCGTCTTCTTGTAAGATCCCTTGGCTTCTACTCCTCACTCTTCTTGTGACCTCCAGCCCTGTGTCAGCTGTTGATTGCAGCAAGTGGTTGGGAGGCCCTAGTATTAGCATTGCATGTGGTGATCTTGCCATGGGACTGGAAGGCTGGGGGGATGCTGGAGTGTGGGGTGGGCAGTGCTGACGGGTGGTAAGGGAGGGTGAGGGGGGATGGAAAGTACTATCTGTGGACCACCATTTAGGCCCTGGTGGCCTCTGGTGATCCACAGGTTCAATTTGAGAACCACTGATCTTATGAAAACACAGGATGTGTAAGACCTAAAATCAAGGGAGAGAACGGACACCTCGTGCTACGAAGATGTAGGTGCACCTGGTTTGGGATTCCTGCAGTGAGACCTGTGAACTCCACCTACGGCTGCCTCATTTCTGGGGGAGTCTTAGGTGGTTAAGAAAGGCTTTCTGAAGAAAAGCATTCTGGTGAAGGGATGGCGTGGTTGGATGGGTGATGGGAAATTTGTTTCAGGAGTACTGGCAGCATAGCGGTGCTGAAACTGGGAGGCCGCGTGGTCTAATGGAATGGGAAGGTTTCTTTGTCCTGCTGTACACCTGACTCCTTGTGTGATCGTGGGCAAGTAATTTTTTGAAATTTCAAAGTCTCCCAAGTGTCAAGTGGAGACAAGCTTCATGGAGTGGTAATCAGTAATCTGATAGGTACATATATAGAGTTGCAGTAAGTGCCAATTAATGAGGTGAACTTCTGAAAAATGAGGTATTTGATGCTCATGTATTTTAATTTCCGTTTTGATAGCTTTATTTCTATTGAGCCTTTTACTAACACATTAATACATTATCCTCATTTTGCCTTCCAAGTTATGTTAGGTCGTTTAGTGGGGGTTTGTGCTGGGAAACAAGAAATCTACCAAAATATTTTACATTATAGTTAAAAATAGGGGAGTAGTTTATTTGAAAACATGGCTTTCATCTCAGCGGAAAGAATTACATTACAAACACATCTATTTAGTTTCTACTTTTAGTACTATTGGAGCTTGAGAACTCAATAGTTCCGGAAGTTAGACTTGAAGCTTATGTGTGCTGAAGTAGTAGGTCTGTGGTAAACACACATTTTTAGGTGGACACATTGTAATGTGACTCCAGTGCAAAATTCTGGCTTTCATTTTTATAATGACGTGCTGATCTAAATGTTTATAATACTTCCATCATTGTGCTAACCTTTCACTGATTCAGTTGGCTCCCAATAAACTTTCCCCTAAAACATTTTTTTGGTTATTTTAAGCTTCGTAGGCAGTTCACAGATTTAAATGTGAACATGTTTAGTAGGTAGGACATTTAAAATGGTTTAATCCTTATATTTCATGTAAAACATCCGTGGGAAAGCACATTATTTTTGCTATCATTGAGATGAAAATGATTTCATCAGATCAAATGATCAAAAACCACTTTCACGAAAACATGTTTGTGTAGAATTATGTCTTGCTGTCGACTAAGGAATGCAGACTATTTAGAAGTTACAGACAGCTGAAGATTTAACATGTTCTTACACAGATACTGTCTACAGTCATTAAATGTTGTGTTTAGAAAACTTGGCTCAAATAATCATTTGGCTTTTCTTGCTTTAGTATAGCTCAAACATCTTCTTTATGTACTAAAACCATAAGGATGCCAACGTTTCTTGAGCTTTTTTTGTTGCAGTATGTTTAGATGAAAAAGAGTCAGTTTTATCAATATTCTAATTCATAAGTAAAATATTTTAAATGGTTATTGATTTTAAAAGAACTTCTGTTTTCTGGAATGAAATGATCTGGACATGACCTGATGAGTAATGTTTTGTTGTGGTCCTCAGATTCATTAGTTTTTGTTGTTAACTGCATACACACTGGGGTAAAGAAACAAGAAGATACTAGAAAACAGAAGCAATTGGAAACCTGGGTTATTTGGGGGTTTATATTGTACTCTGCACAGTTGCCCTTTTTTTTAGGAGTGTATCCTGGAAAAGAGGGGCGGATGAACCTGGAAGTAAGTAAAAGTCATTCTAGGTGTGTAGCATCAAGGCAGTTGAATACCCAAGCATCAGCTAACTTTTCTCTTTATACATCTACACTGCATGGCCTGCACCAAATAAGGAACTGAACCAGGGGTATGTTTTTACCTCTACAGCTGCCTCCTTCCATCAGAGCACCTTTTTAAACTTAATGTCTAGTCACATGTCATTGGCATGTTTTCTGCTCAGCATTTAATTATAAAGCTGGGAAACAAATTTATACTATTTTACTACTGTCTAAAAAACAATGATTTTTTTTCACTTAGTATCAACTATTAATATAGGAAATGAAGATACATACTATTTCCTTAGTTACCAAAAAATTTTTACTTCCTCTGTTGATAAGACTGCTATATATTTGCTAGAGAATATATGCCTAAGTTTATTAACAAGGGGAAATAAAACATGATTTGGAGCGGTTTCAAATGCTTTTAAAAGTGGCCGTAAAGATCAACAGAATTCAATACTGTTGTTACATGTACAAGGATGCCTGTTAAAGAGGCATCAGGTATTTTAACATGTGAAAGTAATTGTTGACCATGCTAAAGTATATAGCTGTGCATCTTAGGACATTAAGTGGTTTGCTGCTTTGATGGAAATTATGGTTCAGTGGGTTGGATACAAGAGAGATGATTGTTCACAGAATAACCTGTGAACTTTCACCCCTCTGTATGGAAACTTGTTTCAGGGCCAAATCCTTGTAGCTGTCTTCTTGCCCCGGTCAGTGCCAGCCGTACTATTCACAACACTGCTGCTACCGAGGCCTAGGTATGTAAACATTTAAGGAGTTTTTTAAAAGTCTTTTAACATCAAGCTAGGTTTAAAAGAATTCAAATTCATTTTGGTATACTTACAGGGTATTTTATGTGTGATTGTCTCCTATTTATTACTGTGTAAATATATTTTAAAGAGTTATCTTTTTGCCTCATAGGGATTTTCTTAGTAAAATATTTATACTTGCTTTATAGTAGAATGGGGAAGAAAACTTTGGATGACAACAATATGCTTCTTCAGTGTCCAAACTTTTTCTAAATGATTTCTGGGCTTTATTCATAAACTAGGTACACCTGGGACAATTACTATTATTGACTGTTTTAACATTGCCTTCTTTTTATTTTGCAAGCTAAGAAGAAATACCAGTGAACCTAAATAGTGGACGAAAACAGGAGTGTTCTAATTTTTTTTTGGAGGGGGGCATGAGGGGCCATTGTTCTAAAACTGCCATTTATTTGACTATCAAAATACCATTATGTTAATGCAAAAGTAATTAGAACAAATATAACTGCAGTATGTGTCAAGTACAGAAGCATTGACATTGAATTGCTATAACAGATCTAGAAGTAAAATAAGATTTTTCTTTTTTAGAAAGTTGCGTGTGAATCTTTAGTTGAGTTCTAACTGTGAAATTGGGACATTTTACCTTTCTTTCTTTGGATAGGATCAGTTCTTAAGAGCAGCCCCAGTAACTGGAGGAATGGGAGCCGTTCTGATGAGAAAAATGGGCTGGAGAGAAGGAGAAGGATTAGGAAAAAACAAAGAAGGAAATAAGGAGCCTATCCTAGTTGATTTTAAGACAGATCGTAAAGGTAACAAATTCTTTTTCAGAATGTTTATTGTACTTCAGCATTTGGAATTTCATTCTTTTACACATTTTTTGGATCCGCTAAATGCATTCTTTTGGTTCTCTAAACTGGAGAAATTTCTTACATAGGCACATTTTTAAAAAATTTGTTTCCACACACACCGCTTATTTTTATATAAATATAGAAGGACAAGTTTGAGCTTTTAAATGACAACTTTTTCATGCTAGTTGCTGAGTATGGAAATTTACATATACCTACTAGGTGGATAAATTTAACCTGATTTAATAAATGTCTTTGCTTATCTCTTTTCAAGCTACAAAATTGGGTTGTGTAACCTCTTTATACTGCCTTTTGTTAGGGCAGGTGGAACTTAACATCGACTGTATTTTGCTATTTTCAGGTACCTTAGCAGGGGTGTATAGCCTGTGTTTAGTTGCTGAGTTACTGAATATACACTTGGTATCCACAGATAACAGCCTATACTCATAATTTCTTCCCTTGGAGTATTTTTCTAAGTAGAATCACAAGGGGCTGCCCATGCAGTATGATTTTAGTAGGTTGCAGTAAGTTGAGGTAACTTGAATAATTGATGTCTTAATTAACTTAGAAACAGACTAGCTCTGCAGTAAATAATGCATTGTACAACTGCAGAGAGCATTCTTGGAATTTACAACATGGTCTGAGTGCGAGGTCTCAGAGGATCATGTTTCCCAGGATGGCTTTGGATGGAATTAGCAATGTAGTGCTGAAGGATTTCCACTAATATATTTGGACACTGGAAAATGATTGTTATGAGTAACACAGCCAATCCGCTTTGTAACAAATCAGACCTCAGTGCAGCAAGGTCATCAGAGCAGTTATGTGTGGAAACACCTCGCGTTTATTTATGGACACTGTTTTCTCACTTTCCAAAAACGTTTTCAGTGGCTTAAAACATCAGCTGTTTTTTAAATGTACTTTTATCTGAATAAAAATCACTTACAGTAAATAACTGATACTTTTTGAGCTTACAAAGAAACAGACCTTGGGGATTTAATTTATATACTATTTAATGTATATACATATATACATATGTATTCCTATATGAAGTTTGAAGTCATGGAATCAATAGAGGTTCCTACAGAAGAAATGCTAGTCTATATTGGGATTTGAAATGATACTTGAAATTTAATGAAAGTTGCCTCCCTCCCCCTTTTTTCTTCATTATTAAAGGTCTTGTTGCAGTAGGAGAAAGAGCACAAAAGAGGTCTGGGAACTTCTCGGCTGCAATGAAAGATCTGTCAGGTGAGAATATGCTTTTAGGTTTCTTCCTGTCTCAGCCTCATCTTGAATTTGTAATTTGTAGCAAAAGCTGGTGAAAATATAACTCATTTTTTCTCTGCAGGCAAACATCCTGTGTCTGCCTTGATGGAAATCTGTAACAAGAGAAGGTGGCAACCACCTGAATTTCTTTTGGTCCATGATAGTGGCCCTGATCATCGCAAACATTTTCTCTTTAGGGTAAATATGAATTTCTGAATTGTTTATGTGCTAATTTGATGATTGGTAGAGGGTGAGGGATAAGTATAATTACAGGATTAATATGCTGTTAGTGGGTTGGGGGTGTTTGTGTGTGGGTAGTGGTGGGATGTTTATTTTGTGAATATATCCTATTAAAAAATTAGAGGGAAGGCTATGGGCAAAATCTGATGGACAGTTTATTGGTACTTTGTCCTGGAATGTGGGGAATTAATGTAGTACTTTCCGGTTTTATTTATTTCCCAATTTGGAGATTTGCCCTTAATTTGCAGTCCCCATTCCCAAATGACTTGCTACTTCTGGGTTGAGATTAAGTTTGATTTACATGGTATGGGTTTTATATTTTTATAAGTTCTAGCATTTAGTGAAAAAATAAAAAGCTAATAGATATTAAAGTTTGATGCTGTTCTTATTGTATGTTTTTCTTGAATAGGTATTGAGAAATGGAAGCCCTTACCAGCCCAATTGTATGTTTTTCTTGAATAGGTATTGATAAATGGAAGCGCTTACCAGCCCAGCTTTGCCAGCCCTAATAAGAAGCATGCTAAAGCCACAGCTGCTACTGTGGTTCTTCAAGCAATGGGCCTTGTACCAAAGGACCTCATGGCTAATGCCACTTGCTTCAGGAGTGCCTCACGTAGATAGATTGAGGTTTTATATTAATCATTTCAGATAATTTTACTCTGCATCACAATGTATTTCCTCTTTAATGTTGTAAATATTTGGCAATTTAAGACATTGTGTAAAAAGCAATCTGTACAAACATCTCCAGGCTTTGATTTTTGTACCATGGAAATTGTATTTAACCATACAGGGTTTTGGTATGTTTATATTGTTTACCTTAGTGATGTATTTGTTTAAGTGGCTAACATCCAAACAGTTGTTTGAAGGCATCAGTAATCTTCAGTGTGGAATGTTAAATAACGCTTTTATACTGTATTTTGTACTATGATGTAACTCCCCTTCCTATGGCTAGGCTGCTGTAACACTTGCCTGTAATCAGTGAAGGGCTGTGCACCTTGTACTATTTCACAATGGGTTCTGCTGGACAGATACTGGGCCAGTGTTATTGAGGTAATCAAGCAAGATCTGTTCCACAGGGCTAATGCCACCATCTCCCCTTAAAATTTTGTAGAGGTTATAAAAAGAAAAGTGGTATGTTGTGTGATGACCAGCACTAAGTCCTGCATTCCCGTTAAAGCCACTTGGGTCATAAGAGTGGAGGAAGTCTGACTAGAATTCTGCAGAGGCCAAGTATGTTTAGTATGGCATTGAGTTGTGATATAGTTTTACTTTGATGTGCATTTTGAATTTCAGCTACACCTAGATAGATGTAAAATGATAATTACAATGCTGTAACCAACTTATCTAATAAAATTGGCAACCAGCCACTATTTTGTTGACTATGAGAAAGTTTATGTTAATTTTTAGGGTCTGATAGAGTATTTCATGTGTATTACAGTGGTATTCATATGCTATGTCTCTAAACTTTATTTTCAAAAGCTTAAGGCCCAAATACAAACTTCTCTGGAACAAACGTGGTGGTTTATTTTCTGGATTATAAAGTAAACACATACTTCTTCACTAAATGCTGTTATTTCTTTACCCAATGCTTTCGATTTCTAAGCACTTTTATTTAAATTTGAAGCACACATACACACAAACACCTACGAGCACATTGAAGAGTGCTACATGGCAGCTAAGCATGTTTTACAACGCTCATCACTATTCTGTATGGCATACAAACTGCCCTTTTGTCTGGATTGACATGCATTAAAACATTTTTTGAGTGTATTTAAAAATAGAATTAGAAATCAGTAGCAAAAAGTGCTAAAGCAGAAGCATCAAGAATCAGCTCAGTAGTTACTATCTACATTTATTTCTACAAGAACTCTCTAACAGAGATTTATGAAAGTAGTATTTTTGCACTGATGCCATTAGTCACAGTGGGAATAGTTGCTACAGGTTTAGTCTTTCTCATTACTCAGTTTTTAAGAATTTTCAGTGTTTTGAAAAAAGTTTAACTTATGTTCAATATCTGGAAACCTAACTTTAAAATAAAAGTTGACTCAAAACCTTAATGCTACTGCTCAGTGCATGTAATAAAAGTTAATATTCAACTTGCAAAATGAACTTTTAAGGCCAAAGACAAGAATCTTGAATTTCCTTGCTAGGAGGTTTTTTTCCTCAAAGATTCCTTTTAGGCTTACTTTGGTGTTCAGGATCTCCAATTATAAACGTAGTCACTCATTTCCACATTCCGTAAAGATGATTTCCCCAGTAACGGTATTTGACTGAGTTGGTCCAGAGTCTTAGGATGCAACCCACAGTTAGCAAGCTCTTTGTGTACCACCTCCTGTGGAAATTTGCATACAAGTCAGTAAAAAACACATTAGTTTTGAACATTCATACTAACACATTCAGCTCAACAGAAGTTGATCCTAGGAGATTTTGCAGCGGTGTTTTAAGTCTAGCAAGCTGATAGGCATCAGGCAATAGAGGGAGGCCTTGATTACAATCTCAACAAAACTTATTTTCAAGACAAGGCAAATATGGTTAAGTAGTCATGTTTCTATATCCTGAAGGAATCAGGCACTAAGTTTTGGATCTAAGAGCTGTAAAGTTCTTCAGTTACTGTCACTAGTACAAAAGGCTAAATTCATAAGATATGACACAAAAACAAGAGATATGCCTTCTGACCAGTTCATAACACAGTTTCTGTGGCTCATCAGAAGTGACTTCCCTGAGAGCTGGTCGGGGAAACGGTTCACACCTGTCGCCTCACCTTATCCAGTACATTATCCATAGGCAGGCATATATTAAATACAGTAGTTGGCTCATGTGGATAGAGTCCTGCCGAGAAGGACCCGCTTTGTGAAGACTGGAGCAGCATGGTGACGGAATGCACACAATGAGGCAGGATAGGACCTGTAATCTCCAAACTAAACTGATCTTTGTATCCAGAAGGAGCTTGGCTCTTCACATTCACACTTCGTGCCTTCATGGAAATGTAAAGAAAAAGAAAAATCACCATCCCTGTTGCAAAACTGTTCAGTCATTTCCATCTGGGCCTCATATCCAAAGGCACAGAACAAAAGTAGTTATCACAACGTCACAATGACGTGCGTGAGAACTAGTGACAGTGACAGCTCAGTGCCACCATGGTCCTCACATGAGGGTTCTGGCTGAAGTGTATTCTAGAGAATGACTTTTTTCTTACAACAGTCATCTTCAAACATTCATGAGAAATGATATTTTTTTCAGTTCTGCTAAAACCGAGTATCCATGTATGCTCAACACAGAATATTGAGAGAAAACACACTCCACACATCTATTGCTATTAACTTAGTATGTATATTTATGTGTAGACTTATCATTTGATAAGGATATACAATTATTTTTACTTATGAATGAGTAGACCTTGAGCTCTGTAGCAACATTCTTGGCTATGTCCTCAATGGTAAAAGTGAAACAAAATGAGATGCTTCCATAAACAAAAAAAGGAAATAATGCTTTTGCTGCATAGTAATAAGAAACCATTTTAAATAATTTGTATTTTAAATTTCTTTCATGTACCACAAAAGTATTTATTTTTACCAAGATAAAAAGTAAAAATTAGTAGTCTCTTATTCCTTTGAAAAGAAAATTGTGTATTTCAGGTAAAGAGAGCAACAAAAATCTTCCACCTGCTGGTTCACCTCTACAAATGCCCTGAAACCAGGCGTTGGGAACTCAGTCCAGCTAGGGCAGGCACTAGACACAGCACTTAAGACAGCGCAATTGTAGTGTCTTGTTCAAGTCTGGCTCTGCTCCTCAGTCCAGCTTCCTGCTAATGTGCATCCTGTGAGGTAGTAGGTGATGGTTCAAGTACCTGCAAACCATGTGGGTGATCTTTATGGAATGTCTGGCACCTGGCCTCAGCCTGGTTCATCCCTGGCTGTTGTGGGCA
The DNA here is from genome assembly GCF_051225735.1 of Oryctolagus cuniculus. Lineage (NCBI taxonomy): Eukaryota > Metazoa > Chordata > Mammalia > Lagomorpha > Leporidae > Oryctolagus > Oryctolagus cuniculus. The sequence goes on along the minus strand of NC_142870.1, from coordinate 11,436,767 downwards.
TCTGGGGAGAAAACTAGCAGATAAAATATCTGTCTCTGCTTTCCAATAAAGCAGCATTGTGGGGGTCAGTATTGCAGCACAGTGGGTTGTCACCACTTGCAATGTTGGCATCTCATTTTACAGCACCAGTTGGGAGTCCTGGCGGTATTTTTTTTTTTTTTAAGATTGATTGATTTATTTATTTGAAAGGCAGAGTTACCGAGAGGCAGAGAGAGAGAGAGAGCACGCGAGGATCTTCCATATGCTGGCTCACTCCTCAAATGGCCACAACGACTGGAGCTGGGCTGCTCTGAAGCCAGGAGCCTCTTTCAGGCCTCAAACTAATGCCCATATGGGATGCTGCGACAGCAGCTTTCCCTGCTAAGCCACAGCGCTGGCCCTGGCTCCACCACTTCTGACCTAGCTCCCTGCTAATGTGCCTGGGAAAGCAGTGAGAGATGGTTCAAGTACTTGGGGCCTTTTCACCTAGGTGGGAATCCTAGATGGAGTTTCAGGTCTTGGCCCAGCCCTGGCTGTTGCAACCATCTGGGGAGTGATCAAGTAGATGGATGCACTAGCATGCTCTTTCGCTATCACTCTGCCTTCCAAATAGATAAATTGTAAAATAAAAAATAAATCAAGAATGAATTGTATCAATAAAAAAATACTTGCACAGAACGTTTTAAATTACCTTAAGCATTTGCATCGTGGCACCTCGGAAAGCTATAGGGGACAGCAGGGTTGGTGGAAGTCCTGCCTGCGGGCCTGAGGTTGCAACTAAACTCTTGCAGTTGATCAAAAAATTGAGTAACGTAAAAGTGTTGATTCCTTTCACCAACACAACAGACTCAGGCCTGTGGTCCATTTGTACTTCATGCTTCTCTTTACGGCTGACAATAAAAGTCAAGGAAACTGTAATTCAAGTACTTCACCAGTGGGAAAGTTATCTTGATTTGGAATCACTTGGGACTCCTCTCCCCCAGAACAAAATGGAAATGTGATTATCCCTCACTCTTCACTGCAAACATAAGGTTTACGTTTGAATCAAAATATTCAACATCCAGCGCCCATATGGGATGCAGGTGCCTCAGGTCATGGCATTAACCCACTGCTCCACAGCGCCAGTCCCTAATTGTTTTTTTAAACTGAGCCTTAAGAGAGATTAACAATTTGCTCAAGCTTATTCCAGGTCTCCCACAAGGGTTAAGGGGCATCAAGACTTGGGCCATTTTCCAATGCTTTACCCAGCCACAGCAGAGAGCTAGATTGGAAGTGGAGTAGCTGGGACTTGAACTGGTGCCCATATGGGATGCTGACACTGCAGGCAGCATCTCCACCCACCATGCCACAGCAGGCCCAGATAAATAAATCTTAAAAAAATAAAAATTAAAATTAAAAAAAGTCATATAAAATCAGTCAAAAAGGGGACGATATTATAGTGCAGCAGGTTAAGCTACCGCTTGCAATGTTGTCTTCCCATATTTAAGTACCAGTTCAAGTCCTGGCTATTCTGATTCCAATCCAGCTTTCTGCTAATGTACCAGGAAAAACAGAAGATGAGGGCCCCCAGACCTGGCTGTTGTCGCCAGTTAGGGAATGATCCAGCTGATGGAAGATTCTCTCTCTAAATGCCTTTCAAGCAAATACATCTTTTTTTCTTAGATTATTTACTTTGAAAGTCCAAGTGACAAAGAGAAAAAGAGAGACAGACATCTTCCATCTGCTGGTCACTCCCCAGATGCCCACAACAACCTGGGCTGGGGTCAGGCCAAAGTGGGGAGCCAGGAGCTTTTTCTGTGTCTCCCATGTGGGTGCAGGGGCCCAAAGACTTGGGCCATCTTCCGCTGTTTTTCCCAGGCCATGAGCAGGGAGCTGGCTTGGAAGTGGAGCAGCCAGGACTCAAAGTGGTGTGGGGAGCAACTGGGAGCAACTTGGACTAGACTAAGTTACTGGAATTAAGACTTATTCTATGCATCTGCTTTCCCACAATATGGCGCTGAGAAGGGAGAAACAGCTTCTACACAGCTGCCTCCAGTTCAACCAATAAACTGTAGGACCTGCTCCTGATTGGAGGAGAGCAGCGTACTCGGCGTGTGGGTAGCAGAGTTGGGATTGGTGAAGAGGACTATAAAGGAGGAGAGAGACAACATGCACAAGGAACATCTAAGGGGAACATCTATTTGAAGGAACACCTGTGCAGCCCCCGAGAGAGCCAGCCGGCGGTGTGCCGCTCCCCCGCGGAAGTGGGGAAAGTGGCTAGGGGGAACCGCCCTTCCACGGAGGTGGAAGGGACGGTAGCCAACCCAGGAAGAACCAGCAGCAAACCCGGGGAGGGCCGAGCAGACAAGAGAACAGCGCAGGGTCCTGTGTCGTTCCTCCACGAAGAGGGGGAGCGACATAATGGTGCCGTGACTCGGATATGAAGCCTAGGCAGGGTTTAGTGTCGTTCCTCCATGAAGAGGGGGAGCGACAAGTGGTGCCTATATGGGATGCCAGTGTCACAGGTGGTGGCTTTACCTGCCATACCACAATGCCAGCCCAAATAAATAAATCTTGAGGGGGAAAAAAAAAGCAGTCAATTTTAAATTGCTCACTAACAATTCAATTAAGATTAATTCTGTTTAACAGCAATGGAAAGGATACAGCTTGATTGATAGTGTGTCTGGCTTTTTAATTTTATCTTGCACACCCATTTCTTCCAGCCAGGAAAAACTTTCCTCTTCATCCTCATCACTGATTGCTTGCTCTCTAGGAAATAGTTGAGAGTTGCCATTTCACAGCCTGCCACCTTTACAAATTTATTTCACTGATCTATTTAAGTCACTGGATATATAAAAGATTATTTTAATCACATACTCCGCATGTCCCAAGCTTGTTCCAGATGTTTCCTTCTTTCGGCCATTTTCTTTTATTAAAGGCAGAGAAAATTCAATACCTACAACGAGAAAACAAAAATGCAACTGTTTTCTTTAAAAGTATTAACAGGTGTTCCCTGAGTATTTATGCTTGATCTACTCAGTCCTTTGCAAGCTTTCTTGATGGCGGCAGATCATCTTATACACAAATGCACGCATTTCCTTTAAACAAAAGATTTAGTAAAGGGCTGGCATTGTGGCACACTGGATAAGGCCACTGCCTATGACAATGCCATCCCATATGGGTGCCAATTAATTCGAGTCCTGGCTGCTCCAGTTCTGAACCAGCTTTCTGCTAATGTGCCTGGGAAAGCAGCGGAAGAAAGCCAAGTGTTTAGGCCCCTTCCACCCAAGTGGGAGACACAGAAGCTCCTGGCTTTGGACTCAGCCATTTTGGCTATCTGGGGAGTGAACCAGCAGATGGAAGATTTCTCTGTCTCTAATTCTTGCCTTTCAAATAATTACACAAAAAAAAAAAAAAAAAAAAAAAAAAGAAAAAGAAAAAGAAAAGCTCAGGAGGCAACACATACTCTCATAACAATTTGTATTCTTTCATAAATTATATTCCAGTACATTTTTTCAAAAATGACTGATTATGCTCCCTACACATTTTGCACGATCTGCCATTGGCTGACTCAGTTTATGTCATTACAGGGGTGGGTCATTTGTACTACAAAATGATTTCAGGAAGTGTAGATTCATATAGGGACGTTCTAGCCCATTATGGATTTTACTTTGAGATCAGAGAAAGAAAAGCCATCAACTAATTGCAGAGGGAGGGAAAAATAGAAATTTCTAAAAATAACACAATCAACTTAGACAATTCACATTTTAGTTTTTAAGGAAAGCATTTAATTTATAAATTGTATCCTCACTTTAAAACTCAACGTTTACCTTCATTTTTCATGGCTTCTCTCAGACCTCTAGTTGTAGGAGAAATAAGAGCCGTGACTGCATCACTTCCTGCTAACCCTGCTGCTCGAAACAGGACCGTGAACTGGTAAGTGCAAACGTAGAAATAGGGGCAGAGCTTGGTCTTCAGTAGGCTGTACAGAGAAGTAAAGCTCACAGACCTACGAAGCAAAAGAATTTCAAATCTTATTAAACACTTAATATTTTGATGTTTAAAATTTAATTTTGTATAATTTAGTTTGATATTTACCTGGTTTAAGATGTAACACAAATATTTCAGATCTGGGTTTGAAGTTTTGCAGCTGTATATATTTTGGCTTTAACTAACTGAAATTGGGAGTAGAGATTTGCTGATGACTTTCTGATATTTTAGTAAAGTGTTTACCAATTAGGCCCTAAACATTTTTATTTTTTTAAAGACTTAGTTTATTTATTTGAAAGAGTTACAGAGAGAATAGAGGTCTCCCATTGGCTGGTTCACTCTCCAAATGGCCACAACGGCTGGAGCTGAGCTGATCCAAAGTCAGGAGCAAGGCGTCTCTTCTGGGTCCCCCATGTGGGTGCAGGGGTCCAAGTTCTTGGGCCTTCTTCTACTGCTTCCCCAAGTGCATTAGTAAAGAGCTGGATTGGAAGAGGAGCAGCCGGGACTCGAACCTGTGCTCATATGGGATGCCTGTGCTGCAAGCCAGGGCTTTAACCTGCTGTGCCACAGCCCCGGCCCCTAAACATTTTTTCTTTAAACAACTGATAACTGGTTGACTTTCTCTAAACCTTTCTTTTGCTAATAAAGGAATCAGCCACCAACAAAAGGTAACATTACAGAATTATGTTTGGAGGGCCAGCGCTGTGGCACAGAGGTTAAAGCCTCTGCCTGTAGTGCTGGCATCCCATGTGGGCACTGGTTCTAGTTCCTGCTGCTCCACTTCTGATCCAGCTCTCTGCTATGTCCTGGGAAAGCAGTAGAGGATGGCCCAAGTCCTTGGGCCCCTGCACCCACGTGGGAGACCCGGAAGAAGCTCTTGGCTTTGGATCGGCGCAGCTCCAGCCGTTGCGGCCAATTGCGGAGTGAACCACTGGATGGAAGACCTCTCTCTCTCTGCCTCTCCTCTCTCCATGTAACTCTTTCAAATAAATAAATAAATCCTAAAAAAACAAAACAAAACAAAACAAAAAACAAAAAACACCACCGCCTGCAGTTCTGGCATGCCATACGGGCGCCAGTTCGAGTCCTGGCTGCTCCATTTCCGATCCAGCTCTCTGCTATGGTCTGGGAAAGCAGTGGAAGATGGCCCAAGTCCTTGGGCCCCTGCACCCACGTGGAAAACCTGGAAGAAGCTCCTGGCTCCTGGCTTTGGATCAGCGCAGTCTGGCCATCATGGCCATCTGGGGAGTGAACCAGCAGATGAAGATGGAAGACCTTTCTCTCTCTGCCTCTGCTGCTCTGTACCTCTGCCTCTCAAATAAACAAATCTTAAAAAAAAAAAAAAAAAAAAAAAAGAATTATGCTTGGGGCCAGCATTGTGGTGTAACACATGAAGGCACCTGCTGCAACACCAGCATTCCATATGGGCACTGGTTCAAGTCCCAGCTGCTCCACTTCTTATCCAGCTCCCTGCTAATGCACCTGAGAAAGCTGCAGCAGATGACCCACATGCTGGGGCCCCTGCACCCATGTGAGACATGGATGAAGCTCCTGGATCCTGCTTCAGTATGGCCCATCCCTGGCTGCTGTGGCCACTTGGGGAGTGAACCAGCGGATGGAATTTCCCGCCCCCACCCTCTATATATATGTATTTCACTCTTTCAAATAAAAAGAATGTGTACAGTTACTATTTATTTACATCCCACAATTAGATAAAAAGTGACTAAGATACAAAAAGGTAAATAGTTTAAATGTTGGTATTTAACTGTTTCAGACAAAATTAAGAAGGGCATAGAGATCCTTATGTTTCCACATCACAAACGGAATGAGAGTATACTACTAACATATGACATAAATGAAAATATACTCTCCTTTCCCAACTTAAAAAAAAATGGAGAGACAGACAATAGTGAGGATTCTTGGAGTACTAGAAATGTGCTGTTCTTAATTTGGATGTTGGTTATGAGTATCATCAGAGTACCAAAAACTCTGTTACACATGTATGGGCATTTCTTGGTATGTACACTCTATTTCAAAAAATGTAAAAAAAAAGAAAAAAAAAGAATTAACAACTCAAAAAAATTCACTTCTGGATTGCAGTTTTTTTTTTTTTTTTTTTAAACTAATCTTACCAGTCACTCATTAAAATGTGTTGTAGGGTTTTATCATTTGACCAAGGACTTGTCTTTCCAGCCATTTTCCTATCAGCTCCAATGCGAGGAAACAGTGGTAGCCAAGACAAGGCAGGGTGGAGCCAATAGATAAGGCTCTGTTGGAAGGCACAGCGGAGCTCAGTGGATAGCTTGGGATCCTGAAATCCAGAGGTGATAAATGGTGACTTTTTGCCCCATAAGAAAAACAGAATATTTTTAAAGAGACATTGAATACATCAAACACTTACTTTAAGACTCTTTAAGGCTTTGAATGGGAAAGTTTAAATAACTGTTACAGGGCTAAAATGTGCTTAATCCTTGTCTGGGAAAACCTTTCTGGACAGTGATGATAGTCTGTCAAACTGTTTTCCAAAAGAATACTTAATCACAGATGGAGAAACTCTGTTGTTGCTACCATACTTAAGAATAATGACTCTCTATCATGAGGGGTAGGCCTGTGCATGCGCCTGCACCTGCGCGTGTGTTTATGTGCAGGTCATACTATATCAAGGCTTTATACCCAACAAAAACAATGTTTCAAGAGTAGCACTTGGTACAATGGTGAAGATTCCACTTGGGATGCCCAAGGCCTCATATTCAAGTGCCTGGGTTTGAGTCCCAGCTTCACACTAATGTGCACCCTGGGCAGCAGCAAGTAATGACTCAAGCACTTGGGTCCCTGCCACCCACATGGGCTACTGTCTTTAGCCTGGCAGACTCCTGGCTGTTGCAGGCATTTACAACCAACACATGGAGATCTCTTTCTTTCTGTCTTTCCAATAAAATAAGTAAAATCAAAAGTACTCAGGAAACATCAATAACACAATCACAAACGATCCTGATTTATTGGAAAAGACAAACCAAAGCATCTTTTAGGAAATACTTTTTAACCCATTTTGAGTTGAGATACTTAGAAGTAATGAAACTGTATTTCTTTAAAATCATCCTAGAATTCATTAATTCCAGTAAAATTATCACAGACCAATTACTTACAAAGCAGAGTATTTAAGAAAATTTGTAAAATCTATCCACTCCCCTATGCTTGAACTCAATTGCTTTTCATCCCTTTTTCTTATATTTTTTCAAAAAGCCTGAGAAGAAAGTTTTTTAAAATTTATTATTTATTTGAAAATCAGAGTTAGAGAGAGGGAGAGACAGCACGGGAGAGAGTAGTTTAGTTTAGTTTAGTTCCTTCGTTTACTTCTCAGATGGCTGCCAAGGCTGGGACTGGGCGAGGCTGCAGTCAGGAGCTTCTTGCAGGTCTCCGACGTGGGTAGCAAGGCTAAGCACTTGGGCCTTCTACCCCCGCTTTCCTTGCATTAGCAGGGAGCTACCTCAGAAGTGGAGCAGCAGGGACTCGAATGCAAGCCCATACTGGACATGGTGTTTCAGGAGGCAGCTTTACCTGCTACGCCACAATACTAGTCCCAGAGCAAAAAGGTCTAGTTCAAACAATTCCTGTTTTCAACATTTATTAATTCTCAGGACAAGTTTCTGAATTTAATATGCAGTTACTCAATTTGGATGCTTTATGAATGCACCATTTGGGAAAAACAAAATTTCCCAAGTCTCTGTGTCATTAAATGTCAGAAGTAAAAATTTATGGAACATTGCTGATATTTTACAGAAAAGACCATTTTACTCTTCATTTGTTACTTTGAAACATAGGTTTATTAGTTTAGAATTACCTGTATACTCTGAGGCAAAGTAACTTCTGTTGCCCTACAATGCTGGACAAGACCCTGGGCTTCTTCCTGTGCTTTCAAATGATCCGCCCACGCAAAGGGTTGAGAAGAGGTGAAGAGGAGTCGAGTTTTAATACTCCAGTCCACAGGTAACTCAGTACCTTCTGAAGATGGACCATCAGATTTGTAGGCTACTTGTGGAGTCTTTTAGAAAACAAAGAACACAATTATTTAACAGAGAATCAAGAAAAATCCTTCACTCTCACATTTTATTGACTACTGTTGTCATGATCACTGAAATGTCAAAACTGCATGAACTATATAATAAAAGTACATATTAGAATATACTACACACAGAACATACATGAAAAAGTGTGGAATGAGCTACACCAAACTGCTGCTGGTGTTGACCGCAAAGATGGGGGAATTTATCGCTGGGGGGAGTGGCCCAGAGGGGCAGATTTCACTTGCTACTTTAGACAGTTCTGCACAGTGCTGTTGATGCTGCGATCAAAGCAGTAATCTCCCAGGTGTTTACGAAGTCACTTTTAAGCCTCTGAAACTCTCACCAGGGCTAAGCAGTGTCTCCTGCAGGTAACTTACGCAGGGTCCTTAAGGGCCGAATTTAAGAAGCTTGTCCTGCCCTCAAAAACTTCCCTTCAACTTACTCTGCTGCCCTTTCAAGTCAATCTTGTCCACATTACAAAGATTCTTTTAGGTGACATCACACCAAGCTACTAGGAAAGGAGGAATTACCTCCAAGAGGCAATGCGAAGGTCGTTTATTTACAAGCAAGCGAGACTGAGTCTTAGGGAACTCTTTTGGCCTGCTCCCATTAGGACAGAGGGCGTACTGATCAAACCATCAGCACAGAAATCCTTAGGGAGCAGAAACCAATGTGTGTTGGGGGGGAGAGGCGGACAGCAAGACCGAGTGCTGGCTCACAACCTGCGCAGGTGATCTGAGGACTGACCTAAGCCGTGGCAGAGCCTGCAGGGGCTGGCTCCGAGTAAGTCACTGCTGGGGTGGAAGGAAAACCCCACACCTATTAGGCCTACATTCGTGCTGCTGGCCCTGCGACAGCACTGGCTGGTTCCCGACAAGCGCCAACCCTGGCAGAGCGCCTCACGCTCAGGACGCCGAAACTCTTCTCTAAGCAAAACGCCTCTGACAAGTAGGATCTTCAAAAACCCCACATTCCGGCGTTTCAGAGCTTTACCTGGGGAAGGGCAGTAACAGCCGTTCTTTCAGGACTCATCTCATCCCACTGCAAATCATTCTCTCGGTTAGAATCTAAAAACTGAAGTTCAGAAAATTATCCTTTCACAACTTAGATGATGAACTCTGTCTCTCTCAATAAACCCAAGTGCACCCGAATTCACAGCCCTCAATCCATCTGTCCGTGATTCACTTGAGTGAAACTTTAAGAGGAAAAATAAGACGACGGTGTTCTGCGCGTGAATAACTGATGGGTGAGCGCCCACAGGCTCCGGAGGAGGCAGAGGCCGGTAGGCTCGGTCCCCCGACCCCTCCTCACCCCGCACCCGGCGTGCAGATCGGGGCCCGCCTGCCAGGGCGGGGCGCTCAGGATTGTCCGAGCCTCCTTCCCTCTGATCTCCAAACCCCCAGAAGAGGGCTCGGCCCGGCCCCCTCGCGGCGCCCCGCCCGCCCGCCCGCCGGCCGTTCCCAGCGCCCAGGGCGGCCCAGACTCGGCGCTCACTGCCCTGCCTCGCAGCCAGCGCGGTCCACGTCGCTCTCAGGGCTTCGACCCCTCAGACAGCAGCGCCTCGGCCGCCAGGCGCGCACGCACTCACCCGGTCCGCAGCCTCCTGCTGGTCGCGGGGCGGCTCGTCCGGGGGCTCCGCGGCGGCCCGGGGCCGGTTGTCGAGGCGGGCGAAGGGGTTCCTCCGGGCCGCGGCGGGCCCGCCGACGCCACTTCGGCCCGGGGCGGCCGGGAAGGGGCGCAGGGGCAGCCCGGCAGCCAGGGCGGCGCGGCGAGGCGCCGGTTCGGGCAGAAGAGGCGACGGCGAGGCGGCAGCCCCCTGACTGCGGGCCCTCTTCCGTCGCAGCCGCAGAATCTCCGGCGGCTTTTTGAAGCTGGGCGAGTAGCCCGGCACGGAAAAGGCCATGACTCGCGGCGGCTGAGAGGCCGGTCAGCCGCTCCGCAGGCACTTCCCGCGCGCGCAGGCCCCACCCCCAGGCCGGCCCCGCCCCGACGCCGCCCCGCCCCGGGCGCCGCGCGGAGCATGCGCGGTGGGCCGCCCCGTGGCCCCGCCCAGGCGCGCCGCCGGGTCCTCCCCTTAGGCGCTGGGGCCCGGGCGGCCGCGGTGCAGGTGCGCACTGCCCAGTGGGCGCTGAACGCTGGTCACGAGGTGCCAGGAGTGCGAATAGCCCGCGGTAAGGAGCCCGGATGACAAGGGAACAGCACACCCGGGCTGCGGGGATGGCTGCTTAGCCAGCCTTTCGGTGACGTCAGCAGGTGGCCAGAGGGGCCTGGGCCTCCCCCAGCCCCCGAAGGACCGCCCTCAGGTCGGCTCCCACGGCCTGCCCTCCCGCGCCCCCACGCGCCGCTGCCTCTAACTGGATCCGGGAGAAACCGGAGCGAGTGAGTATTTGAAAGCACACAATGTCAGTGCACGTGGGCAGGCTACTTTTAAGACTTGAAAATACGCGCACATGCTCACATCAGGACAGCGAGCTGGCTAGGGAGGGCAGGAGCCCAGAAGGCAGTGGACAGGCACGCGGACAGGACAGTTTAGCGGAAGGCCTCTACGCTCTATCGATACGGTACTAGTGTGGCCGTCGCAGAAAGCAGTTGTCTTCATGGAAGGAGTTTTGTACCAGAGGCAACACGTACAGAAACAGAAACTAAAAAGATTTTCAGAACATTCCCTTCGAAAGTTAATTACAGAATTAAATCAACTGTTTGCACAACTTTTCACATACTTCTCAACTCTGTCAAAAAACTGCACATCTGTGTCAGACAGCAAGAAGACAGGTCTAAGGATGGAACAACTTGCTTTTATCTTCCTTGATTTGTCCCTCCAATCTCCAAGGAAAACTCTGGCTTCAAATACTAGGATGGGTTCATCCAACTGAGGTCTCAGAAAGAAGAAAATTAAAATTGAACAACTTGCTTTTTTCTTCCTTGATTTTTCTGAACAACTTCCATGGAAACTTTGGCTTCATAGAGTGGGATGGGTTCTTCCAACTGTGGTCTGAAGAAGAAGGAAATGAGTAGAAATGTCAGGTTTCGTTGCCCATGGGTAGAACACCTACAGTGGTACTTGGTAATGCTTATTTCTCAGTTCTGCCACTTTAAATGATTTAAACAAAATTGTATTTCCACTGTTAAAGTGGAAAAGAAGTTCTACTGTTACAACATTCAAGTTATAAGTGTTCAAGGCGGGGGCCAGTGTTGTGGCACAGTGGGTTTAGCCTCCCCTGTGATACTAGCAGCCCACACGGAGCCCGGTTCTAGTCCTCGCTGCTCCACTTCAGACCCAGCTCCCCTCTAATGTGCCTAGGAAAGCAATGGAAGATGGCCCCTGCACCCACGTGGGAGACCAGGATGGAGTTCCAGGCACAACCCGAGCCATTGTGGCCATCTGGGGAGTGAACCAGCAGATGGAAGACTTCTCTCTCCCTCTCTCAAACTCTGCCTTTCAAATAAACAAACAAATCTTAAAAAGTATTCAAGGAAAAAAATTCCACTTCTTTTATAAGTGATAACTAATCCAATTCAAAATATATTGTTTTCAAACCACTCGTTATTTCTTATTGCCATGGGAGGCGCGATGATGGAATGCAGTAAGGAAAACTCACAAGCCATTTCTATCTTGGGGAATACTTCACTGGTGGTCGGTCACACAGGAAAGTTTTGCGAAGTAGTAAAGAGCAGTTATTTATCTAAACAAAGTAATACAGGGGCTGGCATCGTGGTGCAGCCCGTTAAGCTGCCACCTGCAGCGGCAGCATCCCATACTGCAGTGTTGCTGGTTTGAGTCCCGGCTACTCCTCTTCCAATCCAGCTCCTTGCTAATGTTCCTGGGAAGGCAGCAGATGATGCTCCAAGTGCTTGGGCCTCTGCCATCCATCTGGGAGACCCAACTCCTGGATCCTGGCTTCAGCCTGGCCCAGCCTCAGCCACTGTGGCCATTTGAGACTTGAGCCAGGAGCAGGAAGGTACCTCTCTCTCCCCCTCTCCCATTCTCTGTCACTCTGCCTTTCAAATAAATAAAAATAAATCTTTAAGAAAATCAACTGAATAATAAAATACAGAGACATTAGGTATATTATAAAAGTTGAAGCAAAAACAGAAATGCCTATCTTATCATCTTGGGACTAGAAAGCAAACAAGAGCAATGATTTGGTTACTTTAGCATACCTAAAAACACCAGTTGATAACTTCTCCATCACATCTTTTAAGATACGTAGCTGGAAGCATTGTCAAGGTGCCAAAATAAAGGACAGAGAATAAAATAAAACAATTTGATATTTTAACCCCTTAAGTTTTATACTCTCAGAAATTCAAAATGTTACAGAAATTCTGTAAGCTGTCAAGTTTAATTCTTTTTTTAAAAAATGTTTTAATTAATTTCTGACCCAGTTTCCTGGGAGGCAGCAGTGAGTCCCCGCCATGCACATGGGAGACCGGCACTGCGTCCCAGGGTCCCGACTCTGGCCTGGCTCAGCCCTCACTGTTGCGGGCATTTGGGGAGTGAACCAGAGGAGGGAAGAGGTCTCTGTGTGTCTCACCCTCTTTCAAATAAAAATAATTAAATAATTGGAAAAACAAGCCAATGATTTGAGATATAATAGAGCCTGAAGCTCTAAGGACAAGTGATGACAGCACAAGCCTAGAATGTACTGACCACTGTTAGATCCATGGATGGTAATAGAATAGTTTCTTTTTTATTTTGGTACAATGTATGGCATTTTTAGTTAAAAACAATTTTAGTACTTACATCTCTCAAATTAGGTACACATTTACTGATTTATGTTAGCTGGCTCAAAATTTCTTGCAGAAAAGTGTATTTATGTATAAAAGTGATGTAAATATTAAGAAATTAAGAAAAATCAATGTTGGTAATTTATTTAATATTATAATATCAGGACCAAGAGTATGTAATTGCTAGTACACTAGAATTAACTATGGCGTAGGGTCATACAGCTGGAACATAGCTGTCTTTGTTAAATCACAAGAAGCAACTAGCTCATGTGTGAAGCAACTGTGGGATTTATACAAGTAAGGAGTAATGTCTAATTCAGGTCTTTGGAATATGTAAATTAGAAAACATGATTATAAAAATCTATTAATTTTTTTAAAAGAACATACAGTTCATACAGTTGGGGCTGGCATGTTGTAGTGGTTTAAGCTGCTGCCTACAATGTTTGATTCTGGCTGCTTCACTTCCAATCCAACTCACTGTTAATGCACTAGGAAAGCAGTGGGGGACGGCCCAAGTGCTTGGGCTCCTGCATCCTCGTGGGAGAGCTGGAGGAAGCTCCTGGCTCCTGGCTTCCACCTGGCCTAGCCTTGACTGGTGTGGCCATCCGGGGAGTGAAACTGCAAATGAAAGATTTCTACCTCTGTAACTCTTACAAATAAATAAATCTTTAAAAAAAGGGGGGGGGGGGGGCTGGCACCACGGCTCACTTGGCTAATCCTCAGCTTGCGGCACCAGCACCCCGGGTTCTAGTCCTGGTTGGGGCGCCGGATTCTGTCCCGGTTGCCCCTCTTCCAGTCCAGCTCTCTGCTGTGGCCCGGGAAGGCAGTGGAGGATGGCTCAAGTGCTTGGGACCTGCACTCCGCATGGGAGACCAGGAGGAAGCACCTGGCTCCTGGCTTCGGATCAGTGCAGTGCGCTGGCCGTAGCGGCCACTTGGGGGTGAACCAACGGAAAAAAGGAAGACCTTTCTCTCTGTCTCTCTCTCTCACTGTCTAACTCTGCCTGTCAAATGAAAAAAAGGAATATACAGTCATTAGCACTGTTGCAAGTTTTCTGTGAATAAAATAGCCATCTGTGAAGCATGTGTGTGTGTGTGTGTGTGTGTGTGTGTTTATACAAATGCTCCTTGACTTATGATGGGATTATGTCTTGGTAAAGATCTTATGTTGAAAATATCCAGGGGCTAACGCTGTGGCGTAGAGGGTAAAGCTGTTGCCTGCAGTGCGGGAATCCCATATGGGCACCGGTTCGGTTCCTGGCTGCTCCACTTCTGATCTAGCTCTCTGCTCTGGCCTGGGAAAGCAGTGGAAGACGGCCCAAGTCCTTGGGCCCCTGCACCCACGCTGGGGACCCGAAGGAAGCTCCTGGCTTCTGGCTTCGGACCAGTGCAGCTCCAGCTGTCGCGGCCAACTGGGGAGTGAACCAGCAGTGGATGGAAGACCTCTCTCTCTCTCTCTCTGCCTCTCCTTCATCTCTCTGTAATTCTGACTTTCAAAAAGATAAATAACTCTTGAAAAAAAATACCCAAGTGGAAAACACACTTACTACACCTGACCTGCTAACCTTCTTAGCTTAGCGACACAGCACGATGCTGAGCACTGGCTGTTTTCCTGGTGACTGCAGGGCTGACCGGGAGCTGCGGGGACTGCTGCTGCCCCAGCATCACAGGAGGGGACTGGTCCACATAAGCTTGCTTGGGAACACAGCCCAAGTAAGTCCTCTGCTGAATGTGCATCGGGTTTGCACCATTTTAAATTGAGATGGGGACCATCCATAGGTAGCATTTATTTCTGATTTTGGAAAATATTAACATTATTTCATATAAACAGGATTTTTAAAAAAATATTTATTTCAAAGGCAGAGTTATAGACACACACACACAGGGAAACATTATTTTCTATCCACTGTTTAGTGCCCAGATGGCCACTGGTGCTGGGCCAGGTTGGAGCCAGGCACTTTATCTGCACCTCACACGTGAGTGAGGGGCCCAAGCACCCGGGCCATCTCCACTGCTTTCTCGGGTGCATTAGGAAGGAGATGGAAATGGAGCAGCTGAGACTCGAGCTGCTACTCGTCCTGGATGCTGGTGTCACTGGGTGGCTTCACCCACTGTGCCACAATGCTGGCCCCAACCATGATATACTTCAGCTTGGCCCAGGGATCTGTCAAATTGGTTAAAATCACCGTCTCGTGGAGAGCGTGGGTTTCATAGAATTAAGTAATGCAAAGCAGCCAGCTTGATGTCTAACATGTAAAATTCAAATCATGCCTGTTCATGTTACTTTTAATAATTAGATGGTGTTCTCTTTTATTAGCACCATTATTATCATGCTATTCTTGATAACTACAATGTCACTGGAATTTAAATTTTTAAAAAATGAAATTAATTAAAGGGACCGGTGTTGCCACACGGCAACACTGTGACGCCAGCATCCCATATCGGTTCAGTTCCCTGATGTACTGCTTCCAATCCAGCTCTCTGGTGATGCAGCTGGGAATGTCCCAAGTAGTTGGGCCACTGCAACCCATGTGGGAGAGCCAGATGGAGTTCCAGGATTCTGGCTTCAGTATGACCCAGCCTGGGCTTCTGTGGTTAACTGGGGAATGAACCAGCGGATGGAGGGTCTCTCTCTCCCTCCCTCTATCATTCTGCCTTTCAAATAAATTTTCACAACTTTCAAGTAAGTTTACAAATAAGTTTGTAAAAAATTAATAAAGATATTTAATCAAAATATCTTAAACTCAAATATTCATCACAAGAAGTTTTGAAATTTCCAAAAAACTTAACATGCAGTATAACAACTACATATGACTACTTTAAAGCTTTGAATGTAGTCTGTCATTTCTACTAGAGGGGGCAGGCCTTTATAAATATCACACAAAGAGGTCCTCAAAAAGTTCATGGAAAATGCAGCATATGAAAAAACTGCACAGCTTTCAAAATACTTTTTGGAACAAAAAAAAACATCTTTTAATTCTATTTTTTTCCATAAGCTTTTAGACGTACTCTCTTATGCTAAGTTCACTATGCTTTAGTTTCTTCATCTCAGAAACAAGGTAATAATAGAGCTGTTTCAATGTTGTCATAGAGTTGTTTCAATGCTTAAATGAATTAATATCTGCAAGATACTGGAACAGTGATTGGCATATTCAATGAAAGTTGACAGTTATTCTTACTTCTTAACACAATGAAAGAATTTATGAGTGAAGTATAAGGTAAATTCTAATCCAGAAACTCAAGTCAGTAGTGCAAAAGGATATAAAGATATTTTCCCTGTTGAACGTTGGACAAATTCCAGACTTCATCGTTAAGGAAAGCCACTGTTGCTCCCTTGAGGAAAAGGCAATGACTATCGGGAGGATCCAACTGCGAGGGAATAAACAAGGACCCATCAATTACTGCGAGTCTAACAGCAGAAAGACAACTGACGTAGAAAAATGTCCACACACAGAAATGTAGAAGTCACAAATAATCACCACACACACTTTAACAGAACAGGTAAACTATGTTTCCTTTTCAATTTCATGGTCCAAAATGATGAAACAGCAGGGTGATAAATCAACAGCCAATCTAGCATCCTGATGATACAGTGGTAAGGGTTTGTGCTATCTACCATCACCTTCAACCAGGAAGTTGGAAAACCAGTGAAGACTGGTATATGAAATAAGTATAAATATTTATATTTACATCAATTATATAAATTATATAATTTATATATATAAATTATATAAATCATACTTTTTATTGATATCTTTACATATAATAGAAATAGAAGTCTTTTGAAAAATATATAACTTTGGGAAATAACATTTATACACATAAACTATAATCCTACTTTGGACAATTAGAAAATTACGGTAATTTTGCACAGAAATATTTTGATACATATATATCAACAATAATAATGCTTGTTTTTGTTAAGAAAAAAATATGGGGGCAGTACTGCGGTGTTGCATATCAAGCCGCTGCTTGCAGCACTGGCATCCCATATGGGTGCTGGTTTGAGTCCCAGCTCTCCACTTCTGACCTAATGTGCCTGGGAAAGCAGTGGAAGATGGTCTAAGTCCTTGGGCCCCTGCACCCACGTGGGAGACCTGGATGGATTCCTGGGATCCGGGCCCAGCCCTGGCTGCTGCAGCCATTTAGAGAGTGAACCAGCAATTCTGCCTTTCAAATAAATATACCTTTTAAGAAAGGAAAAGAAGCTATACAGGTGTAAATCTGAATTTATATTAATTTATGCATACCTTGCCTCAAAAAAGACTTAGGTATTATTCTTTGGTAATTACTTCACAGTAGTCTAATAGTAATGCTTTATTGTCTCTGATAATACCTGAAGGTTTTCTTCTGTTGTTACCCAATGGCCTCCAACACCAAGAAGTGTGATGATATCATGTTTATGTGGTAGCTGTAACTTCATGGATGGCTCATCATCTTTATTATACAATCTCACTTAAAACAAAAACAGAGAGAGAGAAGAAATATTTTATGATAATCTGATGAAAATTTACTTCTTAAATATGTTCTCTTTGCCTTTTAATATAGGAATGAGGAAGCATTTGTCTCAGAAAACAGGTAAGACAAAATAACTTCAAGAGATGCATTAAAACTTAACATAAGGAGCCAGCGCCATGGCACAGTAGGTTAATCTTCTGCCTGCAGTGCTGGCATCCCACACGGGCACCGGTTCTAGTCCTGGCTGCTACTCTTCCAATCCATCTCTCTGCTGTGGCCTGGAAAAGCAGTACAAGATGGCCCAAGTGCTCGGGGCCCTGCACCTGCATGGAAGACTGGGAAGAAGCTCCTGGCTCCTGGCCTCAGATCAGCACAGCTCTGGCCACTGCAGCCATTTGGAGAGTGAACTAACGGACAGAAGACCTTTCTTTCTGTCTCTCCCTCTCACTGTATGCAACTCTGCTTCTCAAATAAATTAAAAAAAGCAACATGAGGGTGGTGGAGGATGGCCCAAGTGCTTGGGCCCTGCACCCGCGTAGGAGAGTGGGAGGAGGCACCTGGCTCCTGGCTTTGGATCAGCACAGCATGCCATCCATTTGGGGGGTGAACCAACGGAAGGAAGACCTTTCTCTCTCTCTCTCTCTCTAACTCTTTCTAATAATAATAATAATAAAGCAACATGAAATGTACTTGAGATTTAATTATAAATTAAATAAAAATGATTTTCATTGGAATGCTAAGGAAAGTAATATAACATGTAACTAAGTCTGATAATTTTAACAATGATAGCTCAATACAATGAAAGGAGCTACTTTCTCATTAAGGAACTAAAAAATTAGATTAGTCAGATTTTAATGTAATTGCTGAAATATCCATTTGAAAAAATATCAATGAAGTATATATTCGTTGTCACTGGAAGATTTTTCTCTGAGTTCTTTTTTTTTTTTTTTTTTTTTTTTGACAGGCAGAGTGGACAGTGAGAGAGAGAGAGAAAGGTCTTCCTTTGCCGTTGGTTTACCCTCCAATGGCCGGCGCAGCCGGCGCGCTGTGGCCGGCGCACCACGCTGATCCGATAGTAGGAGCCAGGTACTTATCCTGGTCTCCCATGCGGGAGCAGGGCCCAAGCACTTGGGCCATCCTCCACTGCACTCCCTGGCCACAGCAGAGAGCTGGACTGGAAGGGCGGCAATCGGGACAGAATCCTGCGCCCCGACCGGGACTAGAACCTGGTGTGCCAGCGCTGCAAGGCGGAGGATTAGCCTAGTGAGCCTCGGCGCCGGCCCTCTGAGTTAATTTCAAATCTTGAAAATACTGGTTAAAAAGAAACACATGATAGCCCCAGCTGTACTGAAAACAAAGTTAAAATAGGAGCACTTTCCAGGCTTGTAAAACCTATCTTTCATTAAAAAAATTTATTTATTTATTTATTTGAAAGGCAGAGTGATAGAGAGAGTTCTTCCATCTGTTCACTCTCCAAATGGCCACAACAGCTAGAGCTGAGACAGATTGAAGCCAGAGCCAGGAACTCCACCCGTCTCCCTTGTGGGTGGCAGGAACCCAGGTACTTGAGCCATGATCCACTGCCCTTACAGGCACATTAATGCAAAACTGGATTGGAAGCCAAGAAGCCTAGATTGGAACCAGGGCTGCAAGTTCAGCCTAACCTATTGCATCACAACACTGACACTAAAATCCGTCCTTTAGAAGTGCCGGAAGTTGGCCGGCGCCGTGGCTCTTTTGGCTAATCCTCTGCCTGCGGCGCTGGCACCCAGGTTCTAGTCCCGGTCAGGGCGCCAGATTCTGTCCCGGTTGCTCCTCTTCCAGTCCAGCTCTCTGCTGTGGCCCGGGAAGGCAGGGGAGCATGGCCCAAGTGCTTGGGCCCTGCACCCCATGGGAGACCAGGAGGAAGCACCTGGCTCCTGGCTTTGGATCAGTTCATGAAAAGTTCACAAAAAGTGAAAATGGAACAAACTTCTTGAGCCTTTTCAGAGACTGGAAAGCAGCTATGCTATACTGGAGGGTACACGTAGCCAAAATGACTGTGAAGACGCATGCGGAGATAACCTGCATTGTCCAGGAACCACTGAGATCACCTTTACAGGCTCCTCAGGGGGACAGTACTATTTGTTACTGAAATTTCAAAGGGTCTAATTTAAAAGGCAAAAGAATAGTCTCTCTTCCAGAGAGGACAATGGGAATAAAGGGAAGAAGCTACTATTAAAATAGACACACCTTCAGTTAAAAATAAAATCCAGGCTGGCGCCACGGCTCACTTGGCTAATCCTCCGCCAGTGGCGCCAGTACCCAGGGTTCTAGTCCTGGTTGCCCCTCTTCCAGGCCAGCTCTCTGCTGTGGCCCGGGAGTGCAGTGGAGGATGGCCCAAGTGCTTGGGCCCTGCACCCCATGGGAGACCAGGAGAATGCACCTGGCGGCCATTTGAGGGGGTGAACCAATGGAAAAGGAAGACCTTTCTCTCTGTCTCTCTCTCTCACTGTCTAACTTGCTGTCACAAATTAAAAAAATCCAAAACTAAACATCCGATTTAATAAGTACATTAAAAATCATTTCCTAATTTGACTTAATGAGGTACATACCTCCAGCATCTAGGACAATGTCGACTCCCAGGCCACCCGTTTCTTCCAAACAGCTTTCAGCAACATGGACTTTCCCATTAGATACATCAATTACTCGGGCTGTGAAGGACAGGAGATAGGAAATTGTACTGTTCTGTATAGAGCCAGCAACACAAACAACGCAGGGAAAAAGAAAGGCAAACAAACATCCACTCTCTGAAATGAGAAGCAGATAAAATCATTATGGAAGTCAAAGGGGAAAAGAAGTCCATTCAAATTGTATTTTTCTCATCTAACCTATTACCTATAAGGATCAGCAAAATGAAGACACTGGTACATTCAATAAAACAAAAATGTAAACCTTTGGTGGATTAGGTTGTCTAAGACTGGTCTTCTGACATGTTATTCTTAGCAGAATTGGTGACAAATTAATTTTAACTCGTTGCTTTAAAGTATTATTACTATAGTTAATTATATAGATAAAATAACAAATTATTGAAGGTAAAAATTATAAGAATTAGAGCCTGCATGTGGCATGGGGTAAACCTGCCACCTGCAATGGCGGCATCCAGTGTGAGTGCTGGTTCATTCCCAGCTACTCCACTTCCAATCCCGTTCTCTTCTCATGCACCTGGGCAAGCAGCAGAACACGGCCCAAATGTCTGGGCCCCTCCCACCCAAGTGGGAGACCTGGAAGAAGCTCCTGGCTTCTGACTGTGGCTTGATCCAGGCTCAGCTGTTGTATCCCTTTGGGGAGTGAACCAGCAGATAGATCTCTTTCTCTCTCTCCCTAAATCTGCCTTTCAAACAAGTACAATAAATCTGTTAAAAAACTATAAAAATTTAAACTGGCAAACAAAGACATTTATATTTCATTTCTGTATCTTTTTTTATTTTAGAGGCAGAAAGAGAGAGGGAAGGGGAGTGGGGGGGGAGAGAGGGAGAGAGAGAGAGAGAGAGAGAGAGTGAGCGAGCGAGAGAGGGAGAGAGAGCAAGAGTGCATGCACACTCCCATCTGTTGGTTCATTCCTCAATGCATGCAGCTGGGAGCCAGAAACTTAATCCAGGTCTCCCATGTAGTGGCAGGGACTCGAATGCTTCAGCTGTCCCCTGCTGCCTCCCAGGGTGTGCATCAGCATGTCAGAAATCAAACCAGGTCCTCTGATATGGGATACAGTTATCTAAACTGCTGGGCCAAATACCTGCTCCTGCTTTTGTATCTTCTTTCACCTTCGTGTTTTGCTAATTCTTCTCAGAGCTACGTGGCCACAGCTGTAGTCTGACAGTAGACTAGGACCTGGTGGAGGGGAAGGGTATGACAGCACAGAAGAGGGGACTCTGGTGACAGGAAAGGCAGAATTCAACAATAGAAGCTTTCCTTTCAACAATGCCATTTCTGCTCCCTTTCTCTATTTTCAAATCTCTTCTCTTTCCTTATTTGTCCAGTCCTTGTACTACAGTACTTCAAAAAGTTTGTGGGGGCCGGTGCTGTGGTGTAGAAGGTTAAGCTTCCACCTGCAGTGCCAGCATCCCACATGGGCGCTGGTTCAAGTGCTGGCTGCTCCACTTCCAATCTGGCTCCCTGCTGATGTGCCTGGGAAAGCAGTAGAAGATGCCCTGCACCTCTGTGGGAGACCTGGAAGCTTCTGGCTCCAGGCTTCGGCCTGCCCCAGCCCTGGCTGTTGTAACCAACTGGTTGGTGGTTGAACCAGTAGATGGAAGACTGTCTGTCTGTCTGTCTCTCTCTCTTTCAGAGATGGTTCGACAGAGACTGTCCATCTGTTGCTTCACTCCCCAAATGGCTGTAATAGCCGTGGCTGCACCAGGCTGAAACTCAAAGCCCAAACCTCAACCCAGGTATCCCACATGGGGATCCAAGAACTCAAGTCATTACCTGCTGCTTCCTAGGGTGTGCATTAACAAGAAACCAGAATTGGAAGTGGAGTCAGGACTTAAACCCGTGCACTGTGATACGGGATGTGGACATCTACCGTGCCAAACATTCGCTGTGCTAAGTGCATTTTAAAACTTTTACTTGGAATTTTATACTTTGTTTTTACCAGAGCAGTCTACTAGGTGGTTTCCCTTCACATTCCAGGCTTAAATTCTGTGCTGATATTATTACCCACCTACAGGAGGCCTAAGTCTTTCGAGGCACTGCTTGTCTTCCAGGCTGCATGCTGTTGAAATCACTTTGGCTCCTCTATGGTGTGCTAACTGAATAGCTATTGTGCCAAACGCCTGTGTGGATAAAAAATACAGTGGGTTTATACATATAGGGCAGGGGCCATCTCTAATTTATGTTTTATAGATTTTTGAAAAAGATTCATTTATTTGAAAGGCAGAGTGACACAGAGAGAGAGAGGAGAAGAAGAAGAAGAAGAGAGAGAGAATCCATTTTCCATCTATTGCTTCACTCCCCAAAAGGCCACAACAGCCAAGGCTGGACCACGCTAAAGCCAGGAGCCAAGAACTCCATTCTAATCTCCCACATGAGTGGCAGGGGCCCAACGTTTTGGGCCATCTTCTACTTTCTCCCCAGCCTCATTAGCAGGTAGCTGGCTTGGAAGCAAAGCAGCTGGGACTTAAACTGGCACTCTGATATCAGATGATGGTATCCCAAGTGGTGGCTTACTTTACTACAACACACTGCTGAAACTGATTGTTTTTCCTTCTCTTTTTTTGTGTGTTTTTATTCTTTTTTTGACAGGCAGAGTGGACAGTGAGAGAGAGAGACAAAGACAGAGACAGAGAGAAAGGTCTTCCTTTTCCATTGGTTCACCCCTCAATGGCCACTGCGGCCAGCACACTGCGGCCAGCGCACGGCACTGATCTGAAGCCAGGAGCCAGGTGCTTGTCCTGGTCTCCCATGGGGTGCAGGGCCCAAGCACTTGGGCCATCCTCCACTGCCTTCCCAGGCCACAGCAGAGAGCTGGCTTGGAAGGGGGGCAACCGGGACAGAATCCGGCGCCCCGACCGTGACTAGAACCCGGTGTACTGGCGCCGCAAGGCAGAGGATTAGCCTATTGAGCCGCGGCGCTGTCCGAAACTGATTATTTTATAAACTATAATTGTTAAGCGTCACTTTATCTTTTTAAGTGTTATATAATAGAAAAAGAGGAAAAATCTGCACAGTATCAGGAGGGGAAACGTTTGATTGCTTTCTCCTTCAGCAGGGCTGGTGGGGAAGTTGCATCCATCACATGCTCTCGCTTAGTCTTGCCTTACTTAGCACAGAATTTCAAGAATGGAGGGCCACACTCAGCAACACGGGCTTGTTACCACGATGGCCTGACCTAATTTATAGACAGGTATCTATCTATATCTATCTATATATTACATAGTAAATATATCTCTATATAGCTAGTGTATGTATCGCTACATATTTATTATATATACTACAGTACACACGGAGCCCAGCTAGCACTCTACCTATCAGAGCACTTAGGAGGGCCATTCGTCTGGGTCTATGGAGTGAGGTCAGGGAAACAGTCTGTCCTGAGGGTGGACACCGAGAGAATGCTGAGAGCACTGCTGTTAGCCTTCCAGTGACACGCAGGGGAGAAACCATCTTTAACAGCCAGGCAGAAAAAACTAACTTCATCCCAACTTCTGTGACATCTGTACAATACTTTACACATATTTTTGTTTATTTGAAAGAGAGACAGAGAGAGAAAGAGACAGATAGGCAGAGAGAGAGAGAGCCTCCATCTCAAGATACCCCAGTGGCCAGGGTGGGCAAGGCTAAAGCTGGGACCTGGGAACTCCACCTTGGTCTCCCTCGTGGCACCAACTACTTAGGCCAACACCTGCTGCCTCTCAGGATACATATTAGTAGGAAGCGGAACTGGGAGTGGGGCCAGGACTTGATGCCAGGCACTTAGATATGGCACATGGGCATATTAACCACTAGGACAAATACCTGCCCTCAGATTAAATTATTTTTACATATTCTAAAAGCAATTTCAATTTTTTTAATGATACAGGTAATATATTTAAGTTAGCACATTTTAGACTTGTGTGTAATCTATCTATAGAACAGCAATACTTTATTGCCATAAGTGTGTGATGGATATGAAACCAACCTGGTACAGAGCTCTGAAGTATGACATCAAAGGCTCCAGCTATTTCAGGTTTTGTGCGACAGGAATGAATCAAAACGGCCTGTCTGCTTTTTAATGTACTTGCAGCTCCCACGTAATAAGAAACTACTCACACTAAATCTAACTTTTATCTCCTAGTAATAAAAGCTGCTTACTGTAACAAAACAGGAGGTTGGGAACAAAATCAGAGAACATGCGACTGTTTGGCAAAGAGTGGCATCAGCAAATAGACGATGGCTCCCTTCAAAATCCCTCGCGTTCAGGTATGTTAGTCTGTTTCTTGACAAAATCATCAGCACCTACACTTGCTCCATCCATGATCAGCACTGATTTTCCTGGAGAGAGATGAGAAAGATAATGCAGAGCGGTGTAGGCTCGCACTCCGTCTCGGATGGTTCCAGCTGCTTCTGTCCACGTGACCTTTTCCGGCTTATGAACTGTCACAAAGAACAAGAGGAAACAATCAGGAAGTCCTATTACATTTTCCCCTGGGACCTGTTTCTCTATCTGTATGATCCTGGACCAAACCCCTACTCCTATCCTATGTTTCCATTTTTGCCCACTATAATCTATTCTCAAAACAGCCAGTGTGGGGCTGGTGTGGTAGTGAACAGGGTAAAGCCGCCACCTTCAGTGATGGCATCCCATATGGGTGCTAGTTCGAGTCCCAGCTACTCTACTTCCAATCCAGCTCTCTGCTATGGCCTGGGAAAGCAGTGGAAGATGGCCCAAGTGCTTGGGCCCCTGCACCCACATGGGAGACCAGAAGCTCCTAGCTCCCGGTTTCAGATTGGCCCAACTCTGGCTGTTGTATCCATTTGGGGAGTAAACCAGTGGATAGAAGACTTATCTCTGCCTCTCTGTAACTCTGCCTTTCAAATAAATAAATAAATCTTAAAAACAAAACAACATCTAGTGTGTGTATACTTTTAAAACTTTTTATTGTGGAGGCTGGCATTGTGGTGTAACGAGTTAAACCATCACCCGCAATGCAGGCATTCCATATGGGTGCCTGTTCAAGCAAGTCCCAGCTGCTTCACTTCAGATCCAGCTCCTTGCTAATGCACCTGGGAGAGCAATGGAAGATGGCCCAAGTCTTTGGGCCCCTGTACTCACGTGGGAAACCCAGAAGAAGCTTCTGGCTCTCTCTCACACACACACACTTACTTTTGGGGAAGGCATATGGCCTAACAGTGAAGATGCCCAAATCCCATACAGAGGTGCCTGGGTTCAATTCCCCATTCTAGCTTCTGATTCCAGCTTACTGCTAATGTGCATCTTAGGAGGTAGCGGGTGATGGTCAAAGTAACTGGGTCCCTGCCACCCTCATGGGAGACCTGGATTGAGTTTCTGGCTCCTGACTGTGCCTGTGCCCTGCCATAGTGGGCTTTCAGGAAGTGAACCATGAGATGGGAGCTCTCTTTGTCTCTCTCAAAACAGAAACAAAGCAAAAACAAAAGAAAACCCTCAGACAAAACCCCATGAGGCTGTTGTGCCCTCACTGGTGCTGTTCCCTGGTGCACCACCGGGTGGAACTACCTTCGCATGCTTAGTCCCTCTCCAGTTGAGCATTCGTGCTGGCTCTAGTTTTTGGCAGTTAAAACCTGTGCTGCTAAGAATGTTCTTGTATAAAAGATACTGTTACACTATGCGTGGTTTTTATCTCAGAGTGAAAATCTGGGTTCCAGGGTACATTATCTCTCACTTAACTGTAGACTTCCAAAGTGATGGTTGTCAATTTACTCCCACAGTGTTCTGTTGCTGGGGAAGTCCTTTGTCAACCCTTCGTATTATCAGATTTATAGATGCCTACCAATCACGTGGATGTGTAATGATTTCTTCCTGTGATATTAACTTGCATCAAAACTAATGAGATTGCGCAGCTTTCCAGATTTATTAGCCACCTGAAATTCCTTTTGTGAGTGGCTGTTCAAGTCCTTATCAATTTTTCCATTGTTTTGTCTTTTTCTTGTTTACTGATTTATAGGAACTCTTCATATATTCTAGATGAGCCATCTGTCTGCTCACATTCTGTAAATATTACAGGTTGAATGTCCCACATCTGAAACACGTGGGACCAGACATGTTTTGGATTTTTTTTCGTGGTTGGAATATCTGCATACACATAATGAGATATCTTGGAGATGGACCGTAAGTCTAAATACAAAATCCACTTAAGTTTCATAGCACCTTGCACACACAGCCTGGAAGTAATTTTATACAATATTAGTCTGCCTGAATTTTGACTGTTACTCGCCATATGAGATCAGGTATGGTGCTGTGTTAGAGCTCAAAATTTTAGGCTTTTGGAGAATTTAAAATTTTAGATTTTTGGATTAGGGATGCTCAACATATATTTTAAAATTCACGGCTTCTCTTTTCAGTATCTTTTTTTTTTTTTAAAGATTTATTTATTTGAAAGCCAGAGCTACAGAGAGATCTGCCATCCGCTGGTTAAATCCCCAGATGGCCACAACAGCCGGGATTCGGCCAGGCTGAAGCCAGGAGCCAGGAGCTTCTTCCAGGTCTCCCATGTGGCTGGCAGAGCCCCAGGCACTAGGGCCACCTTACGCTGCTTTTCCCTATCAGGGAGCTGGATGAGACATGGATCCAGGACTCGAACTGTTGCCCATACGGGATGCCAGCATCGCAAGCAGCAGCTTTACCCACTATTCCACAGTGCTGCCCCCCCACCCCCAATATGTTCAATGATGTCTGGCTTAAACTTCATCCACTGCTCTTGGATCAAAATGGAAACTCCTAATACAGTTTAAAAACCTCCACATGATCCTATCATTAAGCTCTTCCTTAATGTGTTTCACTACTTAATTATCATTTTGTATTCATGTTGTGCACTAAATGTGATTTTTCTTCCACAGTACTAGCAATCCTTTCTCACTTTACCTAAAATCAATGTTTTGCACAGTCTTTATCAGCGCATTCAAATGTTTCCTCCAGTGTCAACAGACTCAGATGGAGCAGCCACAGAGCAGTCAGGGCTGCGGTTAGCAGTGAGCTGCTGCCATCTGCTGGAGAAGCAATGCACGCAGGAGCACATGCTGAAGATGTTGGGCAGGCGAGCAGCAGCAGGTCACAGCACATAATACACTTTACTTCCTTATGAAACTCACTAAGATAGCTGAGGTATCATCATGACATCCACAGCTCCTGGCTCATACCTCTTACAGCCCCTGCTATTGCCAAAATGACTAGAAAAATAAGCATGGGTTTTCTTTCTTTCTTTTTTTAAGATTTATTTATTTGAAAGACAGAGATAGACAGAGGAAGAGACAGAGATCTTCCATCTGCTGGTTTACTCCCCAGAGGCCTGCAACGTCCAGGGCTGAGCCAGGCTGAAGCCAGGAGCTGCATCTGGGTCTCTCCCTTGGGTGGCAGGGGCCCAGGCCGTTGGGCCATCTTCCGCTGCTTTCCCAGGTGCATTAGTAGGGAGCTGGATAGGAAGTAGAGCAGCTGGGACACGAACTGGCACCCATATGGGATGCCCATATTGCAGGCGGCAGCTTACACCTCTATGCCACAACGTCCATCCTTTTGTCTTTGGTTCCTGAAGCAGTGCCACAGTGATGAAGGTGAACGGGTCTTTAGTTATGATGCTGGAGTGTTTTAAGACTCAAGAAGCAGTCTCTTTCTGACCTCTCTCTTTTTCTTGCCCCTTTTCCTTCCCAAGGTGAGACTCAGAAACTAGAGTTTCTCTTCCCCAAGGCGGGTCACAGAAACCAAGAAATACAAGAAGGTCTCTTATTCGATTCATTTCTGAGTAGTGCACAGAACTTGAAGAACCCCTATGTTTATCAGTTTACTATAAAGGACATTTCAAAGAATACAAATAAATAGTGGAAAATGACATTAAAAATACTGGAAAATTACTATACAGTTGAAAAATTTATTTGTGAGGGAGAGAGAAATGGGGCGGGGGTTGGGAATGATGGAGAAGAGAAAGGAAGAGAGAGAGCACCCCATCTCTTGGTTCACTCCCCAGATGCCTGGCAGCCAGGAACTCAATTCACGTAACCCCTGTCAGTGCCAGAGACCCAATTATTTGAACCATCACCAGCTGCCTCCCAAGCCGGTCACAACCAGGACACTGGAATAGGAAGTAGAGCTGGGAGTGGAACCTAGGTACTCCAATATGGGATGTTGGCATCCCAATCAGCGTCTTAACTACTGCACCAAATGTCCCCAATACTGTAATCTCCTTCCTTTCTGTCTTGGAGTTGGTCATAGAGAAAGAGTCTGATCTATCTTGTCTGACAGATCACATAACCTCCCTATCAGGAGGAAGGATAATACTCAGAGAGGCCATGAAGAGTTTGAACAAGACAGGCCTTGTTGGGTTTTCTCTTAGTCTGTTAAATTACACTGTACGCAATCATATTTCTCCTTGGCTGCCCATGTTCCAACCACACCTATGTAATAGAGGCCTCACAACAAACTCAAAAGGAGGGCTCGGCATTTGCCCTAATGGTTAAGACACTGGGGTCCCATATTGAAATGCCTGGGTTTGACTCCGCTTCCAGCTCGTGCAGACCCTGGGAGGCAGTATTCACAGTGGAAGCAATCAGGTTCCTGCCATCCATGCGGGAAATCTGGATTGAGCTCCTGGCTCCGAGTCCAGGCATGTGAGAAATGAACCAGCCGGGGCGAGCCTGTCACGCTGCCTTTCAAAGACCAGGAGTTCAGAAATGAACCAGCCGGGGCGAGCCTGTCACGCTGCCTTTCAAAGACCAGGAGTTCAGAGAGCTTTTGGAGAGCTGAGCGTTGGAGGAAGAGCTCACTCCTGTGCTGAGAGGGTGGAAGCTTGTGTGCTCGGGCCATCCTGGAACGTGCCTTATGTATCTTTTCACTGGGCTATGTATTTGTATTCTTTGAAAAGTCCTTTACAGTAAACTGATAAACATAAGGGTTCTTCAAGTTCTGCGCGCTGCTCAGAAATGAATCGAATGAAAAAAGATCAATGACGCCAGTTGGTCAGAAGTCCTGGAGGCCCAGAATTGTGACTGCATCTGGAGTGGGGGAAGTTTTGTGGGACCGAGTCCGAAGATGTGGGATCTGATGTGACATCGAGGTAGAGAGCATCAGGACTGAACTAGATCAGAGGATGCCCACTGGCACCCACTGCAGACTGCCTAGATGAGTCAGAG
Organism: Oryctolagus cuniculus; assembly: GCF_051225735.1. NCBI lineage: Eukaryota > Metazoa > Chordata > Mammalia > Lagomorpha > Leporidae > Oryctolagus > Oryctolagus cuniculus. The sequence continues at coordinate 11,407,735 of NC_142870.1, read as the reverse complement.
TTTTAGAGAGGGAGAGACAGAGACAGAGAGGACTTCCATCTGCCGGTTCACTCCCTAAACGGCTGCAACGACCAAGGCTGGGCTACGCTGAAGCCAGGAGCCAGGAGCTTCTTCTAGGTCTCCTATGTAGGTGCAGGGGTCCAAGCACGTGGGCCATCCTCTGCTGCTTTCCCAGGCGCATTAGCAGGGAGGAGGATTGGAAGAGAAGCAGCTGGGACTCAAACTGGCACCCATAAGAAATCCTGGAGCTGCAGACTGGGGCTTTAACCCACAGGGTTGGCCCAATCGTCACATATTTGAGACCACAGAAGTGATCTGTGCTGTAAGCACACAGGAGAAATGGAGTTTGTTTTTCCTACCCGGCAATTTACCTGATTATGAAATGGGGCCCAGGGAAATTAGTCTATTTGCCTAAGGCCACATAGATTTAAAAAAAGTCATTGTATAACTCTAAAGCGCATCTACTCTAACTGCTCATTGTTCAGTCGAGGCACAATCTCCTGACATAGCCATTTCTGGGGAGCACATACCATCTTAAGAACTGGGACTACAATATCTTTCTTAAAAATCAATCATGGGACCAGCACTGTGGAATAGGGGATTAAGCCTCTGCCTGCAACACTGGCATCCCACATGGGTGCCAGTTCGAGTCCCAGCTGCTTCACCTCCCATCCAGCTCTCTGAGAATTGGCCTGGGAAAGCAGTGGAAGATGGCCACTGTGCCATTTGGGGAGTGAGTCAGCTAATGGAAGACTGATCTCTGTCTCTCCCCCTCGCTCTGTAAATCTGCTTTTCAAATAAAATCTTTTATAGAAAAAAATCATGCAGTCCTTAAAAAAAAGGTAACTGCAATAAAATTACGTTTAATATTTATTTTTATTTATTTTAATGGTTTATTTATTTATTTGAGAGTCAGAGTTATGGGACAGGGGAGCTGGGGAGGGGGAGAGAAGATCTTCCACCTGTTGGTTTACTCCCCAGATGGCTACAATGGCCAGGGCGGGGCCGGGCCAAAGCCAGGAGCCAAGAGCTTCATCCATGTGGGTGGCAGGAGCTGAAACATATAGGCCATGTTCCAATGCTTTTCCCAGGTCACTAGCAGGGAGCTGGTTTGGAAGTAGAGCAGCCCAGACAAAAACTGGTACCAGCACGGGATGCTAGTGTCACAGGTGGCAGCTTTAACCTCTATACCACAACGCTAGTGGCATATTTAATATTTAAAAGGTTGCGGGGGCCGGCGCCGTGGCTCAATAGGCTAATCCTCCACCTTGCGGCGCCGGCACACCGGGTTCTAGTCCCGGTCAGGGCGCCGGATTCTGTCCCGGTTGCCCCTCTTCCAGGCCAGCTCTCTGCTATGGCCAGGGAGTGCAGTGGAGGATGGCCCAGGTGCTTGGGCCCTGCACCCCATGGGAGACCAGGAAAAGCACCTGGATCCTGGCTCCTGCCATCGGATCAGCGCGGTGCGCCGGCTGCAGCGGCGGCCATTGGAGGGTGAACCAACGGCAAAGGAAGACCTTTCTCTCTCTGTCTCTCTCTCTCACTGTCCACTCTGCCTGTCAAAAAAAAAAAAAAAAAAAGGTTGCGGGGACGGCACTGTGGCTCACTTGGTTAATCCTCGGCCTGCGGCACTGGCATCCCATATGGGCACTGGGTTCTAGTCCCGGCTTCTCTTCCAGTCCAGCTCTCTGCTGTGGCCTGGGATAGCAGTGGAGGATGGTTCAAGTGCTTGGGCTCTGCACCCGCATAGGAGATTGGGAAGAAACACCTGACTCCTGGCTGCGGATCGGCACAGCTCCGGCCGTAGCGGCCATCTGGGGAGTGAACCAACGGAAGGAAGACCTTTCTCTCTCTCTCTCACTGTGTATAACTCTACCTGTCAAATAAATAAAAATTAAAAAAAAAAAGGTTGCAAAGCTGCAAGGTTAAATGTGAGTTATTGTCAAGATCCTTGCTTTTGTGGTAGGTGCTTAACAGGTTTTTTGTTTTATAATATCTAAACAAAATACAGCCATGTATGGGTCAATAGCAACAGTATATCAGCACCCAAAAATTAAAATTTCATTTCTTTTTTGGGTTTAAATCCTAAGGAATCAAAGGAGGAAAATGTGTGGCAAATTCTGACTAGTTTCTCCTTTTGTTCATTTTTCCCCTTTTTTAAAAAAATCTTTTTCCTCTTTCATTTATTCCTCCATGTCAGCATAGAAGGAAAAATAAAAATGTATGCCAAATTTTGAAAGAAAAAAAAAAGCTGCTTTTATGTTTGACAGAATGGTTTAAAAACCAGAAGTAGAAAGAAGCTGAAAGAACGTCCCAGTCAGCTTTGAAACCCAGTCCTTCGTACAGTGCAACAGGGTAATGACACGCGTGGGCAGTCATTTAGAAAGTGGTTTTGTGGTTTGGTGAAGGGCTAGATGTATTCGAGTTGTAGGTGACCGAGTGCTGGGCTGTCATTAAACAATCACTGAAGAATTAGTAGGAAGTAAAACAGAGTTGTGGTAAACTGTAACTTTCTCCCTAAAAAGTTTCAGGGAATGAAACTGAGATTATTTCTCTTTTCACAAATGTTGGAGCTGCAGTCAGAACCTGCAGACGCTCTGGTTCGGCATGCTCTTTTACATCTGTCATGGCACCTAGTCATCACCTGCAGGCCACGCTGTCAGTGGTCATTCTTAAAGTACTTCTTTTATTTATTTTTATGTATTTTTAGAATGTTAAGGTTTGGGGCCGGCGCTGTGGCTTCGTGGGTAAAGCCACCATCTACAGTGCCGGCATCCCATATGGGCACCGGTTGGAGTCCCGGGTGCTCCACTTCCTATCCAGCTCTCTGCTATGGCCTGGGAAAGCAGTAGAAGATGACCCAAGTCCTTGGGCCCCTGCACCCAAATGGAGACCCAGAAGAAGCTCCTGGCTCCTGGCTTCAGATTGGCACAGCTCCGGCTGCTTTGGCCAATTGGGGAGTGAACCAGCAGATGGAAGACCTCTCTCTCCCTCTCCCTCCCTCCTTCTCTCTCTGTGTAACTCTGACTTTCAAATAAATCAAATAAATAAATAAATCTTTAAAAATATAATGTTAAGGTTTAACAAATTTTTAAAGGTTTATTTATTTCTTTGAAAGGAAGAGTTAGAGGGAAAACGAGATGCACAGAGAGAGAGAGAGAGGGGGGGGGGAGGGAGGAAGGGAGGAAGGGGGAGAGAGAGGGAGAGAGGAGAGAGAAAGAGAGAGAGGGAATCTTTCATCCACTGGTTCACTCCTCAAATGGCTACAACAACCAGGGCTTGGCAGGGCTGAAAGCAGAAGCCAGAAGCCAGGAGCCAGGAGCTTCATATGGGTCTCTCACGTGGCTGGCAAGGGTCCAAACATTTGGACCATCCTCTGCTGCTTTTCCCAGACACATTAGCAGGGAGTTGGATTGGAAGTGGAACAGCTGGGACTCAAACTGGCACCCAAGTGCGATGCCAGCACCCCAGGTTACTTGCTATGCTATAGCACCAGCGCTAAGTTTTAAAATTTTTTAACAGTTTGCCTAATCACTTCAGATATAGATATTATTTTTTAAAAGATTTATTTTATTTATTTGAAAGAGTTACAGAGAGAGGTAGAGACACAGAGAGAGGTCTTCCATCCGTTGGTTCACTCCCCAGATGGCCGCAATGGCCTGAGCTGCACCTATCTGAAGCCAAGAGTTTCTTCTTGGTCTCCCACGTGGGTGCAGGGGCCCAAGGACTTGGGCCATCTTCTACTGATTTCTCAGGCCATAGCGGAGAGCTGGATCAGAAGAGGAGCAGCCGGGACTAGGACCGGTGCCCATATGGGATGTCAGTGCTTCAGGCCAGGGCTTTAACTCTTTGTGCCACAGCGCCGGCCCCCAGATATAGATATTATATACATACACATATATACTATTTTTTGCCCTGCACATGGGAGACTCAGATGAAGCTCCTGGCTCCTGTTTTGGCCTGGTCCAGACCGAGCTATTGTGGCCATTTGGGGAGTGCACCAGCGGAGGGAAAATATCTGTCTCTCTGCAACTCTGCCTTCAAAATAAATAAAATAAATCTTTAAACAAAAGATATTAACATCACAAAATGTGGGATTCATGACAACGACCATAAAATGAGGAAAGAAGCATGTATTGTATGTATATTCAGTGAAGATAATACTTATAACTATATACCAAATAACATGATAGCCACACAATTTTTTTTTTTTTTTCACAGGCAGAGTGGACAGTGAGAGAGAGAGACAGAGAGAAAGGTCTTCCTTTTGCCGTTGGTTCACCCTCCAATGGCCGCAGCGGCCGGCGTGCTGCGGCCTGCGCAGCGCGCTGATCCGATGGCAGGAGCCAGGAGCCAGGTGCTTTTCCTGGTCTCCCATGGGGTGCAGGGCCCAAGCACCTGGGCCATCCTCCACTGCACTCCCTGGCCACAGCAGAGAGCTGGCCTGGAAGAGGGGCAACCGGGACAGAATCCGGCGCCCCAACTGGGACTAGAACCTGGTGTGCCGGTGCCGCTAGGCGGAGGATTAGCCTAGTGAGCCGCGGCGCCGGCGCCACACAATTTTTCTACATTCTCTATATATTAACTTCTGTACATAAGATAAAACATAATATTTGTCTTTCTGTACCTGGCTTATTTCACTTAGTATAATGATCTCCAGTTCCATCCATTTTGTTAAAAATATCAGGATTTCATTCTTGTTTTATGCCTGAATAATATCCCAGCACCTGCAGACACCACATTTTCTCTTTTTTTTGAGAAAAATTTTTTTGAAGATTTATTTATTTGCAAGTGAGAGATACAGAGAGAGGGGAGAGATGCAGAAAGAGAGGGAGGGACAGAGAGATCTTCCGTCAGATGGTTCACTCCCAAATGGCTGCAACGGTCTTAAGCCAGGAGCCAGGAGCTTCCTCCAGGTCTCCCACATGGGTGCAGGGGCCCAAGGACTTGGGCCATCTTCTACTGCTTTCCCAGGCCATAGCAGAGAGCTGGATTGGAAGTGGACAGCCAGGTCTTGAACTGGAGCCCATATGGGATGCTCGCGCTGCAGGCTGCAGCTTTACCTGCTATGCCACAGCACAGCTGCCCACATTTTCTTTATCCAGTAACCAGATGACAGACATCCACATTTATTTCTTATCTCTGGTGTTGTGAATTGTGCTGCTATCAACATGGGAGTGCAGGTATTACCTTCATGTGTTGATTTTACTTCCTTTGGGTATATTCCTAGAAGTGGGATAGTTAGATCATATGGTAAATCCATTTTTAGTTTTTTGAGGAAAAGTTCACTTTTATTTGTTTATTCTATTATATTTTTCTTATTACAAGTCTATTTTTGATGTTAAAAAAAGGAAAAGTTGCTAACTTTGCGATGAAAAAACTCACGCTTTCATATTTTTATGCAGTGTTAAGTTTGCCACATTATGACAAACCTGGTATTCTTACTCAAAGATTCCCTTTTTAAAAAAATATTTTATTATGTGTTCTTTCTCAAGGATTATCTGTAATTGTTTTCTCTGCATATTTTGGTGGGTTTGGACTAAGTGAACCAACAGATGGAAGATCTCTTTCATTCCCGCTCTCTTTACTGCCTTTCAAAGAAATATTTCAATCCTAATCTTGAAGTAGTTCAATAACACAAAAGAATATATTCTGACGTATAGATATGGTATGAAGAATAAGAAAATGAATTCCAGTGTAAGAAATATGTACTGGGGCCGTGCTGTGGCATAGCAGATAAAACTACCACCTGTAATTCCAGCATCCCATGTGGGTGCCGGTTCTTGTCCCTGCTGCTTGAATTCTGATCCAGCTCCCTGCTAATGGCCTGAGAAAACAGCAGAAGATGGCTCAAGTGCTTGGGTCCTTGCACCCATGTGGGAGACCCCAGAAGAAAGTCCTGACTCCTATCTGACCAGTCCTAGCCATTGTGGCCTTTTGGAGAGTGGATCAGTAGATGGAAGATCTCTCTCTCTCTCCCTCCACTTTCTAATAAATAAAATAAATCTTAAAAAAAAAAAAAAGAAATGCACACAGGGTAGCAGGCCAAGTCTTGTATATGAGCTCTCATCACAGCCTCCTCCTCCCTGGTGGCCTACAGAGGTCACCTCCACTCGACTTTCCATCTTTCACCTGCTTCATACCTTTAAATCACATGTTTAATTCTGTATGTCTTTGAACTTCATACAAACAAATGCTATCGGACCTTTTGAACCTTTCTACGACAGGCTTTTTTTCATTCAATATTGTTTGTGAGATTTATCCATTTTACTATGTTTGTCTCTTATTTATTCATTTTCACTGATGAACAGAAATTCATTCTATGAGTCTCCTTCATTATCCAGTCTGCGGGCAATGGACATTTGTGCCGTTTCCAGTTCACTATTACAAACCACACTGCTAGAACTCTTGCGCGTGTCTCCTGGGCACGTAACTATGCCTGGAATTCGGGTCTGGACTAGATACATCATATAATGCTAAACTGCTGTCTAACACATTTTTAACAACTTATAATCCTGGTAAATGTAAGGTTCCATTGCTCTGCATCCTTGTCGACACTTGGGATAGTCACACTCTCCCTTTGTCAATCTCATGGGTACTCAATAGTTATCTTTAAATTGTTTTAATTTGCTTTTCCTGATTAATTAGGATAAATGCTGCAATTTTTACTATGGTTTCATGAAGTGTGCATACATGTATATTTCTAAATTTAAATATTTAAAGACTAAGTGACTGTAAGCATTTCAGTTAAATTGGACATTGGTCAAAAGATATTAGCAAAAAAAAAAAAAAGAATGTGTCAATTCTTATCTCAGACTCTTATATTGTCTAGATTTTGTACTTTTCGTTTTTTCAATTAATAATCAAGAGTAAGGAATTTAAAAATTCTAATTCAGAATATAATTTCAGAGATAAGAAAGAAACTTTTTCAAAGCTCTTTAACATAAGCTGTGGTAGTAAAACTTAAAGGTTAATGTTTATACTGCATATGAATTTTACAGACAATAATTATAAGCTAGAAGTGTGTTTATGTATATACATATATATAAAATCAGTATAGCATTTACAGTGTAGTCAAGGAAATTAAAATATTATTAAACACCACAGATCAGTGAACTCAGACTTCCATGAGTTCCAAAAAACTGAACTGTCACATACCCAAGTAATGCTCATGCACTCTAACAACTTCACAAAGTCCAGGGTCTTCAGAATCCAGGGGCAAAATTCCTAAAAATTAGAACAAGAAATTTAAGGGAAACAAGTCAAAGGCATAGTGGATAAAGCCACTGCCTGTGACACCTGCAACCCATATGGACACAGGTTTGATCCCAGCTGTTCTACTTCCAATGCAGCTCCTTGCTAATGGCCTGGGAAAAGCAGCAGAAGATGGCTCAAGAAGATGGGCCCTGTACCCATGTGGGAGACCCAGATGAAGCTCCCAGCTCCGAGGTTTAGCCTAACTCCGTGCTGGCCAATGTGGTCATATGGGAAGTGAACCAGTGGATCAAAGATCTCTCTTGGTTTCTCCTTTTCTCTCTGTAACCCTAAATTTTAAATAAATACATAAATCTTTTTTTTTTTAAATCTCATTTTTCTCCTAAGCTAGCCTGATTTTATTTTTGGCCTTTTATAAATATTTATTTATTTATTTGACAGTCAGAGTTACACAAAGAGAGGAGAGGCAGCGAGAGAGGTCGTCCATCTGCTGGTTCACTCCCCAAATGGCCGTGATGGCTAGAGCTGCACAGATCTGGAGCCACGAGCTTGTTCTGGGTCTCCCATGTGGGTACAGGGGCCCAAGGACTTGAGCCATATTCTACTGCTTTCCCAGGCCATAGCAGAGAGCTGGATCAGAAGTGGAGCATTCGGGACTCGAACTGGTGTCCATAAGGGATGCCAGCACTGCAGGTGGCGGCTTTACCAAATACACTACAGCACCGGCGCCATATTTTGCCATTTATTTATTAATTATTATTTTTTGACAGGCAGAGTTAGACAGTAAGAGAGAGACAGAGAGAAAGGTCTTCCTTCTGTTGGTTCACCCCACAAATGGCTGCTACGGCTGGCGTGCTGCGCCAATCTGAAGCCAGGAGCCAGGTGCTTCCTCCTGGTCTACCATGCGAGTACAGGGCCCAAGCACCTGGGCCATCCTCCACTGCACTCCCGGGCCACAGCAGAGAGCTGGACTGGAAGAGGAACAACTGGGACAGAATCCGGTGCCCCGACCTGGACTAGAACCCAGGGTGCCAACGCCGCAGGTGGAGGATTAGCCAAGTGAGCCGCAGCACTGGCCATATTTTGCCTTTTATAAAAGGTATATTGAATGCCACTGACTTCTTGGGCAGAAAAAAAAAGAGGTAAGAAAGAAATCATTGATTCTCCAGGAAAATACCAGAGTCAAATCAATATAAAAAGCTGATGAAAACTTCCACAATCTATTCTTTAATAACCTTAGGCATGCTGTAAAACTAAGAAAATTTCTAGGTTTATGAGTATGCTCCATGAAGAAATGGAGCTTTCAAAGACTATTACACAGACCATAAACTGTGTATGTCTGTGTGAATATAAAGATAGAGGTATAAATACATGTATGTTTACCTATAAAAATAGTATTAATTGTGAATTTTTGAAACAAAGAATAGGTTAAACATTTTAAGTCCATCTTTAGTTCTGGAAGCGGAACAAGGGAGGAGGTCTGTATGACTCAAGGGAGCTTCAGTATGGCCTAGTGAGTCCGCGGCCTTCAAGTGCATCACGCGTCCTCTCTCTAGACTGGAGTGCACCCACAGCCTTGCAACCTGCCAGACAAGGGCTGCACCAAGACATCCTCAATCAGGCTCAACTTTCTATCTACACCACTGATCTATATTCAAATAAATACTGGCAAGTTTTAAATCTGCTAACTGGGAATAAGCTCCTAATTTTCTTCATCAATGGATATTTGAAAGCCAAATTCCCAAAATGAAGAAAATATTCCCATATGGAGCAGTTATAATGAGCATTAATTGCACAGGATAAAAGAAGAGATGACAGTGAAAGATTACATGATACAGAAAAATGACCTGCAACTTACCAACTACTTCATCATCTGGCTGAAAGAATGACACCTTGTTTCCAACTATAAAGTAGAGAAAATGAATACTGTTATTAAATATAATTCTCATTTAAAAACATTTATTTGAAAGAGTAGGGTATGAGGTGGGGTGCAGAAACAGAAAGAGAGCGAGATCTGCTAGTTCATTCCCCAAACGGCCACAACAGCCAGGTCTGGGCCAGGCTGAAGCCAGGAGCCAAGAGCTCCATCCTGGTCTCCCACATGGGTAGCAGGGGCACAAGTACGTGGGCCAATCATACACTGCCTTCACAGGCACATAAGCAGGAAGCTGGATCAGAAGAGGAGCAGCCAGGACTAGGGCACAGAGCTGTTCACACCATGCAGTGCCTAAGTCAGTCTCTCCCCTCTCCCAGTCTCTCCCCTCCACCGTGGATCTCTGCCTATTTAACTACCACTAAGGATGAGAAAATAAAGGAAAATAATCTATCCCACAGCTTCTATGCCGATTCCATTTCCACCCTCCTGTGTGTGGCCCAATCGTCTATCATTTTACTTGCAGAATCTCACACAACGGGAAATTCTGATGAAAGTTAAAAAGCCAATACCATCAGTCAATTTATTTGAGTACATAATTTATTTTTTAAATGGATCACAGTAGTTGTATTTATTTAGGGGCACAATGTGACCTTTCAATACAAGTTCACATTACAATGTGCCATGATGAGCTCAGGGGAAACATTTTTCTGTGTGGGGAACACTTAAAATTCTCTCTACTATTTCAAAATATTTAATTAATTCCAGCCACCCACAGTCATTACTCTGTACTGTAGAACATGGGAAGTTATGCCTCCTATTCAGCTGTACCCCTGTACCTGTTAACTAGCCTCTCTCCATTCCCCTCCTCTCCAGGTTTTGGCTCCCACTAGTCCAGTCTCTGTTTCTTTTTAGCTTGTCCACAGAAGGGGGAACACGTGGTATTCTCTCTGTGCCTGACTTAATTCACTTAACACAATGTCCTCTATGCCATCCATGCTGCTGACAGACTTTCATTCATTGTTATGGTGAATGATACTCTGGTGTGTGTAAAAATCTGCTTATCAACCGATGGCCATCTGTTGCTCACTGTGAATAATGCTGAATCATCTGAATATTTCTATTCAAAGACTCATGAGCAAAGATGGAGGAAAAATTCAAACATTGCTAGATGCCTACTTGTGCCCAGCATTCATTATTATCATTCCTATCTAACAGACAAGGAAATTGAGGTAAAGCAGTGAAATAAGGTGGAACAAAGAAATTTGGAAGTGGCCCCATTGGCTGGCTCTGTGAACAAAATGGTCCCAGAATTCACTGTGGGTATTCAGCAAGTAACTGAGTCTGGCATCCTACTTTCAATCCTTCTCTTGCAGTCTGGTTCTTCTTTGGATCCCTTATTTATTTATTTTTTAAAAAGATTTATTTATTTGAAAGACAGGGAGGGAGAGAGAGAAGGATGGAGGGAAAGAGGGAGAGTGGGAGGGAGTGGGAGAGTGGGAGGGAGAGAGGGAGAGAGGGAGAGAGAGGGAGAAAGAGGGAGGGGGAGGGGGAGGGGGAGGGAGGGAGGAGGAGGGAGGGAGGGAGAGGGAGAGGGAGAGGGAAAGAGAGGGAGAGAGAGAGAGAGAACAGAGGGAGACTGGGTCAGGCCAAAACCAGAAGCCAGGAACTCCTTCTGGGTCTCCCACAGGGATGGCAGGGATTCAAGTACTTGAGCCATCATCTGCTGCCTCCCAGGTAGTACATTAGGAGGGAGTTAGATGGGAAGTAGAGCAGCCAGGACTTGAACCAGTGCTCTGCTAACACAACATGGGTGTCGCAAGCATGCAAGCAGTGGCTTAATCAGCTGAGCCAAATCACTTGCCCCCATGCCACTTTTTTTTTTTTTTTTTTTTTTAATTTACTTATTTAAAAGGCAGAGTGGTAGAGGAGGAGAGAGAAAGAGGGATAGGTATTTTCTATCCAATGGTTCATTGCCCAAATGGCTACAGCAGCAGGGGCTGGGCCAGGCTGAAGCCAGGGACTCCATCAGGGTATGCTGTGTGGGTGGCAGGGACTCAAGCACTTGAGCCATTAGCAGCTCCAAAGCGCATTAGCAGGAAGCTAGATTGAAAGCAGAGCAGCGGGTCTCAACCTGGTGCTGTAATACAGATGCGGGCGCGCATGGGGTGGATCAGCCAGCTGTGCCACAATCCTGCAATTCTGGCCCCAATACTTTACCTTCTGTTAAACTGCTATCTTTTATTTTGCTCTATCTGAAGAATTTCTTGACAGTGTTTTTCTCTGCTACCAAAGCTCTTGCCCCAACACCTGCGTACTTTTATTTTTCTCTAGCAACATCAGACTCCCTGAAACTCTGACTTTCATCCAGTTATTACCTGCTTCACTGTCTTGCCCATGAAGTCCTCACTGCTGAGTGTGATGCCCCACCTGCCTGCCTCCTATTACCGTGACAACTTACTCCAAGAGCCATTTACTTTCTTCCCTCTGGTTGGGTAATTCTCCTTGGTGCTTTTTTTTTTTTCTTCTTTAAAGTTTATTTATTTATTTGAGAGGTAGAGCTATAGACAGAGAGGGACACACAGAGAAAGGTCTTCCATCCACTGGTTCACTCCCTGAATGGTTGCAATAGTCTCAGCTGTGCCAATCTGACGCCAGGAGCCAGAAACTTCTTCTAGGTCTCCCACACGGGTGAAGAAGCCCAAGCACTTGGGGCCATCTTCTTCTTCTTCTTTTTTTTTTTTTTTTTTTTTTAAGATTTATTTCATTTATTTGAAAGGTAGAGTTACAGAGAGAGGTAGAGAGAGAGAGAGAGAGAGAGACTTCCATCCACTGGTTCATTCCCCAAATGGCCACTCAATGGGCAGAGCAGGGGCGATCTGAAGCCAGGAGCTAGAGATTCTTCCGGGTCTCCGGCCTGGGTGCAGGGGCCCAAGCACTGGGACCATCTTCCACTGCTTTCCCAGGCCATAGCAGAGAGCTGGATCAGAAGTGGAGCAACAGACCTGAACCAGTGCCCATTTGGGATGCTGGCACTGCAGGCGGAAGCTTAGCACACTATGCCACAGTGCCAGCCCTGGCACTTTCATAATAATATGTTCATATGTGGGGTGCTGGTTCGAGACCTGGCTGCTCCACTTCCAGTCTAGCTCTCAGCTATGGCCTGGGAAAGCAGCAGCAAATGGCCCAAGTTCTTGGGCCCTGGCACCTAAGTGGGAGACCCTGAAGAAGCTCCTGGTTGCTGGTCAGATTGGCCCAGGTCTATTGTTGCGGCCATTTGGGGGGGTGAACCAGAGAAAGGAAAACCTCTCTCTTGCTCTCTCCCCCCCTTTTTTTGTAACCCTGCCTTTCAAATAAATAAATAAATATTTTTTTAAAATGTGCTCATATTTATATCTCTGTCTCTCTCCTAGAAAGTAAACTCTGTCTTAGGACATCCTAAGTACTCAGCAAGTGCTCACTAAGCGTGGAATGAATGAATGACGGATCGTCTGCTTGTCTGTACTTTAGTCTGAGCAGAAAAAGGAAATAAAATCACCATTTAGCGATGTCAGAAGATTACACTGGAGGCCAGTGTTGCAGTCTAGTCAGTTAAGCCACTGTCTATGCTGCTGGCATCCCATATAGGTGCCAGTTCGAGTCTCGGCTGCTCCACTTCTGATCCAGCTCCCTGCTTACGGTCTGGGAAAAACTGCGGAAGATGACCTCGGTATTTGGTCCCTACAATACATGTGGGAGACCCAGCTGAAGCTCCCAGCACTGGCCTGGCCCAACCCTAGCCACTGTGGCCACTGGAAGTGGAGCAGAGCATGGAAGATCCTTCTCATTCTCCACGTCTCTCCCTCTCTCTGTAACTCTGCCTTTCAGAGAAATAAAGTAAGCTTTATAAAAACAAAAAAGATTATAGTGAGAAAGAGTAACTGATATAGGCTTACTATTCTACATGTTAATCACTTCTTACTATAAATACAAAAAAAAATTTAAAAGAAAACATAAAATCTGACTGGTTATTCTTTCTCCCCTAGAAACCGGGATTCCGATTTTTAGATGAACAAACTTTTTTAATGCTTATTTTAGGCAAGCTTTCAAAAATTTCATGTGATGTAGTCATTGTTATATAAATTTTGGCCCGGAGCTACATTACACAAGTAAATTTATGCTAACTTGTAAACAACATAAAAAGGACAACACGAGGCCAGCACTGTGGCATACTGGGTAGGGCTGCTGCCGGTGATGCCAGTACTGCCGGTTTGAGTCCTGGCTGTTCTACTTCCTATCTAGCTCCCTGCTACGGCCTGGGAAGGCAGTGGAGAATGGCCCAAGTCTTTGGGCCCCTGAACCCGTGTTGGAGACCCAGAGGAAGCTCCTGGCTCTTGGCTTCAGATAGGCCCACCTCTGGCCGAGTGCCACCATTTAGGGAGTGAACCAGCAAACGGAATATTTCTGTTTCTCTGCCTCTCTAAAACTATAAATAAATAATTTTTTAAAAAAGGACAACATGTGTTATTCTATTCTACCTATAATTATTTGTGAATTTAAATACATAATCTGTATTTACTAACCTTTAATAAGCTCAACTGCATATTCCAATTAAGTCCTTTTTAAGTAAAAAAAGGGCAACATTTTTGTATAATTAAGTTTTTTTCAAAGATTGATTTATTTATTTGAAAGGTAGAGTTACAAACAGACAGAGAGAGAGAGAGGTCTACCATTTGCTGGTTCACTCCTCAAATGCCTGCAAAGGCCAGAGTTGGGCCAATCCAAAGCCAGGAGCCAGGAGCCTCTTCTGGGTCTCCCATATGGCTGCAGGGGCCCAGCAATTAGACCATCTTCTACTGCTTTTATTTATTTATTTATTCAAAAGTCAGAGTTACACACAGAGAGAAGGAGAGGCAGAGGCAGAGGCAGAGAGAGAGAGAGAGAGAGAGAGAGAGAGAGAGAGAGGTCTTCCATCCACTGGTTCACTCCTCAATTGGCCGCAATGACCAGAGCTGCGCCGATCCGAAGCCAGGAGCTAAGAGCTTCTTCCAGGTCTCCCATATGGGGGCAGGGGCCCAAGGACACGGGCCATTTTCTACTACTTTCCCAGGCCACAGCAGAGAACTGAATCATTAGCGAAGCAGCCGGGGCTCAAACCGGCACCCATATGAGATGCCGGCACTGTAGGTGGTGGCTTTACCAGCCATGCCACAGCGACGGCCCCCCATCTTCTATTGCTTTTCCAGGCCATAGCAGAGAGCTGGAATGGAAGTGGAACAGCTGAGTCTTAAACCGGTGTCCATATGGGATGCCGGCACTGCAGGCAGCAGCTTTACCCACTATGCCACGGCACCTGCCCCTAATTAAGTTTTACATATGAAGATTTTGTATAATTGTATGTAGTGGCAAACCAGTTAGCTATTCAATTTCTTTTACCTTATAAAATAAACATCGATATTTACTTATATAAACTTACCATCTAACACAACTCCAGCAATTTCTCTGCCAACAGGAAAGAACTCCTTTTCCATCTTCATTTCTGTCAGAAGCTAAATCAAGACAAAGACTGTTAATACATCATTGTCAAGAATGGACCCAGCACCTAGTCATACGGAGAAAAGAGCAAGCAAAAACCAATGCCCAGAAAGGCCAAACATGATCCAATTTTTGGAGCTGAGACAAAGCAAATAACTTTTCAAAACAGGTTTCTCTGTAAGGGAGGAAAACACGAGTTTGCTAAGGAATTAGTTGGTACACAGGATTAGGTACAAATAGTATTATCCAAATACCATTAACCTAGCATGAAGGGGAAGTACAACCAAAAGACTCCTTGGCTGGTTAGCCACTGCATATCTGCTCTCTCACTCAGCTGACCAGAGGGTTGGTTGTAGAGGACACTGTTGAGCCTGGGGATGAGGCCAATGAGGATAAAAGGGTCTTCATCCCTAAAGCCTTCCAAATCACCTGTTCTCCTCCTATGTTAAGCTGGGGAGCAGGCAGCAAGATGTGAAAGACAGGGAAACGGCTTTAATATCTCAGTTTCATAGTAATACATATTTCTCTTGGTTAATTCTACATTTTTAAGTGTTTATTATTTTTTCATTAGGAAGGCAGGGCACAGAGATCGAGACAGACAGTGAAATCTTTCATTTGTTGGTGTACCCCCTCAAATGCCTACAACAGCAAGGAGTCTGGGATTCCATATGGGTAGAGGTGTGCAAGCAATTGAGCTACCTCCAAGGATGCAGAGCAGGAAGCTGGATTAGAAGCACAGTAGCGGGGCAGGCGCTATGGTACAGTGTGTTAAAGCCCTGTCCTGAACTGCTGGCATCCCATATGGGCAGCAGTTCTAGTCCCGGCTGCTCCTCTTCCGATCCGCTCTCTGCTATGGCCTGGGAAAGCAGTAGAAGATGACCCAGGTCCTTGGGCCCCTGCACGCACGTGGGAGACCCAGAAGCTCCGGGATCCTAGCTTCGGATTGGCACAGCTCCAGTTGTTGTGGCCATTTGAGGAGTGAACCAGTGGATGGAAGACCTCTCTCTCTCTCTCTCTCTCTCTCTCTCTCTCTCTCTGTAACTCTGTCTTTCAAATAAATAAATAAATAAAAATCTTAAAAAAAAAAAAAAAAAAAAGCAGCAGCAGCATAGTAGCAAGGATTCAGACTAGCACTCTGTTACAGGTTGTGGGTATCCTGAGAGGCTCAACCCTCATTACTACAATGTTTTTGCCTAAATTTTGACTCCATTTTTTAAAATAGATTTATTTATTTATTTGAAAGGCAGAGTTTTAGAGAGGCAGAGAGAGAGAGAGAATGAATGAATGAATGAGGTCTTCCATCTGCTGGTTTACTCCCCAGTTGGGTGCAATGGCTGGAGTTGTGTCAATCTGAAGCCAGGAGCCCGGAGCCTCTTCCAGGTCTCCCACGTGGGTACAGGGGCCCAAGGACTTGGGCTATCCTCTACTGCTTTCCCAGGCCACAGCAGAGAACTGAATTGGAAGTGGAGCGGCTGGGACTCAAACTGGCACCCACAGAGTGCCAGCACTGCAGGTGGCAGCTTCACCTGCTAAGCCACGGCACTGGCCCCTATTTATTTATTTGGAAGGGAGAGTTACACAGAGGCAGAAGCATAGGCAGAGAGAGAGAGTGACCTTCTATTTGCTGGTACACTCCCCAAATGGTTGCAAGGGCCGGAGCTGGTCTGATCCAAAGCCAGGAACTTCTTTGAGGTCTCCCACGTGGGTGCAGGGGCCCAAGGACTTGGGCTATCCTCTACTGCTTTACCAGGCCACAGAAGAGAACTGGATTGGAAGTGGAGCAGCTGGGATTCCATATGGGATGCCAGCACTGCAGGTGGTGGCTTTACCCACTATGCCACAGTGCAGGTCTAAAGACTGATCTATTTATTTGAAAGGCAGAGTTATAGACAGAGACAGGAAATGAAAGAGAAAGAGAAGTCTTCCAGTCGCTGGTTCATTCCTCAAATGGTTGCAATGGCCTATGTTGGGCCAATCTGAAGCAAGGAGCCTGAAGTCTCTTCCAGGTCTCTGACATGGGTGCAGAGGGCCCAGGGTTTGGGCCATCCTCTGCTGCTTTCCCAAGTGCATTAGCAGGGAGCTGGATTGGAAGAGGAGCAGCCAGGATTTGAACCGGTACCTGTATGAGGTGCTGGCAATGAAGGTGGCAGCTTTATCTGCTATTCTGCAGTGCTAGCCCCTAAATATTTACTTTTAAGAGTTTAGTATTGAGGCAGGCACTGTGGCATAACAGGGTACGTCAATGCCTAGCATCTCATATGGGTAGCTGCTGAGTCTCAGCTGTTCTACTTCCCATCCAGGTCCCTGCTAATACACCTGCTAAAACAGCAGGAGACGGCCCAAGTCCTAGGACCTCCTGTACCCATGTGGGAGACCTGGATGAAGCCCTTGGCATCAGCCTTGCCCAGCCCTGGTCATTGTGACCATTTTGGGAGTGAAACAGTGGAAGAAAGAGCTCTCTCTCTGTAACTCTTTCAAATAGATACACCCTTTTTATTTATTTTTTTAATGAACAAAAAAGGAGTTTAGTTTTTTGCATATTCTAACCAAATTAATTACAATTTTAAGTAACAGAATATACTACTTAAAGCTTATAGTTTGAGTTCTTGCCATTTTTTTTTTTTAAACAGGCAGAGTGGACAGTGAGAGAGAGAGAGACAGAGAGAAAGGTCTTCCTTTTACCGTTGGTCCACCCTTCAATGGCCGCCGCGGCCAGCACGCTGCGACCAGCACACCGCGCTATCTGAAGCCAGGAGCCAGGTGCTTCTCCTGGTCTCCCATGCGGGTGCAGGACCCAAGCATTTGGGCCACCCTCCACTGTACTCCCGGGCTACAGCAGAGAGCTGGCCTGGAAGAGGAGTGACCAGGACAGAAACTGGCACCCCGACCGGGACTAGAACCCGGTGTGCCGGCGATGCAGGTGGAGGATTAGCCTAGTAAGCTGCGGTGCCGGCCAAGTTCTTGCCATTTGTAATAATTGTAGAGATGCTGAACGTATTTGTGGATATCATTGTACTTTAGGAACTAGAAATAAAAACGCATTGAAATAATTTTGTGTATTTGTTTTACTTCTCAATTTTTTGAACTCCTATAATCATAGCTGAATATCTCTTTTTTTCATGTGGAACTTTACATGTTTCCTAGATCACATTAGATTTTTATAGAAATATTGGGTGTTTTACAGCATTTGTTTTTATGCATATTTCTACATAATAATGATTTTGGCCACTGTACCCAGCCTCCTTCACTTACCATAAGTACTTTCTTATACTATTGCATGATTTTCATAACTGTTACACTTAATGCAGTCTTTCATTCAACTGATTTTACTGTAATTTATAATTTTTTTTCAGTTAGGGATTTTTTTTCAGTTAGGAATATTATTTCCTAGACTTGGGTTTTTAATGGATTTTTCATAGTTGTTTTATTTTAAAATTTTCATTTATTTTGATTTTACTTGAATGGCAGTGAGACAAAGAGAAAGACAGACACAGGGCGAGATCTTCCATCTGCTGGTCCATTCCCCAAATTCCTGCAAAAGCCAGAGGTGGGACTGGTCGAAGCCAGGAGCCTGAAACTCAGTCTAGGTCTCTCATGTGGGTGGCAGGGACCCAACAACTTGGGCCATCATCTGCTGCTTCGCATGGTGCACATCAGCACACAGCTGACCGGGAAGTAGTGTAGCTACAGCATGAACCAGGTACCAAGAAATGGAAGGGGGCATTCCAAGCGGTGTCTTAACCACTGTGCCAAACAGCTACCCTAGATTTTTTCATACTTTATTTTTTTTTTTGCTGTTTTTAAAGATTCAGTTTTACTTATTTGGAAGGCAGAGTTACAGAGACAGAGAGAGAAGGAGAGACAGAGAGACAGAGAGAGAGAGAGAGAGAGAGATCTTCCATCTGTTCCTTGTTCACTCCCCAAATGGCTATAATTGCCGGAACTGGGCCAATCTGAAGCCAGGAGCTTCTTCTGGGTCTCCCACATGGGTGCAGGGGTCCAAGTATTTTGGCCATCTGCTGCTGCTTTCTCAGGTGCATTAGCAGGGAGCTGGATCAGAAGTGGAACAACTGGGACTCAAACCAGCACACATATGGGATACCTACATTGCATATGGAGGCTTAACCCACTATGCCACAGCACTGGTCCCATCTCTCTCTTTTTCAAATATGTGTTTATTTATTTGAAAGGCAGAGTTGTAGAGAGAGAGAAAGAGAAAGAGAGATCTTCTATCTGCTGGTTCATTCCCCAGATGGTTGCAACAGTCAAGGCTGGGCTAGACTAAAACTAAGAGCCCAGCACTCCATCCGGTTCTTCAATATTGGCAGCAGGAACCTAAGCACTTGGATCAGATTCTGCTGCTTTCTCAGATGCTTTAACAGGGAGCTGAATCAAAAGTGGGGAGCTGGGATTTGAATCAGCACTCATATGGGATGCCAGTGTCTCAGGTGGCAGCTTAAATCCATGGTGCCACAATGCCAGCCCATGGATTTTTCATAGTTTTAAAAAGAACATCTTCTGGGGGCCAGTGCCAGGCGGGTTGAGCCACGGCCTGTGGCAGATGGAGGATCTCTCTGTCTCTCCTTCTCTAACTCTGCCTTTCAAGTAAATAAATATTAAAAAATAAAAAAAATCTTCTGATGTAGATGTCTCCAGAAAGAGACTATCACTAGCATTCTTGGTTAAAGCCTTCAGGGGATCTCAGTAACACATGCTCAAGTCACGCTCACGTTATAGAGTTGCCTAGTGGAAGCTTACAATCTTGTTCTGTAATTTCTCTAAGTATCACTTTATCAAAGAGAACTTAGAGTCTGAACAAGTATGTTGATATTACGGCCCAGTAAGTGAAGAATCCATTAAACTATGGCATTATCTCTATAAAACCTAGTAAATGGATCTGTTTATCATGGTACACTTAGCTATAGTTTTGTTTTTCACCAGTTGAAGACTTACCCATGGCTTTCATGGTCAGTAATATGACAGGCTACTAGGGAGTAATTATTATGGTATGAGATTGGAAATATGTATTTATATGAGAGAGAGAGAGAGAGAGAGAGAGAGAGAGAGATGACAAGAGTATGACCCATACCTAGAGACATTAACTAGAATAGAATTGGTGGTTAACTATTTGATAAGGTTTCTAGTTTCTATTTTTATTACATTCATACAAATGATCTCTTCCTTGATTATAGGCCTTAAAAATTACTAACCCTCAGCCTTTTGTAAAGGATTTTAAAGTTTCCTATGATGATCAAAATGTATCTTTAATCAGACTAATAATTTACCTTTATGTAGAAATACATAATGCACATTAAATTATTTTCTTATCCATTCCAAGGATGACAGTAATTTCTTGACACTCAGAAAGTAGTTATTATTACATCTACACACTAAATACACTATGAAGCATCATTTGATTTTTGGCTATAATAAAAGCAGCAATACCTTCGTATTTATCTGGCTTAGAGCACAAGCTTTTACTTGAAGTTTCACATAGTTATCCTCTGTAACAGGAAGATTTTCCTAGAAGCAAATAACAACAACATGTGTTATATATTCATATGAGAACATTCACTTAAATTGTGAAAATTTTCACACATAATTGAGCAAAATCAAACATATCTTAAATCTTACAGCTAACTTAAGTTACAAATATTCAGCAAAATACAGTCAAAAAAAGAATAAAGAAAGTTTTGGAGTACAATTTTTAAAATGAGTACACATGAATATTCACATACTAAGACTGATAGATGTATAGATAATAAAATACATGCACCTTATCTTAACCTAATCTACTGCACATTATCTTAACCTAATCTACTGTACTTTGTCTTAACCTAATCTTAAAACAGCAGCCCCCCAAAAATATCAGCCCTTCACACAGATAATCTTTTTTTTATTTTTATTTTTACAAAGAAATTTTTTATTTATTTGAAAGTCAGAGTTTCAGATAGGCAGAGGCAGAGGCAGATAGAGAGCGAGTGAGCTTCCACCTGCTAGTTCACTTCCCACATGGGTACAAGGCCGGAAGTGGGCCAATCTAAAGCCAAGATCCTGGAGCTTCTTTTGGATCTCCCACGTGGGTGCAGGGGCCCAAAGACTCGGGCCATCTTCTGCTGCTTTCCCAGGCACATTAGCAGGAAAGTGGATCGCAGCTGGGATTTGAACCAATGCCTATTTGGGATGCTGGCACTGCAGGTGGTGGCTTTACCCTCTATGCCATGGCGCAGGCCCCATTTACAGATAATCTTAAACACAGATGGGGGGCCGGCGCCGTGGCTCACTTAGTTGATCCTCTGCCTGTGGTGCCGGCATCCCATATGGGCGCCAGGTTCTAGTCCTGGTTGCTCCTCTTCCAGTCCAGCTCTCTGCTGTGGCCCGGGAGTGCAGTGGAGGATGGCCCAAGTACTTGGGCACCTGCACCCGCATGGGAGACCAGGAAGAAGCACCTGGTTCCTGGCTTCGGATTGGTGCAGTGCCGGCCATGGCGGCCATTTGGGGAGTGAACCAACAGAAGGAAGATCTTTCTAAAAAAAAAAAAAAAACAAAACCTCACAGATATATAGCTTTTACTACTTAATGCTATACATCAACTTATTTAGAGATACTTGTTCATTTTTTTCCTAACACCTGTTTTGGACATTTCAGCTTGCCCTATGGGATTTTTAGGTCAAAACACAAACTTAGGGACTGGCGTTGTGGCATAGTAGGTTAAGTCTCCATGTGCAATACCAGCATCTCATATGGGTGCCAGTTAGGGTCCTGGCTGCTCTCCTTCCAATCTAGCTCCCTGCTAATGTGCCTGGGAAAGCAGCAGAAGGTTACCCAAGTGCTTGGGACCCTCATCCATGTGGGAGACCCAGAGGAAGTTCCTGGTTCCTGGCTTAGGCTTGGTCCAGCTCCAGCCATTGTGGCCATTTGGGTAACAAACCAGCTGACGGAAGATATCTCTCTCTTTCTCTCTCTCTGCTTTTCAACTAAATAAATAAATCTTAAAAAAAAAAAAAAACTAAATTAGAAACCCACAAATGAAATTTAATTAACTCTCATAGTCCACAGCTAGATTTTTTTTTTTTTTGGACAGGCAGAGTGGACAGTGAGAGAGAGAGACAGAGAGAAAGGTCTTCCTTTGCCGTTGGTTCATCCTCCAATGGCCGCCGCGGCCGGCGCGCTGCGGCCAGTGCACCGCGTTGATCCGATGGCAGGAGCCAGGTACTTCTCCTGGTCTCCCATGGGGTGCAGGGCCCAAGCACTTGGGCCATCCTCCACTGCACTCCCTGGCCAGAGCAGAGAGCTGGCCTGGAAGAGGGGCAACCGGGACAGAATCCGGAGCCCCAACCGGGACTAGAACCCGGTGTGCCGGCGCCGCAAGGCGGAGGATTAGCCTAGTGAGCCGTGGCGCCAGCCTAGATTTTTATTCTTAATTCATTACTCACTGTCGTCCAACCAATATTATTAAATATAATATCACCATCTCCAAATAACTCTACTCTAGCACCAATAATTACTTCAAATCCTGATAGCCCAAAATTAGATTAAAAGCTAGCCAAGAGTAGCTATTTGCATAGCCCTTCCTGTGACCTTCCAAAGAGATTACTGTCTTATTTGCCATGAGCACAATATTCTGGGGGTGTCTCTTTTTAAATCTCAGACTTGCTACTTGGTGATATCAAGAAGACACTCAACAATACTGATGCATTTGTGAATTTTACTCATGATTTGTTGAACCTGGAGATGAGACTTCCTGACAATCAATCAAATCTTAGACTCTCACCCTGACCCAATGGTAGAAGCCAAGTTGTCTAAGATTGAGACTCCGGACCTAAATTAATTTGGAGATTGTGAAAGACAAAGGCAGGGGGGTGAGGATTACATTCATGATCTGGACATTTTTTATTACTATAAAATCCTGAGATTGATCGATCGATCGATCTAGTTATCTAATACTCAGGTGCTTTTCATTCCTAAATTTACAAAAAAAAAGATTTTGAATTGCCTCACACCTATCTGGGCCAGACCGAAGCGAGGATTCAGGAGCTTCCTCCCAGTCTCCCACCTTTGTACAGGGACCCAAACCCTGGGCCACCATCTGCCGCCTTCCCAGGCATATCATCAGAGAGCTGGATCAGAAGTAGTGCAGCTGAGGCTTGAACTGGCACCCATATGGGATGCCGGCATAGAGGCCACTGGCTTTAATCTACTGCACCACAATGCCAGCCTCCACACCCTTCTAGTAATTACCAGTAATTAAAAATCCTACTGTCCACGCTTAAAGCAGTAAAAATCTATAGATCGCCTGAAGTTTAGTAAGTGAGGTAACTTTAGTGAGCTTAACTTGCTTAGTTGTGTTCAGAATAAACTGCTTTCAATCTGCTACATGTATAAGACTATTACAGTTGTTCTGTTTTCCTAATGTCTTTCATAGCAGCATCCTGAGCAACTGGAAACTTTGATGGGGTTAGCATGATGGTACAGCAGGTTAAATCTGCACCTGCAACACTGGCATTCTTAAGAGTCCTGGCTGCTCCACTTCTGATCCAGCTCTCTGCTAACGCACATGGGAAAGCAGTGGAAGATGGCCTAAGTCCTCGGATCCCTGCTTCCAATCTGAGAGACCGAGACGGAGTTTCAGGCTCCTGGTTGTAGCCTGGCCCAGCCCTGGCCATCGCAGCCATTTGGGGGATGAACCAGTGGATGAAAGCGTCCTCTGTCTCTCCCTCTCTCTGTGTAACTCAATGTCGACTGATTTACTTAATTAGAAAGCAGAGCAGCAGCAGCAGAGAGTGAAGCAGAGTGAGAGACAGACAGAGAGTGTGAGAGAGAGAGTGCTTCATCTGTTGGTTCACTCCCCAAATGCCTGGCCAGAGATGTGCCACACTAAAGTCAGGAGCCAGGAGCTCCATCCCGGCCTCCCATGTGGCAAGGACCCAAATATTCGAGCCACTACCTGCTGCCTCCCAGGATGCATCAGCAAGAAGATGGATGGGAACCAGTATAGCTGGGACAAGAACAAGCACTCTGACATGGCGATGCGGGCATCCCAAGTGGTGGCTTATTCTGTTGTACCACAATGCCTGCCTCTGTAAAATTCTTTAAACAGCACAGGTACACAACAATATGGATGATCAAGACCGGTGCTGTCGTGTAGCCGATGAAGCCGCTGCTGGCAGCACTGGCTTCCCATACGGGTGCTAGTTTGAGTTCCGGCTGCTCCACTTCTGATCCAGCTCTCTGCTATGGCCTGGGAAAGCAGTGGAGCATGGCCCAAGTCCTTGGGCCCCGGCACCCACGTGGGAGTCCTGGAGAAAGCTCCTGCTCCTGGCTTTGGATCTGCCCAGCTCCAGCCATTGAGGCCATTTAGGGAGTGAACCAGCAGATGGAGGACCTCTCCCTCTCTCTGCCTCTACCTCTCTGTAACTCTGCTTTTCAAATAGACAAATAAATATTAGAAGGAGAGAGTTCTTCAATCTGCTGGTTCACTCCTCAAATGCCTTCAACAGCTGGGCCAAAGCCAAGAGCTCAGAGCTCCATCCAGGTCTTCCATGTGGGTGGCAGGGACTTGGGTACTTGAGCCATCACCTGCTGCTTCACAGATACATTAGTAGGGAGCTGGACTGGAAGCAGAGTAGCCAGGACTTGAGCTGGCCCTCTGATATGAGATGCAGGTATCCCAAGAGGTAGCTTAACCTGCTTTGCCATAATACCTACCCCAAAGTAATTTCAAGAGTTTCATTTAAGGCCAGCACCGTGGCTCACTAGGCTAATCCTCCGCCTGTAGCACTGGTACTCTGGGTTCTAGTCCTGGTTGGGGCACTGGGTTCTGTCCCAGTTGCTCCTCTTCCAGTCCAGCTCTCTGCTGTGGCCCGGGAAGGCAGTGGAGGATGGCTCAAGTGCTTGGGCCCTGCACCCACATGGGAGCCCAGGATGAAGCACCTGGCTCCTGGCTTTGGATCGGCGCAGCGCACCGGCTGTAGCAGCCATTTGGGGTGGGGGGGTGAACCAGCGGAAGGAAGACCTTTCTCTCTGTCTCTCTCTCTCTCTCTCTCACTGTCTAACTCTGCCTGTCAAAAAAAAAAAAAAAGTTTCATTTAAGAAACTTTTGTTCAGTTACTTCTTCCACTCAAAATAACTTATAATGAGTTATTCAAAAGTTTATTAAGGGGCTGGTGCTGTGGCATAGTAGGTTATGCCTCCAACTGCAGGGCAGGCATCTTATCTGGGTGCTGGTTCAAGGCCTGGTTGCTCTACTTCCCATCCAGCTCCCTGTTGGTGCACCTGGGAAAGCAGTGGAGGATGACCCAGTCCTTGGGCCCCTGCACCCCCATGTGGGAGACCTAGAGGAAGTTCCTAGCTCTTGGCTTTGAATTGGTCTAGCTCTAGCCATTTTGGCCATTTGGGGAGTGAACCGTAGGATGGAAGATCACTCTCTGTCTCCCGTTCTCCACCCCCTGTAACTCTGCCTCTCAAATAAATAAATAAATCTTTCTTTTTATTTTTTTTTAAATTTTTTGACAGGCAGAGTGGACAGTGAGAGACACACAGAGAAAGGTCTTCCTTTGCTGTTGGTTCACCCTCCAATGGCCGCCATGGCCGGCGTGCTGCGGCCGGCGCACCGCGCTGATCAGGAGCCAGGTGCTTTTCCTGGTCTCCCATGGGGTGCAGGGCCCAAGCACCTGGGCCATCCTCCACTGCACTCCCTGGCCACAGCAGAGAGCTGGCCTGGAAGAGGGGCAACTGGGACAGAATCCGGCGCCCCGACCGGGACTAGAACCCGGTGTGCCGGCGCCGCGAGGCGGAGGATTAGCCTATTGAGCCACGGCACCGGCCTTAAATAAATCTTTTTCAACAGAAGTCTATTATGTATGGAAAACACACAATTTCTCTTACCCTTTCTTGAAATAGAAATGTTATTTCTTCATTTGTGGAACTCTGTTGAAAATATAAGCCTTTCATGGTCACCTAAAAAACATACACACAAAGTCTTCAGGAAAAAAACGGAATTACAGATGAAAAATATTGCTGGCAAAGGATCAAATGATAATTATGAATGCAATCTTCAAACAAGGAATTTATATTATAGTTCTTGCAAAAAGTGATCAGAGCAGATCAGAGAATATACAGCCATTCCTGGGTACATGTCTCACTAAGAATGGGTTCATAGTTTAACCTTTCACTATAAAGGTGAGCATATGCTTAATTTCAGTTTCTTGTTCAATAAAAACATATTGCATGTACTTAAATCCACGAGGGCCAGAGAAACTCATTTTTGTTTGCCAGTGGTTTAAAACTATTATCTCTAAACTTACAAATCTTAGAGTTCAAAATCTTAAAGATAGCTAAAAGGGGAAAAGTGCATAGCAGGACTCTGGTTGACACTGTGACCATCATTCTTCCACGCAGGTCTACTAACCACTTCCTGCCGGTATTTACCCTGCACCCTGTGCCTCCTGCAGCATCTCTAAGGATTCCATAGTTCTTCCTTTAATTTTCATAGTTATCACATTGCAGCATTATTTTTCATATAAATTTTATAGATGAATTAAACACAGATAGAAAAGTACAAAAATCTTAAGCATGTAGTGTGTCCAAGTTTCCAAAGTGAATATGTCTACATCACAGGGACACACAGGACTGGACTACAGAAGCTCCTTTGTGTCTCCTCCAGGCTCCACCTTCTCTCCTTCTCAAGATACTCAATATCCCGAGGTTTCACAGCACAGAATGGTGTCATCTATTTTTTTTAACTGTATAATGTTTTTGAGTCCTACTGATGTTGTTTGTCATTAAAACCCATTCAATCACATTGCTATACAGAATTTCCCTGTATGAGTAAACTACAACTTAGCCATTACAGTACAGACATTAGAATTGCTTCCAGTTTAGGGATATAAACCGTTAAGAATACTTTCATAGAGACTTTTTGCGGAAGGTACTATCACTGCATTTATTTTATGGATTAGGAGAGTGGATCTTAGAGTCCTGCATTCTCACAGTACCAGCTGGGCCACAAACCACGTTACCAATTCTAAAACAAATACTTAACCACTGCAGTGTTTCATGCTTTCTTACTGAGCTGCTAATGTCAGACACTAGAATACTTTATCCTTTAAGACTGAAATTATTAAGTGTTTGTTGACAGAACTGAATACATAATTTGCAGGGCTCAATACAAGATGACAGTGTGTGGGGAATCTTGTCCAGAAAGTGCTAGAATTTCTAGACGGTGGCAGGAACTTCTGAGTGTGAAGCCTTGTAATAAGACTGCTTAAGGCTGTGTATCCATGATGCCAGCTCTGTGCGCTGAAACTCAGTGGATCTAACTGGATCCCCCTAAAGGATTTTCACTGATTGGAGTGGAGAATGTGATAACCAAAGGCTGGAGCTAACAGAAATGAAAACACATTGAAGACAAATATAATAGAAAGTACGCAGGCTGCACGTATCAACAGTATTGAAAAAACAGGGCGAGGCCGGCGCCGCGGCTCACTAGGCTAATCCTCCGCCTAGCGGCGCCGGCACACCGGGTTCTAGTCCCGGTCGGGGCGCCGGATTCTGTCCCGGTTGCTCCTCTTCCAGGCCAGCTCTCTGCTGTGGCCAGGGAGTGCAGTGGAGGATGGCCCAGGTGCTTGGGCCCTGCACCCCATGGGAGACCAGGAGAAGCACCTGGCTCCTGGCTCCTGCCATCGGATCAGCGCGGTGCGCCGGCCGCGGCGGCCATTGGAGGGTGAACCAACGGCAAAGGAAGACCTTTCTCTCTGTCTCTCTCTCTCACTGTCCACTCTGCCTGTCAAAAAAAAAAAAAAAAAAAAAAAAAGAGAAAAGAAAAAAAAAAGAAAAAACAGGGTGAGCCAGGTGAACTGATTAATTCTAACAGGTTAGTTACAAAAGATCTTTCCTTGTGCCAATGTGTTTTTGGGTAATCGGGGGTGGGAGAGAGGGGAAGAACTTAAGCACAAAGCAGCTATGAATTTCCAACATTAAATAGAACCTATTCCACCTAGCTGTCAAGTCTCTCTAAAATGCATACCCGCTCGCCCTGGTTTGCTTTACCCACAATTTTCCAGGACGTTCTCTGTATTTGATTTGGTTACTATGACTTCCCAACATGTGGTTACCTGCCTCGGGTCTTCCAGGCACGGCCTGTTCTGTGTGCTGTGCTTACTTCAGATTCCACTAAGTAAACAAAGCTCAAGTCCTACACCCTGTCGGGAATCACCCCCAGCGACACTCAGTCTACCACACTTATTCCAGGCTCCTAGATTTTGTCACACACCAACAGAAAAAATCTTGCTTAATTTTACTAACTAGTGGGGTTTCTCAGTTATTGCTTGGGACAATCACTATAAATAAGTCTCTGCACCTGCTTGGTCTGGATTTATAGCGTTGGTTTTAGAGAAGCAGAATAATTACACATAAATATCTTTATTTAAAAGTATTTCCCTTTGTGATTCTGGGAGCCATTGGCTTGGTTTTCTCTGACCACTGAATGTCTCCCAGATCAATAGTTACATGGACCTTATACTACACTCCAGTTTCCAAGATCCTGGAAGATAACTGCTTGGGCTCCCTTAAAGCAAATACTATATGCACAGTGATATTAACATTTTAGTCAGATCATCCTTAAAAAGTTCCCTCAAATTATACATATCAGCCTTGCTGGTGGCAAAAAATCATGATTAGTTAGTCCAAGTAAGAAATGTGTATCCTCAGAGCTAAAAAGTAAAGAGAGAGCTGTTTTCACAAAAGTGGCCAGAAAAATTAAGACAATTATTAATTACTTGTTTTGCAAACCCAGAAAAGGCACAATGAATTTCTGGCAATAAGAAAGTAGGAGAATGAATGGTCTGAAGGCCTGTATGGTTTCTTAGGTACTGGTCAAGATTAAATGGAATACTAGTCTATTATTTAGTAAAATGCTTACTGAATTTAAAGTTATGTGCACACAGGAAATAAATAACTGAATATTTTATAAAATAAAAGTTGAAATTAAATATACAATACTATGGCATTTCTAAGAGTCATATAATTTCAAAATTTTATGTTGTACTGTAAATTTTGCTATATCAAAAAGTGACATATAAAATTTAAGCAATTTTTAACTTCTTTATTTGAAAGGCAGAGACACACAGAGAGAGACAGAAAGACAGAGATCTCCCATCTGGCAGTTCATTCCACAAATGCCTCTGACAGCCAGGATATATGGCCTGACACTTTAACTTTTAATAAGGGTTATATACTGAAACTTGTTATGGAGTGGGTGTTTGGCCTAGTGGTTATGTGTGGCTCTAACTCCTGATTCCAGCTTCCTGCTAATGTAAACTCTGAGAGGCAAGGTTGAAGAAACTCGCTACCCAGGTAGGAGACCCAGATTGGGATTCTGGCTCCTGGCTTCAGCCCAGGCAGTTGTTGGCATTTGAGGAATGAATCAGCAGATGGTAGCTTGCTCGCTCTCTGTCTCCACCTCTAAAAAAAAAAAGAAAAAGAAAACACTAAAAATAGTTATTTCAAATAATTTCCCGTTCAAAGCAGAAAGAGGGCTTTGTATAAATTTAAAACTTGATTATAATCACTTTAAGAAAATAGCTAAGAAAGATATTGATCTTTTAAAGGATTTCTTTTCAAGATTTATTTATTCGAAAGGCAGAGAGGGAGAGAGAGAGAGAGATCTTTCATCCACTGGTTCAGTCCCCAGATGCTGGCAACAGCCAGGGCTGGGTCAAGCTGAAGGCAGGAATCCCATCCAGGCCTCCCTGGAGGGCGGCAGGAACATCAGTACTCCGGGGCCACTGTCTGCCACTTCCCGGGGTGGGGGCATCAGCAGGAAGCTGGCCAGGAAGTGGAGGAGCCAGGACTTCAGTCACTCCTACATCGCACCTGTGCTTCCCAAGCAGAGGCTTAACCTGCTGTGCCATAACCCCACCCCTGTGTTAGGGGATTTCTAAAAAATCAATAGGAAGTAATTCCTGACGCTTTCATCACTGCTGTACCAGCAACATGAACTGCGCTTACTCTTGTCCACCTCCACTCAGTCCCCCAAGGAGCTCATCTATTAATAATCATAAATAAAGCCTCTACAGATCATTGCTTACCAATGTGTTCAGGTCAAAAGTGTCCCGAGTATCAGACATCCTCAAATTCCACAAACATGAAGACTCGTCTTTCTAACAAACAGGTTTTGCTCTCATCTCCACACTTCAGGGAACATCTTACGGCTGCTGACGTCCCTCTTCAGTATTATCAACCACAAAAGTTATTTTCTTTCATGATGTCCTGCCTGCCTTGCTCACTTCCAAGGGCCCTCACCTCAGCACAGGTGACATGAGAACACCTGACCGCCTCAGACCTGGGATATCACCTGAGATAGTGGAAGGGCTTCATTTATCTCCCTCAAATCCTACCCTTTCCTGAAAGCCCAAACTCTTCTTTTATGCTCAAGTTTTTATTGTTTTCTCATACAAAATTTGCAATACTATGATCACTACAGATTCAGAGTTCAGTTATGTTTCTAATCCACTCTCACTGTTATTTTGGAGAAAGCAGATTGCCAAGCAGCTAGGCTACAGGAAGACAGATGAAAACAGACTTGAAATGCGGTCCCATACGCTGGACGTGTGGGCACCCAGTGCCCTAGTCCCTATCCAGCCTCAGAACTTGTGCAGAGCTCAGCATTGTTAGGGGGAAAGATCGTCAGTTCTATTTTGATCATTTGGGAAGAGGTGACTTAACAGTAAGTTTTAACAATGCTCTTATTAATCAGTAAGATCTTTCACGTGGATGTCCACACAACAGAAAGACAGCTGTTATCAAAACAAGTACCCAAACACTTGGTTACAAACACATGGTCAGCATAATCAAAGTAACTGGATGGAATTCTGGTTCAATACTGTACTCTGTAGGTTGTGGGTGATGTAGTGCCAGATAGGCCAGCTGTGCGTCCAAGGAGAGGTGACAGGAGGTCCTAACAGTCGGAGGACTTCTCTTCATTATATAGGCAACCGTCTCAAGATGCCTGTATGTTCTTGGACACTTCGCACAGGCAACAGCTGCACTGATCCTCTGTGCCTGTTGCAGGACGGGCGGGCACAGGAGATGCTGTGACAGTGGCTATGTCTAGCGAATAACACATACTTTCAAGAGTTTTTATTTTCAGGATTTAGGTAGTCTAATTTAAGAGTTAAAAATGGGGCTGATGCTGTGGCGCAGCAAGGTAAAAAGCCCAGGGGCCTGCAGTGCCGGCACCCTATATGGCTATCGGTTTGAATCCTGGCTGCTCCACTATTGATCTGGTTCCCTGCTAATGAGCCTGGGAAAGCAGTAGAAGATGGCCCAAGTGCTTTGGGTCCGTGCAACCCATGTGGGAGACCCGGAGGAAGCTCCTGGCTCTTGAGTTTGGATTGGCTCAGCTCTGGCCATTGCAGCCATCGGGGGAGTGAACCAGTGTATGGAAGATCTCTGTCTCCACCTCTCTCTGCAACTCTTTCAAACAAATAAAAATAAATCTTTTAAAAAAGAATTTAAGAAATAAAAACATGGAAAATGAAGTTCTGAGGTCCTGGTGGCTGGATACAGTTATGGAGCTTCATAAAGAGTCAGGAGAGTGGGATGGGGGATTAATGACCATCAAGGTCTCTTCTAATTACAACACTTTCTTATTTTAAAGATTTGTTTTTATTTGAAAGTCAGAGTTACACAGAGAGGAGAGGCAGAGGGAGAGGCAGAGAGAGACAGAGAGAAAGAGAGAAAGTCTTCTATCCAATGGTTCACTCCCCAACTGGCCGCAACTGACGGAGCTGCTCCGATCTGAAGCCAGGAGCCAGGAGCTTCCTCCAGGTCTCCCACGTAGGTACAGAGGCCCAAGGACTTGGGCCATCTGCTACTACTTTTCCAGGCCACAGCAGAGAGCTGGATTTGAAGAGGAGCAGCTGGGACTAGAACTGGCACCCATATGGGATGCCGGCACTGCAGGGCAGGGCGTTAACCCACTGTGTCTCAGCGCTGGCCCCAACACTTTCAATTTCTATGAATATTATCAAGTCATACTTGACTGAATTTATACATGTGAGGCAGGCATCATCTCTAAGTTTACGCAACCTGAGATCTAAATATAGGTGGGAAAGCAGAAAGAGAACATTACTTTTTCGATCCAAGTTGTAGCAGAAGCAGAAGAGAAAAAAAGACATTTGCTTTGCAACAAGTGGTTTCCACCAAGAGTCTATCTAGCACGTGGCTCCCAATTATGACTTTTTAAACAATCTTTTGAGAGATTTACTATTTTCTATAAGAGATTTACTGTCTGTTGATTTACAAGGTACATTTTCACTGAAGAATCTAGGATTTCTTACACAAGGGACCCCTCTACCTGTACCTCGGGGATGCATGAGTTGGGATGGTCACTCTCCCAGAGACTGGAAGGTTCTGGTCTAGTTCCTGTTCTGTGAGGGGCCATTTGATACTGCTTAATCTAGAACAACAAGAACTTTATCATTTATATTTCTGAATGAGCATCACATGTCCCCATATTGTGCTACTGGGGGAAAATGGAGCCCACGGTGTGACTACCTGTAGTCTACCCTTTAGGATGGCTTCAGCACAGGACACTGAGAGAAGGGACCTTGGAACTAGCGGTAATGAGGGAGACAAGCAATTGAAGGCTCCTCCCTCATCAGTTACATGTCAACCCTCCAAGAAATTTGACCCAGTCTTCTCCATCCACTGACATTACTGCAGTTGTAAACACTTCCTTAATTTTCCAATTAACTAGAAGTTCTTGTAGAAACCAATTCCTGCTTCAAATATGAGTTGTAATTTTTACTAAATATTTACAAAAAAATTCAAAATCAAGAGGAAAATAATGTCACAAAAACGCTATAATATACAAAAGTGAAAGAATATTATTTTGCAAAGCATCATATTTTAGCATATGTTTTCTTGCTTTTCTCTCTTGGTGTTGTATTGCTCTTTGATGCTAAAAGCCATAAAACTGTCTTTGGAATATTCTGTGAGAAGTTCATAAGGGCCAAAAAATTATTTTTATCTATCATAAAAAGAAAAGAGTTCTTGACAAACAAATCCAAAAATCACTGATTCCAGAGGGCAGCATTGTAAAAATACCAAGGTTTCCCCACTTCCTTCATCAAGAAGGGGCACAGGGGCCAGTGCTGTGGCATGGCGGGTAAAGCCACCACTTGCAGCGCTGGCACCCAATATGGGTGCAGGTTCGAGTCCCAGCTGCTCCTCTTCTGATCCAGCTGCCTTCTAATGTGCCTGGGAAAGCAGTGGAAGATGGCCCAAGTCCTAGGGCTCCTGCAACCACGTGGGAGACCTGGAAGAAGCTCCTGATTGGTCCAACGCCATGACTGTGGCCATTTGGGGGAGTGAACCAGTGGATGGAAGATATCTCTAGCTCTCTGGAACTCTGCCTTTCAAATACACTTGATCTTAGCCAGAAGACTGAGAAATGCTAATTATGCCTTTCAAATAAATAAATAAATACATCTTAAAAAAAGGGGAGGGGAGGTACACAAATGAATTTAGATTCTTTACTGCCCAGAGTATACTAGATCCAGAGGCCCAAGTATCTCCTTGAGGTTTTCAACTCTCTGCACTCCAGAAATGATTTTAAATGCACAACAGAGCGTGATAAAAGTATCAAAATATTTCACTCCAAATGGTAGGCTCCTCCCTACCATAAGCTGAAGCAGGAACAATGAAATAATCTGAAAGAAAAGGCAATAACTACATACTGCAGTGGTTGACGGGTAGAACTGCGCAGTGAGAACAGAACCCAGGAGGCCGGCGCTGTGGCGTAGTGGGTAAAGCACCACGTTCGGTGCAGGCAGCCCATGTAGGCCCTGGTTCGGGTCCCAGCTGCTCCACTTCCCATCTAGCTCTCTGCTGTGGCCTGGGAAGGCAGTGGAGGAGGACCCCAGTCGTTGGTCCCCTGCTCCCAACAGGGTGACCCAGAAGAAGCTCTGGGCTCCTGGCTTCGCGTTGGCGCAGCTCTGGCCGTTGCAGCAAACTGGGGAGTGAACCAGCAGATGGAAGGCCTCTCTCTCTCTCTCTGCCTCTACTTCTCCCTCTGTGTAACGCTTCCTTCTCAAGTAAATAAATAAATCTTTAAAAAAAAAAAAAAAAAGAACAAAACCCAGTCTGAATCCTGACACTCCCACTTACTAGTGCACGACTTCAGGCTTTTTAATTGTAACCTTTCTGGACCTTGGAATCCATAGCTACGAGATACGGAAACAATGGTGATGACCTCGAAGGACTGCTGCAAGGGTTAAACACAGTAAAATATGGAAGCACGGGGCACAGGCTTGCTTTCAGTAAACGTGAGCTATTTTTCCTATATTTTTTTTTCTGTGAATCGGGCAGAGACCACTTTAGTTCGGAAGCGCATTTCCCAAGCAGCCGAGGATTTGGTCACCGCAACCTTAATGGGAACATGGCTAATTTTCTGCAGTGTGGGCCCTATCAGTTGGATGCGCTCTGTGCAGTAACTGCCACTAGCCACAGGTGGCCCTGGAACTGTGTCTTGTAGATACGGAGGTGCGCCCTAAGGGTTAAGTACACATCACATTTGTAAGACTTAATACGGAAAAAAAGAAAGAAATATCTCACTCTTAAACTATCCGACTCCGGTGTTTGTTGAAATAATAGCATTTTGGGCACACTGGGTTACAATAAGCACAACTGAAGTTCACGTGTTTCTTTGCACTTTTTAAAAACGTGGCTGCTTGGACGTCTAAGCCCGCACGGGGGGCTCGCAGGCGATCCGCACCGGCCACGGGCGGGGCAGAAGCTCGCGGCCTCGTGGCGGGTGCACGCGGGAACACGCGGGAAGCAGGGGTCCCTAGGGCCGGGCCCGCTCTCTCCCGCGACCCCGGGGCCGCTCCAGCCTCCGCTCCAGGCCGCACCCGCGGCTGGGCTCAGTGCACGGTACAGAAGCGCTCGCCTCGGCTCACGGCTCGCAGCGCAGGGACAGGCAGGCCGGGGAGGAGCTGGCGGAGGGGCGAGTCGGGGGGAACCGCGAGAACCGGGGCGCGCGCGGGGGGCCAGCTCCAGGAAGGAAACTTGCAGCCCGCCGCCTCCGGGCGTGTGGAGGGAAATGCAGAGCGAGCGAGAACCTGCAGCCCGAACGGTGACGGGCCGGGGCGGTGTCAGTCACCCCGCGGCTCGCCCGCCCCTCGGCGGCCTCGGCTCAGCTAGGCCCGCGCTCGAGCCGGCTGAAACCGGGGTGCGACGCCGACCCACGGCCTCCCCGGGGCCGGACGGCTCCGCCGGGCGCCTCTCGAGCCTTCGCGCCCCAAGTCCCGCTCCCCAAGCCACACAACGCGCTTCCCGGGGCTCACCTGCGGGGGAGCAGCCCCAACGGCCTGCGCCTTCGCCTCCGCCGCCACCTTCCAGGCGTTCCGCAGAGAGCCCGCCCCCTCGGGCCCAGGCTGTGCTCCCATTGGCCGGGCCGCCCGCCACTCCGGCGGGGCGGGACCGGACTCGCAGAGGCTGTGGAGAACGCCGTAGCAACCGAACTCGGAACTACAGCTCCCGGTATGCTCGGCTCGCCTCGGGCGCTACCAATAAATGGGCCACAGCGGATTCGCCTGCAGGGGTTCTCTTTTATGCAGATCTCCC
The DNA here is from genome assembly GCF_051225735.1 of Oryctolagus cuniculus. NCBI lineage: Eukaryota > Metazoa > Chordata > Mammalia > Lagomorpha > Leporidae > Oryctolagus > Oryctolagus cuniculus. The sequence continues at coordinate 11,372,505 of NC_142870.1, read as the reverse complement.
TGAACACCACACCCTTCCCCATCCCAGCGGTATTCTCTAGCTCCCTCCTCGGACCGTGTCCGCTTCTCTTTCGTCTCCGCGTTCTCTCTTAGGAAGCCTTCTCTTAGGTTGAACGCATCCTATCTAGTGCATGGCAGGCCGACGGTCAGATACAACCGTATTGTTGAACACCCAGTCTATAGGTCCCCACAACGATTTCCCACACCAGAAGCCTTCGGTTGCCTCCTTTGCAAGACTCTCAATCCGCCAACTCTAAGCTTGCCGATTGGCTCACTTGGCTGTCACTCTGCAGGCTTCCATCTTTTTTTTTTTTTTGCCCTCCCCCTCCCGGGTTTTTATGCCTGCGGTGGGCGGGGCCAGATGTAGGAGGCGGTGAGGAGGTGCGGGAGCCTTCCTCCTATTGGCGGAATGTTGTCTCCACCCATCTATGGGCGGAGGCGAAGGCGTGGTTGGAGGCGGGGGAGGCCAGAGAGGGAGATGAGGAGATAGGCGGGAGCGAGGGAGTGAGGGAGGGATCGGAGGAGGTAGAGAGGAGCAGAGGGACGCGGGGCGGGAGCGCAGCTTGGTTGCTCGGTAGTACGGCGGCTCGCGAGGGAGGCTGCCGAGCGGGCTCCGGGACGCACCGGGAGGCGGGCGGGCGGGCGCGCGGGGATGGTGCGGGGCTGCGGCTCCGGCGTCCTTCGGCGCGACGTGTGAGCTGCACTGATTTGTCCCCGGGGCGGCAGCGCGGACCCGCCCGGAGATGAGGTGAGAAGCGCACAGGCTCGCGGCGGCCTGGACCGCTGGCGGCGGCGGGGCGGCGGCGGCGGGGGCGGGGGTCGGCGTGAGGGTCGGCGCGATGGCCGCCCGGGGCGCCCGTCCCGCGTCCCCCCGGGCCGCCCTTCGCCCTCGGCCGCGCGCCGGCGGCCGCCCCTCGCTCGGTCCTTGCCTCGTCCTGAGGGCCGGCCGGCTGCCCGAAGCCGGGAGGCCGGGGCGCCGCTAGCGGCCGGGGGACGGGCTCGGGGCCGCCCGGCGGGCGGGCTCCCTCCCTGGCCAGGGGCGTCGCGGGCGCGCGATGCTCCCGGGGCTGACCTCGCTGCCCTCGGCTGCCGGGCAGGGCCAGGCTCGCCGAGCCCCCGAGCTGGCAGGGAGCGGCGTGCGCCGCCCGCCCGTGCCGGGGCCTCGAGCCCGGGCTCGCCCCTCTCCTCTCCGGCGTGCGGACGAGACCCTGTCAGTGAAGGGCAGGCGATGCCGCCCTGCCCTGGGCGAGCGGCGGGGCCGCCGCTGCGGGCTCCCGGGCGGGCGCGTCCCCGGGGTCCGCGCGTCCCCTCGCACCGACGGGGCTTTGTGGCGTGGACCCCAGGCCCCACGGCGGTGGCTTTTGCTTGGCCCCGCGAGGGATGGGCGCGCCGTCCTTTCACTCCGTCTGCCAACTTCGTGGATTGCGCGTCCTGCGGGCAGTCTTTTGTTGGGACGCGGAGCGAACGGGGCTTGGCTCCTGGGGAGGGAGGTGGGCGGCTTCTCGGCGGAGCTTGGGGCCGCGGGCATTCCTGAGAGCCTCGTCCAGGGGAAAGTTTCTTTCCAACTTTGCCATCCGCGGTGCCGATCGGGGCGGCAGAGCCGGCCAGAAGCCGCCCTTTGTGCTCCGCTGCCGGCATCCGTGCGCGTTCCGCGGTCCAGGCGCACGGAGCGTGGAAACAGACCCATTGAAAAGTGTGCACAATGCCAGCAGACGCCGTGCGCGCAGATGCGTCTGGAAAGCCTCAGCTCTGTCAGCGGAGAGGCGGTCTGACTAATCCCGCTGGACGGATGGACAGAAAGGCTCGGGGATCGCCTGGATTACCGAGGGGCAGGAGCCGCAGCCGGCAGCCCGCAGGCCAGCGGGGTTGCGCGGTGCCACCCGGAGCCCCCACAGGGCAGGAATGCGTTTGCTGGGGTGCCTTTATTTTTAGATGACTTTTCAAATACCCTTCATCGTTATTGCTTCTACTGGTCCATCTCTGAGAACAAAATACTGCTTTTGCTTTAAAAATGTCTCCTAGTTTGCTCGTGACATGTCGTTCTAATGAGTGTTTGCTTATAACATTAGAGAGAGAGAGAGAGAGGAGATTCTGCAGGAGATTTTGGAATGAAACCCAGGAACTTATAAGGGTACTGAATTAAGAAATGAAGGGTACTAATTCCGTGATAGTGTTTAAAATGTTTCAGACGCTTAGAAGTAGCCCAGAAAGGAGGGCTTCTGATGGTACAGTTAAAAATATGGTGTTTCTTTATCTGAGATTGTGTCGGATGGAATCGCTGGAGAGCATGATAGCATGATACCTCCACAAAGATCTATTATTATTCTGCCCGAGTAGGAGAGGAAATGAACACATTTTTAATGTACTTTGGAACCCCGTGGATTGTCCGACACTAAGCATTGTGAAATAGGGCATAAAATGAGTGCTAGCAAAAGTTAGTTCTGGGAAGTATTTGCCCCTCTTAGCTTGCTTGCTTGCTTTCGTCTCTTTTCTTTGCAGTTAACTGGCAATTTCCTTTTTCTTAGTGCTTCCTTAAGTTTGTTTTCCTCAAATGCTTAATCCAGGCAAACTCCGAGTTCCTGTAAGGGATCAAGTGGGAGGAGCTGGTAAATTCCTCTATTCATATTCATCTGAATTTGCTAAATTTATGAGTTACAGGCAAGGGTTTCCTGGGGATTGTGTTTACATCACTCAGTTCAAACTCCACTGCCCCAGGCTGTTCTGTTTTGAATGGTCGTTGCCTGCTGAACTGCTCCACTTACTGATTGGATGTCTCCAAGTCTGGACCTCAGATCACTGTCACTTACCATCAGCATTAGCTGAAGTGCTTGGTAACATACAGGTTTCTTGTCACTGTGCCACAGAACCAGACGAATCATTATCTTCCGCAAGTTCTCCAGGAATTTCTCCCACACAAGAAGGTTGGAGAACCACTGTCGTCTGCCATGCTTCCTCCCCGGGCATCTCCTGACTCCGATAGCGAGTTTTTCAAGTGACAGAATGAGCTTTATACCTTTGGCTGCTGATACAAATCTAGTGGTCTTGACTTTGAAGATAGGTAATTGTACCTATAATATACATTCCAGAATTGCAGACAGAAGTTCAACTTGGTATCCCCAGTGCTTGAAATAGTGCCTGGAGGACCTCAAGGAAGCATTTGCTGAGTGGATGAGTGGTGCAGCCAGTTTTTTAAGCTATATTACTTGTGAAGTCAATCTCATCACTTAGTCATCCTTGAATTTATAAATTAGGAGCCACAAGCACTACACCCTAATGATTTCTGTGAGTTTGGATAGTGTTGGAAAGATGGGGCCTCTCCTGGGCACAGACTGCCTTAGGTTTAGATAAGCAGGAAAGACGACTTCCAGCAAAGTGTTGGCCTAGACACTCAAAACATACATTTAAGCCACAGTGCTGCAGTAAATCATTTTATGCCATAAAAACCGGTTTCCAGAAAGTGTAGAAAATTGGTGTGCTTCCCAGTTACAGGTTTCACGGGAATCCAACCTTCACGTCCGTTTTTTGGAATCTGCCACAGGTGCTTAACGGCAAAGACTGGGTTTGCTCACGCAGCCGGTGACTTTCTTCTGGTTACCTAACCTCTCAGTGCCTTCAGTTTTCTCAGCTGAAATATCGATAAAGCTTTAATACTTTTTTAAAAAAAAAGATTTACTTACTTGAAAGGCAGAACATCAAATAGAGAGAGAGAGAGAGATCTTCCCTTTGCTGGTTATCTCACTCCTCAGATGGCCACAGCAGCCGAGTCTGAAGCTGGGAGCCAGGAGCTCCATCTGGGTCTCCCATGTGGACCACAGGGGACCAGGCACTTGGTACTCATCCACTTGCATTAGCAGGAAGCTGGATCAGCAGTGAAGGACCTCCTGTCAGCACTCCAATATGGAATGCTGGCCTTGTCAGTGGAGGCTTAACCTGCTGAGCCCCAACACTGGCCCCCAAATTTAAATACTTCTAAGTGCTTACATAAGTTGGGGCACATCCATTTAATAAATTGCGGTTATCTTCATGAAATATCACATTTAAAATTCAATTCAAATATAAAAATGTATCAAAGTCAAAAGCTAACAGTTTTCATGCTACTGTACTTTATGCTAACAAGTAAAGTCTATTGCTTAAAGAGGTCTCACAGGGCCAGCGCTGTGGCGTAGCGGGTAGAGCCGTTGCCGGCGGTTTTGGCATCCCATATGGTGCTGATTCGAGTCTCCGCTGCTCCACTTCTGATCCAGCTCTCGGCTATGGCCTGGGAAAGCAGTAGAAGATGACTCAAGTCCTTGGGTCCCTGTACCCACTTGGAAGACCCAGAAGAAGCTCCTGGCTCCTGGCTTCAGATCGGCACAGCTCCAGACGTTGCAGCCATCTGGAGGAGTGAACCAGCAGATGGAAGACCTTTCTCTCTGCCTCTGCCTCTCTGTAACTCTGCCTTTCAAATAAATAAATAAATCTTTAAAAAAAAATTCTTACTAATTTCTTTTATTAAATATGTATAGTTTTTAGGTGATAACTAGCTTAAACATTAAAAGTATTTTAGGAACTATGAAATATAATGTAAATACAAATTTTAAAAATGAATTTTCTTTTTAGCAGACAGAGTGGACAGTGAGAGAGACAGAGAGAAAGGTCTTCCTTTTCCGTTGGTTCACCCCCCAATGGCCGCTGCGGTCAGAGCGCTGCGGCCAGCACACTGTACTGGTCCGAAACCAGGAGCCAGGTGCTTCTCCTGGTCTCCTATGTGGGTGCAGGGCCCAAGTACTTGGGCCATCCTCCACTGCCTTCCTGGGCCACAGCAGAGAGCTGGCCTGGAAGAGGGGCAACCGGGACAGAATCCCGCCGGGACTAGAACCCGGTGTGCCGGCGCCGCAGGCGGAGGATTAGCCTAGTGAGCCCGGCGCATCTTGTGATCACTTTCAACTTAATTGTATTACTTTAGAACCAGTCTGATTATCTTTTTTTTTTTTTTTTAAGATTTATTTTATTTATTTGAAAGGCAGAGCTACAGAGAGAGAGATCTTCCATCTGTTGGTTCACTCCCCAAATGGCTACCATGGCTGTAGCTGGACTAATCCAAAGCCAGGAGCCAGGAGCTTCTTCTGGGTCTTCCACGTGGGTGAAGGGGCCCAAACAATTGGGTCATCTTCCACTGCTTTCCCAGGCATAAGCAGGGAGCTGGATAGGAAGTGGACCAGCTGGAACTTGAACCTGTGTCCATAAGGATACTGGCACTGCTGGCAGCAGCTTAACCTGCTATGCCACAGTGCCAGCCCCCTGATTTTTTTTTTTTCTAATAAAAAATTTTTTTTTGAAAGGCAGAGAGAAAGAGACAGAGATCTCCCATCTGCTGATACAGTCTTCTGTCGCTCCCCCTCTTCGTGGAGGAACGACACTAAACCTTGCCTAGGCTTCATATCCGAGTCACGACACCATTATGTCGCTCCCCCTCTTCGCGGAGGAACGACACAGGACCCTGCATTGTTCTTTGGTCTGCTTGGCCCTCCCCGGGTTTGCTGCTGGTTCTTCCCGGGTTGGCTACCGACCCTTCCACCTCCGTGGAAGGGCGGTTCCCCCTGCCACATTCCCCACTTCCGCGGGGGAGCGGCACACCGCCGGCCGGCTCTCTCGGGGGCTGCACAGGTGTTCCTTCAGATGTTCCCCTTAGATGTTCCTGGTGCATGTTGTCTCTCTCCTCCTTTATAGTCCTCTTCCACCAATCCCAACTCTGCTACCCACACGCCAAGTACGCTGCTCTCCTCCAATCAGGAGCAGGTCCTGCAGCTTGTCAAGTTGGTGAGAGGCAGCTGGGTAGAAGCTGTTGCCTCCTCTCTCAGCGCCATATTGTGGGAGAGCAGATGCATAGAATAAGTCTTAATTCCAGTAACTTAGTCTAGTCCGAGTTGCTCCCCACAGTCCTCAAGTGCCAGCAACAGCGAAAGCTAGGAACTCAGTCTGGGTCTCCCATGTGGGTGACAGGGACCCAACTTCTTGATCCATCACAGGTGCCCCCTGATGGCTGCATTGGCAGGAAGCTGGAATGGGAAACAGCTGGGACTTGAACCCAAGCACTCTGACACCGATGCAGGTGTCCCAAGTTACATCTTAATCACTACACCCAAATACCTGCCCCAATGATATTTTTTGATGATCAGCTAATATCCCTTATATTAAAAAAAGTAGAGAAATTCAAATATAGGAAAATAAAAGTATAAAATTATAGAATACCCATAATTCCACCATTAGAGTGCATGTCTCTCCAAATCCTTTTTTTATGTGCATGTAACTTCATCTACAGTTTTTGATATCCAGCTATATATATATACACATACATATAACTTTTTTTTGCTTAAGATCATGGATGTCTTATGTCCACTGCAAATTCAGTTATTCAGTTTTTGTAACTGAATAGTATTTTGTGTTGAATCTGTAATGATTTAACCAGTTTATTTTTGTTAGGTATTAGTTTGTTTTTTCCTTCCACCACAGTCAGTAACCTTGGAATGCTTGTTCTGCATATATCTCTAAGATTTTCCCTTCAGGATAAGTTTCTAGAAGTAGAATGGCAGGATGAAATATATGACACACACACACACACACACATATATATCTGAAAGGCAGAGTTACAGACAGAGGGAGAGGTAGAGAGAGCAATCCTCCATCTGCTGGTTCACTCTCCTGATGGCTGCAACAGCCAGGGTTGGGCTAAGCTGATGCCAGGAGCCAGGAGCTTTTTCCAGGTCTCCCAAGTAGGTGCAGGGGCCCAAGCCCTTGTGCCATCCTCTGCCACGTTCCCAGACACATTAGCAGGGAGCTGGGTTGGAAGTGGAGCAGCTGGGACTTGAACCAGTGCCCATATGGGCTGCCAGCTCTGGAGGTAGTGTCTTAACCTGCTGTACCACAAAGCTGGCCCCAAGATATGATAAGTTTTAAGATTTTTGATATGTGTTTCCAATTTACCTTTTAGAAAGGTTATAGCAATTTACACTCTGATGTGGTATGTGAGCCTCTTGGACTTAACCAGTGACAAGCCTGGTGACATTTTACTTTTGGGAGAAATAATGAAATGCTAGTATAACCTGCCCACTGGTGTGATATGAAAAGCCAGAAAGTCATGTACCTGTAATAGTGATGGCTAACATCTGCCACGTCCTTTCACAGCATGTATATGCATCAACTCCCTTGAACATCACAAAATCTCTCATTTTACAGCTTAATTTGCCTTGGAAACTGAGGTACCAGCAGTTCAGTAACTCAGCCAGCCGGCAACTGACTAAGCAGATTTCTTTCTTTTATTTTTATTTTTATTTTTATTTTTTTAAACTTTTATTTAATGAATATAAATTTCCAAAGTACAGCTTATGGATTACAATGGCTTCCCCCCCATAACATCCCTCCCACTTGCAACCCTCCCCTTTCCCACTCCCTCTCCCCTTCCATTCACATCAAGATTCATTTTCGTTTCTCTTTATATACAGAAGATCAGTTTAGCATACATTAAGATTTCAACAGTTTGCTCCCACACAGAAACATAAAGTGAAAAATACTGTTTGAGTACTAGTTATAGCATTAAATCTCAATGTACAGCACACTAAGGACAAAGATCCTACATGAGGAGTAAGTACACAGTGACTCCTGTTGTTGATTTAACAAATTGACACTCTTGTTTATGGCATCAGTAATCACCCTAGGCTCTTGTCATGAGCTGCCAAGGCTATGGAAGCCCCCTGAGATCACTGACTCTGATCATATTTAGACAAGGCCATGGTCAAAGTGGAAGTTCTCTCCTCCCTTCAGAGAAAGGTACCTCCTTCTTTGATGACCTGTTCTTTCCACTGGGATCTCATGCGTGGAGATCTTTCATTTAGGTTTGTTGTTTTTTTTTTTTTTCCCCAGAGTGTCTTGGCTTTCCATGCCTGCAATACTCTCATGGGCTTTTCAGCTGGATCCGCATGCCTTAAGGGCTGATTATGAGGCCAGAGTGCTGTTTAGGACATCTGCCATTCTATGGGTCTGCTGTGTATCTCACTTCCCATGTTGGATCATTCTCTCCCTTTTTGATTCTATCAGCTAGTATTTGCAGACACTATTCTTGTTTATGTGATCCCTTTGGTTCTTAGTCCTATCATTATGATCAATTGTGAACAGAAATTGATCACTGGGACTAGTGAGATGGCATTGGTACATGCCACCTTGATGGGATTGAATTGGAATCCCCTGGTATGTTTCTAACTCTAGCTATTTCTAAGCAGATTTCTAACTGTAGAGCCTAAAACTCTTAGTCCATTTACTGGACATATATTTATAGACATTCGGGTGATTTTTATATCCTGATTTCTATTGTGGACTAACTTAGTCCTCATGTTGGTTGATGTATATGTTAGGCAGGGAGTTGGTTGGCTAAGTTAGCTCACATATAAGCCTTATCAACTGTCTGGCATTCATTTGTCAAAGCGGTCGTGTTATCTTTCCCTTGGTGGTTTCCCTCAAGTACCCTGCATGAAAAACAAGACTGGAGTGATGGAGAAGCACCTCTGTAACTGAAATCTGAAAAGGCAATTCACTTGTGATGCGGCCTTGCCTTGCACACATTAGACTCTACAGAAGTGTGATGGGGCAGGCAATGGGGATCTGTCCAGGCATTTTCACACTGATCAGTCTGCAGATTTGAGGTGGTCTGTGTGAATATCTAAATGTGGAGAGAGGTCATAGATCGACCAGGAGATAATTAAAAAACAAACAAACAAACAAAAAATATATTAGTAGATGTGAAGGAAGTTAAGCTTTTTTATTTTTAAATTTATTTATTTATTTGACAGGTAGAGTTACAGACAATGAGAGAGAGAGACAGAGAGAAAGGTCTTCCTTCCATTGGTTCACCCCCCAAATGGTCGCTACGGCCGGCGTTGTGCCGATCTGAAGCCAGGAGCCAGGTGCTTCCTCCTGGTCTCCCATGTGGGTGCAGGGGCCCAATCACCTGGGCCATCCTCCACTGCCTTCCCGGGCCACAGCAGAGAGCGGGACTGGAAGAGGAGCAACCAGGACTAGAACCCAGTGCCCTTATGAGATGCCGGTGCCACAGGTGGAGGATTAGCCAAGTGAGCCAGGGCGCCCGGCCTGGAAGTTAAGCTTTTGTTCCTAAAGTTTGCAGCCTTTTAACAAAGTGAATTTCAAACAAGCTAATGTCTTGGAATTCATCACTGCTGTCTTTTTTTTTTTTTTTTTTTTTTTTTTAAGATTTATTTATTTGAGAGGCAGAGGTAGAGAAAGGTCTTTCATCTGCTGGTTCACTACCCAAATGGTGGCAATGGCCAAAGCTCAGCCAGTCTGAAACCAGGAGCTTCTTCTGGGTTTTCCCACGCGGGTGCAGGGCCACCTTCCACTGCTTTCCCAGGCCATAGCAGAGAGCTGGAGGGAAGTGGAGCAGCTGGGACTTGAACCAGTGCCCATATGGGATGCCGGCACTGCACGCGGGGGCTTTACCCGCAAAACCACAGCGCCAGCCCCTCTTTGCCTTTTTTGAAGCAGAATTGATAGGTAGCTTGGAGAAAATGTTGGTGATATTGTTTTGGCGTCAGCTCTGGCCTGAGTTTGTCTGGACTGACTAGTGAGGTACGGCGGCTGTTGCTCAGTTTTTCAGCTGATCACCAAAACCTGCCTGCACTGTTGTGTAGTGCAGGGTTGCACTGTGCTGTGCCGGGTTGATGCTGAGTAGAGCCAGGAGGTGAACTGAGGGATGTGGCAGAGTCCTGGATTCAACTATACGTGAATGTGGAAATAGCAAGGTCAGAGCCAGCGGCTAAAGTTTTATCTTTGGTGGGTAAAATTAAACAACCCCTCTAATATAAGAGGCTGGTGCTTTTGATCCTCTGTTGGTTATAGTGAGCACTGGGATTGCTTTTCCTTGCATTTTATCTGTAAATCCTTGTAGTGTTTGATGGCATGCAATTGCAAGGCGTGGATACGGTTCATGGAAAAGGACAAAGTCAGCTGGCCATCTTTACTAATGTAGTTGTGGCAGCACTGACTCTTATGATCAAAGCATTGAATCAAGATGCCGTTGAAGGCATTTGGGGTGTTTGTGTGTGTGTGTGTTTGTGTGTGTGTAGGGATAATTACTTCGCTCCAACACAGATTTCCTGAGCAGGTTTATTGTTCTAATGAGGACATTGTGTTGTATATCAAGTCACTGTATAAACACATCATTCCTGTGCATCATTTATAATAAATCTGTGTATTATGGATTCAGTCTTTTCCAAAAATCATTTCTGCTGTAAAATTAAGATAATAGATTTCAAAAGCAATACCCTTTATTTCTGAGATTATTTGAAACTCAAGTGCCTTGTTCTTGATGAATTGTTACATTTTGGCAACTGAGGTATAAAAGCTGTATAGCTCTTAATGATTGAATCTTTGGAAAATTGACCAAAGTATTAGTGCCATTCTTGGCGTGTAAAGGTTTCAGTGAGTAATAGTTCCTCCTCCCTCCATTTTCAATAAATAATTACTGTTAAACAAAGTCAGTAATTGATAATTTATCTGAACAGGTGGCACTGTTTGCTTTTAGATCCCTTCAGATAAAATTATAGTAGTTTTTTTTTTTTTTTTTAAGATTAATTTACTTTGAAAGGCAGAGTTGCAGAGAGAGAGGGAGAGAAGACACAGAGAGGTCTTGCATCCGTTGGTTTGCTTCCTAATTGGCCACAACATCTGGGGCTGGGCCAGGCCGAAGCCAGGATCTTCCGGATCTCCCACATGGGTGCAGGGGCCATCTTCTGCTACTTTCCCAGGTGCATCAGCAGGGAAATGGAGAAGCCAGGACTAGAACCGGCGTCCGTATGGGATGCTGGCACTTCAGGCAGTGGCTTAACCACCGACTATGCCACAGTGCCGCCCACAGTTGTAGTTTTAACATTTTTTTTTTTAAGATTTATTTATTTATTTGAAAGTCAGAGTTACACACAGAGAGAAGGAGATGCAGAGAAAGAAGTCTTCCATCTGCTGCTTCATTTCCCAGTGGGCCGCAATGGCTGGAGCTGCGCCAATCCGAAGCCAGGAGCTTCTTCTGGGTCTCCCATGCGGGTGCAGAGGCCCAAGGACTTAGGCGATCTTCTACTGCTTTCCCAGGCCTTAGCAGAGAGCTGGATCGAAAGTGGAGCAGCCGGGACTTGAACCGGCATCCATATGGGATGCTGGCACTACAGGCAGCGGCTTTACCCGCTGTGCCACAGCGCCAGCCCCAGTTTTAATATTCTTTAAATGACTAGATAAATTGAGTAGGAAAAAACTCAGTTACTAGGATCTCAGCTGCATGAGGGCAGGAAATGTGATGTCTGCTGTTCCCACTCTTAACTCTAGGACCCAGAAGAGTGCTTGCAGCTTGGAGAACACACAGTAGTCATTTGCTGGCATGTTGAATGCATGAGTGTTTGGGGACCCAAGAGCCTGGAGGCCAGAGTGACCAGGCAGAGACAGGTGAGGCATCCAGGAGAGAGGGGCCAAGTTGGCCTTTATGCAGAGTCCATGAGAAGCAGGAGGTTAAGCAGGAAGCCCCATTGTTTGCTTTTGTTGAGAAGGACCCATCTGGATGTTACATGGAGAGTGGATGGCGGGGGCAAGACAGAAATGTTGAATTGACTCCACTTTCAGTTACCTATGGATATAAACATTTCTATTTAGCTTTGTACTTGTATCTGTATGATAACATTATTTATTCTTTTTTGTAAAAAATTATTTACTTGAAAAGGCAGAGCAGTGGAGAGAGAGAGAGAGAGAGAGAGATGTTCCATCCACTCAGGTCGGACAACTAACCAAGCTGACCCAACCCATGTCCTTTCTATGGGAATTTGAAATTAGGCTGAAGAGAAAGAGTTTGCCTTAACATGCTCAAAGGTAAATAGTTGAGAGTTAATGCCAGCTGTGTTTGGAAACACAGAAAAGTGGTTTATGGATGGAGAGAACAGCAGCAAGCAGAGAGAACATGCCTTGAGTCTGACAGCTGTCAGTCTTTCTCTTCTATTCCCTTATGTGCTCTTGTTCAACAGCCTGGGCTGGGCCAGGCCGAAGCCAGGAGCCAAGAGGTTCATCTGGGGTCTCCCAAGTGGGTGCAGGGGCCCAAGCACTGGGGCCATCTTCAGCTGCTTTCCCAGGTGCATTAGCCAGGAGCTGGGTTGGAAGTGGATCAGCCCATCTGGGATGCTGATGCTGCGGGCTGCAGCCCCGGCCCCTGTTCCTGAGTTCCAGTTATTACTCCCCTTGTTTTGGTTTAGGCAGACAGAGTTGGTTTCTGAATTTTCCCATCATTCCCAGCACTGTATCCTTTTTCTAATAGACATTGAGTTGCGTAAATGGAAAATCTGAAATGCTGCACGATCCTAAACTTTCTGAACACCAATATAACACTTAAAAAGTTTTGGATTTGGACCTTTTTAAATTAGGGATGCTGAACTGGCAAATGTTGCAAAATCTGAAACATTTCTGGTCCCAAGCATTTCAGGTAAGGGATACTCAACCTGTACTACTTTATCCTTGTGTCTTTTTCTTTCTTTTTGTTTTTCTTTTACTGTTATCTGAGGAAGTTGTGAATTTGTTACTTTCTCCATATAAAATAAACATTAAGGATAGCAAGAAACACTGAGGTTACACACATTTAATTCGGATAATCCTGATTTGATTGGAAAGGCCATTTTGCAAATGCAAATACTGCCTTTGACCTATTCTAAACCTGTAGGATTCTCTAGCTTAGGGAATACAGGAAGGAAGAGATTTTGAACTTCCAAGTGCCCTAGAGTTTCAGTGATGCTATTTCCTGTAAAAATTTGTACTCATGTGAAAAAAAAATGAGAGGTGTTCGTAGTGTACACTGTTGTTGTGTCCATATATGGAGGGAGTTTGACGTGTGTTCCAGCTTGCAGCCACCGAAACAAGACTCTTAAATAATGAAATATCAAGAGACTGAATCATGGTGTGGTTACCTGGGCCTGGGCTTGGTTCTTAGGTTAGCTTTCTGTCCTATGGTGATGTCATATGTCAGGAATCTTCAACTTTGACAGAAAAAAAAACAGCATTGTAGGTTTTGGTAGTCCCCTTATCTAAAAGGAATTGGGTGGGGAGAGGAAAAAAGTGATAAGAGAAGAAGAAAAAATTATAGTAGGAAGAAGGCAGGCAAAGGAAGGTCACTTCCTTGCCACAGTTATTCTTATTCATAATTAGATTTATCTGGACTTTTTCATTGCAAGTGGAAGAAGCAAACTATAAACATATTGACTCATGAACTTGCCAAGTCCAAGGATTCTGTGCCTGAAGCAGTCACCACTAGGACCCGGGGAATGTGGTACTCTTGGCTATCCTGGGCCCTTGTCCCCCTTTTTAAAATTGTTACTTATTTTTATTTTATTTTATTTTTTGCAAAGCAGAGTGAGATGCCTACCATTCACTGGTTCAGTTTCCAAATGCCTGCAACAACCAGGGTTGGGCCAAGATGAAGCTGGAGCCATGAGCTAGAGTCAGGTCTCCCACATGGGTGACAGGGACCCGACTAGTTGACCCATCACCTGCTGTCTCCCAGGGTGACTTTGGCAGGCAGCTGCAATTGGGAGTGGAGCTGGGACTTGAATCCGGCACTCCAGGATGGAGAGCTGGAGTCTAAAGAGTATCTTAACCACCACGTCAAATGCTTGCCTCCACCTTTTGCACCCGGGTTGTGAGCTCAGTATTTAAACCCCTGGAATTCACAGGAGGGGGCAGGGAGAAATGGGATCTGTTAGGAGAACAGGCAGGTGAGGCGGAAGACCCACATGACCCATGGTCACTGTATACAGCAGTCAGGTGGGGAGGATATGGGCGACCTTCCTTTTTTTGTGTGATGGTTTTAATGAAACAATAAAAATGCATCAGAACAATCAAGTGTATATGAACTAATCAAAACAGATTTCTGTTTATATTTAAATGCTTAGTATAGTTTGCATAGGAGAATTTTGGGTTGTTTCTTGTTCATCTTAAAGCACTGTATGGGCCGATGCTGTAGCGTAGCAGGTAACCTGCAGTGCCGGCATCCCATATGGGCGCCTGTTCGAGACCCAGCTGCTCCGCTTTGGATCCAGCTCTCTACTATGGCCTGGGAAAGCAGTGGAAGATGGCCCAAGGAGGCACTGGAGGTGGCGGCTTTACCCGCTGTGCCACAGTGCCGGCCCCATCATCTGCTTTTCTTGTTGGACTCAGGAAATGACAGCAACTTGACCCTTTCCAGAATGGCATGGGTCTATGATCACACCTGATTATAATTTTTGGTCATCAGCCCCATCCGGAAATGTCCTTGACTTTCTCCCTCTTATAGATCAGGTTGTCAGTTTCCTCTTGGTTTTATTTCCTTCTTTGTCCAGCTGTGCTGGGACCTCAGAGTGGGTCATGTCACCTATTTCCTTGCACTGCTGTTGTTCTGTCATTCCTGGCCTGCAGTCCCCCATCCCTGGACGAGCTCGGCTCTGTCCCGTTTTCCTGTGTTTGCAGCTGAGAGTGGGCGGAAGAACAGCCTCCGACCTTGTAGAGTTTTGTCCATCACTTTCAGTTGTGTCCTGCCAAGTGGTCCTCATCAGCTTTCTCTCCATTCCTTCGTTCCTCAAAGACCCTGTGCCAATCCTGACCCTTTTCTCCAGCCCCCTGCCTCTCCCTCAGCCATTTGACCTCCCTCCCTCTCAGGAAGTGACTCTGCCTCCTGTCTGGGCCTGCTTTCCACTCCCAGAAAGACAGGTTCTCGTGAATCTGTCCTGTTCACACTGCACCTTTGCTCCTTGAGAGAACAGAGAAGGAAGAGGTAGATGACTCCTTGCTCTCCTGTGTTGCAGAAGGTGTCTCCTCTAAGACTGTGCCATCCCTTCACACTTATGCCCTGCAGCTGTGCTACAACTGTGGTCATCTTTCAGGATCTGGGACACTGGTTCCAGGAACCTCTTGGACACCAGAGTCCCTGGTGCTCAAGTCCCTCCTCTAAGATGGCGTAGTATTTGCGTATGCCCTATACGCACCCTTCCATGTGCTATAAATCATCACGAGGTTCCTTAGAAGACTTAATACAATGTAAATGGTGTACAAATAGTTGTTACACTCTTATTGTTTAGGGAATAATAACAAGGAAAAATATGTACTTTTTAATACAGGTCTACTTCTTTTTACCTAATGTTTTCTGCCCTCTGTTGGGTCTGTGGATGCAGAACTCCCAGCTATGGAGAGCTGACTGGACTGCTTGTCTGCTGAGTGTTGGGTAGTGCCATGGAAGTAAGGAGAACAGTGGTGACAGGGCCACCTAATTCATTTAAAATCTCTGTAATGAACCCATTGCACATTAACATAACTAACATTTTAAAAATGAAAACTATTTACAAAACAAAAAATTTAGTGAGAGGAGTAGTGTTGCTTTACCATTTGCAAATCTGTTTCATGGCTGGCTGAATAGAAAGTAGCTGGGTTCTTGTCCTGTATCTGCTCCCGCAGTGGGTTTTGTGAAATATGCTAGCCCTACACAGATAGGTAGCTGGAAAAAGCAGGAGTATTTTAAGTCATTTTCAGAAAGTTGTGCTTGTTTTGTGATTCTGTGCCAAAACTTGATGCCAAGTAGTTGCTTTCCTTCTTTCTCTAAAAAACAAAAAAAGTTATTTGAGAGGCAGACAGAGAAGAGATAGAGCTCCTCTGTTTCACTCCCCAAATACCTACAACAGGGACTGGGCTGGACCAAAGCCAGGAGCTGGAAACTCAGTCCAGGTCTTCAAGTGGGTGACAGGAAGCCAATTACTTGATCCATCGCTACTGCCTCCCAGAGTCTACATGAGCAGGAAGCTGGTATTGGAAATGAAGGTAGAGCTTGAACCCAGGCACTGTGATGTGGGACATGGACATCTTAAGCAGTGTGTTAACTGCTAGTCCAAATACTGCTCTGCAAAGCCTTTTTTTTTTTTTTTTTTTTTTTGGACAGGCAGAGTTGGACAGTGAGAGAGAGAGACAGAGAGAAAGGTCTTCCTTCCATTGGTTCACCCCACAAATGGTCACTACGGCCAGCGCCCTGCACCAATCCGAAGCCAGGAGCCAGGTGCTTCTCCTGGTCTCCCATGCGGGTGCAGGGCCCAAGCACTTGGGCCATCCTCCACTGCCTTCCTGGGCCACAGCAGAGAGCTGGCCTGGAAGAGGAGCAACCGGGACAGAATCCGGTGCCCCAACCGGGACTAGAACCTGGAGTGCTGGCGCCGCAGGCGGAGGATTAGCCTAGTGAGCCGCGGCTCTGGCTCTGCAAAGCTTTTTAAAGCCGCAGTACTTTGGAAGTGTAGTGGTAATAGCTGACATGTTACTGAGCGCTTGCCGTGTATAGGCGACATGCTAGGAGTTTGCATGTAGTGATTTGTCTGATCCTCCCAGGAACTCTGCAGAGCAGGTGGTGTACTAATGACTTCCATTTTATAGTCAAGGCAAAAAGAGCTTAAGTGAGTTACTTCTGATTCTGTAGCTCAAGGGTGGGGAACCTTTTTTTTTTTTTTTTTTGGCCAAGGGCCATTTGGCTATTGATAGCATCGTTCGCAAGCCATACAAAATGATCAATTTAAAAATTAGCCCGCTATTGGTTGATTGAATTTCTAGTCTTGCTTGCGGTTGTCTTGGCAGGGCCAGACCAGGTGATTTTGTTGGCCTTGTGCAGCCTGCGGGATCAGACATTCCTCGCCCCTGCAGCTGGTAAGCGACAGATCTGGTACTCAGACCCGTGAAGCCAGCCAGCAGAGTTTGCCTTGTGACGTGGACGGTGTCGCCCCGTGCACATGGTGTAATAATCCTGGCCTGGGCAGACAGGTACAGAGTGCCCACCTGCAAGGCCAACACCTGGACCCCTGCTGTGCTGCACTGGTAGTGGTGGCAGTGGTTTGGGGTGGGTGTTGGGTTCTGTTGCCTAGGGCAGGGGCTCCAGCAAAGAGCTGATTTGGGGAGAGAAGAGGAGCAAGGGAAAGAAGATGGAGACCTTGGTGGTGGTGGTGGTGGTGGAGCAGTGAAGCTCCTGCGGATGCTTCTGGTCCTGGTCCCGATTGCTGGTTGGACCTTTGTTTCCTAGAGAGTGGCCCCGCTTGTGGCTAATGAGAGGGCCTTTTCCCTTTTCTGCGACCCTTTGGGACAAGGTACGTTTCTATTTTCTCCCTACCATTAATGTACTGGAGTCAAGTGCTTACTCCATTTGAATTTTTCTGATGATTTTTACTCTCAACTGGTTAAGTGCAAGGAAAGGTTGAAGGGGAGACAGTTTTAAAAAGTAATAGAGAGGGATGGGTGCTGTGGCATAGCAGGTTAAGTTTCTGCTTGTGGTACCGGCATCCCAAATGGCTGTGGTTTGTGTCCTGACTGCTCCTCCTCCTAGCCAGCTCCCTGCTAATGCACCTGGGAAAGCAGCGAAGGATGGCCCGAGTCCTTGGGCCCTTGTGCCCATATGGGAGACCTGGAAGAAGCTCCTGGCTCCTGGCCTCTGCTTGGCCCAGCCCTGGCCATTGTGGCCATTTGGGGATTGAACCAGCAGATGGAAGACCTTTCTCTCTGTCCCTCTCTCCCTCTCTCTAATTCTGCCTTTCAAATAAATAAATAAATCTTAAAAAAAAAAAAAAAGGAATAGAACTCATAGATCAGATCGGTGGGAGTCACCGTGGTGGGGGCTGCGCCAGCTTGTCAGCGCTGTGGTTAGGGTGGGCGTTGTGCCATGGGGAGTGAGTCAGGTCAGGACTTAGGGCCAGGTGACAGAGGAGAGTGTCGCCGAGAGATCTGCTGTGTGGCTCAAGGATGTGCCTTCCTGCCTCTTCCCATTTTCTGTTACTCCCAGTCTTACTACTCAGATCCCAGGTCCAAGGTTCACGCAAGGGTGCAGAGCAGGCAGGGTACCCGGGATGCTCCATTAGTGTTAAAAATCTGGTATTATGGTACATTTCCTCGCATTGTACTTTCAGTTAAAGGCTTTTCCCTCCAGGGAATTTTTTTTTTTTTTTTTTTTTGCTTTGTGGCCGGCTCTCTGCTGTGTCCTGAACTACTGGGGTGGAGGAAAGCACAGCACTTCCTGGGGACAGCCCCAGATCTTACCAGCGGAGCAGGAACCTCCGGGATGCGCTCAGCACATGGCGAGGAGGTCCAGAGGAACATGTGAGAGGGCAGTTTCCTGCTTCCTTGGAAACTTCTGATTCGAAAGGCTTCAGAGGGGCTGGCATTTGGTGTAGCGGCTAAGACACCAATTAGCATGCCTGCATCTTAACGCTGGAGCACCTGGCTTTGAGTACCAGCTTTGGCTCATGGTTAAGTTTTCTGCTAATGCAGACCCTGGGAGGCAGCAAGTGAGTCTGAAGTAATTGGGTCATTGCCATGAAGGCAGGACACCTGCACTGAGTTCCCCGCTCCTGGCTTTGACTTCACTTAGTCCTGGTTGTTGTGGGCATTTGCAGAATGAAACAGTGGATGGTAGCTCACTCTGTCCCAGACTTTTCTCTGTCTGCCTCTCAAATGATGATGATGATAAAGATTTCTGATGCTAAATAGGTTCACTGTTGCTGTCCAAAGTCCTGGTTTATTCACATGTATCAGAAGCGGCGAAAGGTTTGATTGCTTTCTTTTTCTTTTTTTTTTTTTTTTAATGCTTTATTTACTTATTGGAAAGTCAAAGTGACAGAGAGTGAAAGACAGATCTTCCATCCTCTGGTTTGTTCCCCAAGTGGCCACGTCAGCCAGGTCTGGGCAGGTGGAAGCCAGGAATCTGGAACTCCATCCTGGTCTCCCACATGGGTGCCAAGCACTGGGACCATCTGCCACTGCTGCTTTCCCAAGTGCATTAGTAGGGAGCTGGATCAGAAGTCAAGCAGCGGGGGCCCGCGCTGTGGCACAGTGGGTTAAAGCCCAGGATGCAGCGCCGGCATTCCATATGGACACCAGTTCGAGTCCCGGCTGCTCCTCTTCCGATCCAGCTCTCTTATGGCCTGGGAAAGCAGTAGAAAATGGCCCAAGTCCTTGGACCCCTGCACCTGTGTGGGAGACCTGGAAGAAGCTCCTGGTTCCTGGCTTCGGATCAGCTCAGCTCTGGCCGTTGCGGTCATTTGGAGCGTGAACCAGCGGAATGGAAGACCTCTCTCTGGCTCTACCTCTCTCTGTAACTCTGCCTTTCAAATAAATAAAATAATTCTTTAAAAAAAAAAAGTCAAGCAGCTGGGACTAGAACCATGCACTTATAGGGGATTCTGGTGTTGTCCACTCCACTCCAAGAGGTTTTTAAAAACTATTACGCCGGCCACTGTGGCCAGTTGGGGAGTGAACCAGCAGATGAAAGACTTCTCTCTCTCTCTCTCCTTCTCTCTCGCTCTCTCTGCCTCTCCTCTCTCTGTGTAACTCTGACTTTCAAGTAAAATGAATCAATCTTAAAAAAAAAAAAAAAGTAGTATTATGCCTGAATGAAAAGGAGCTCTGTGGTGCCTGCGTTGTGGTGTAATGGGCCGCTGCCTGCAAGGGTGCCGGCATCTCATACAGGCAGTGGTTTGAGTCCTGGCTGTTCCACTTCTGATCCAGCTCCCTGCTAATGCACCTGGGAAAGCAGCAGAAGCTGGCCCAAGTGCTTGGGCCTCTGTACCCACATGGGAGACCCGCTGAAGCTCCTGAAATGGAGGAGCAGCCATTTGGGGAGTGAACCAGTGGATGAAATCTCTCTCTTTCTCCCTCCCTCCCTCCCTCTCTCCTTCTATCTCTGTAATGTTGCCTTCCAATTATATAAAATAAATATTAAAAAAAAAAAAAGGAAAGAAGAGGCCAGCGCTGTGGGTTAAAGCCTCAGACTGAAGGTCTGGCATCCCATATGGGCACCAGTTCTACAACCAGCTGCTCCTCTTCTGATCCAGCTCTCTGCTATGGCCTGGGAAAACAGTAGAGGATGGCCCAAGTCCTTGGGCCCCTGCACCCACGTAGGAGACCTGGAAGAAGCTCCTGGCTCCTGACTTTGGATCAGGGCAGCTCTAGCCATTGTGGCCATTTGGGGAGTGAATGAGTGGATGGAAGACCTCTCTCTCTCTCTCTCTCTTTCTCTCTCTCTCTCTCTAAATATATATATACATATACCTTTATCTGTAATTCTGTATTTAAAATAAATTTTTAAAGAAATTTTGAGTAAGAAGGGACTCTTTACCAGTATTTTCATTTAAGTTTTTGTATGTTTGTGGGTTTGTTTTCTACTTTTCAATGTTACTTTCTTATTGTTTATGGTATTAAAATCTCCCTGGGTGGTTCAGGTGCCTGAGTGGGTGGTGCCTCCCCATGCTCCTCTCATCATGCACCTCTGATCCAGCTTAGTTCTCAAACTGCTCGCTCTCCCAGCTTTTACCTGCCCAGTTATTAATTCATTTAAAATAAACCCTCTTTAAGTTAGCCTAAGTTCCTGATACCCACATGGAGATCTAGATGGAGTTCTTGGGTCCTGGCTTTGGACTGGTCCAACCTCGACTGTTGTGGCCATTTGGGGAGTGAACTAGCAGATCGAAGATTGCTCTCTTTCTCTCTCTATATATATAGATGGAGCTACCTTTCAAATAAAAAATAAATAAATCTTTAAGAAAAAGTGACATGGAACAATTCCTTAGAAGGGGCTGTGCTGGGGACGGCACTGTGGTGCAGTGGGTTAAAGCTCTAGCCTGCAGCATTGGCATCCCATATGGATGCTGGTTCGAGTTCCGGCTGTTCCACTTCTGATCCTGGTCCCTGCTAATGTACCTGGGAAGGCAGCGGAAGATGGGCCAAGTCCTTGGGCCCCTGCACCTTTGTGGGAGACCTCGAAGAAGCCTCTGGCTTCAGATCAACTCAGCTGCGCTCCGGCCATTGTGGCCATTTGGGAGTGAACCAGTGGATGGAAGGCTGCTCTCTCTCTCTGCCTCTCTGTAACTCTGTCTTTCAAATAAATAAAATAAATCTTAAAAAAAGAGTACTGTGCTGCATGTTAGATACCCATAGTGCTTTCTGATGAATGACATAACTAACAATAACCCCACCAGTTTCCATCCATTAGGGATAGTATATGCCTGTTGAGAACCACTCATGAATAGGATGTCGGTTTATTATTATTATTATTATTAGATGATATTTTTAAAAATAACTTCTATTTTACAATATTTGTAAATAAATTGATAATTGCCTGCATTTTGCCACCCAGTATAATTAGTATAAATATCTTGTTATATATCTATCTTGCCATTTTTGGTTCTCTAAATGGTTTTTCCCATTCAAAAATGGGATCACTGAATAACCTTTTTTTAGGGGTCTGGTGCTGTGGCATAGTAGGCTAAGCCTCCGTCTGTGGCACCAGCATCCCTTATGGGAGCTGGATTGTGTCACGGCTGCTCCTCTTCCAATCAAGCTCTCTCTTGTGGCCTGGGAAAGCTGTGGAAGATGGCCCAAGTACTTAGGCCCCCACACTTGTATGGGACACCCAGAAGAAGCTCCTGGCTCCTGGCTTCGGATTGGCTCAGCTTCAGCTGTTGCGGCCATTTGGGGAATGAACCAGTGGTGGAAGACGTTTCTCTGTCTTTCCCTCTCTCTATCTGTAACTCTACCTCTCAAATAAATAAATAAATAAATAAACAATGCTACTGGGCTTTACTTGATTCACATGTCTTTAAAAACTCTTGGTGAAATCATGTTTATTCTTGATGTGATTATAAAGGTAGCACAGTCTCGGGGCCAGAGATGTGCTATAGCGGGTAAAAGCCACCGCCAGCCTCCCATGTGGGCGCCGGTTCTAGTCCCGGATGCTCCTCTTCCAGTCCAGCTCTCTGCTATGGCCTGGGAAAGCAGCTGAGGCCCAGGTCCTTGGGCCCCTGCACCTACGTGGGAGACCCAGAAGAAGCTTCAGATCGGCGCAGCTCTGGCTGTTGCGGCAATCTGGGGAGTGAACCAGTGGATGGAAGCCCTCTCTCTCTGTCTCTACCTCTCTCTGTAACTCTGTCTTTCAAATAAATAAAATAAATCTTTAAAAAAAAAATCTCTCTCTCTGCCTCTGTCTCTCTGTAACTCTGCCTTTCAAATAAATAAATAAATAAATAATATTTTTAGAAAATTAGCAAATCTCATGTAAGATGCAGACAATGCACATGCATGCATCTCTTTTTAATGCTAGCGGTTACTAGCTTGGAAAATGCAAATTAGAATCACAGTGAGATCTGAGTGTCACCTCATAGATGTTAGGATCCTATTAAAATGGGGTATGTGCTAATCCTAGTGGTTAAGAGGCCTGTTTGCAGAGTATCTGGGTTTGATGCCTGATGGTCCAGCTTCTGATTCCAATTTTCTGCTAATAGAGAAATTAGCAATGATGGCTAAGAGTCCTGGATTGAGTTCCTGGCTCCCGGCTTACGCCAGCCCCTGCCTTTGCAGGCATTTGAGAGTGAGCCAGTGGGTGAGAGAACACATTCTTCTCTCTCTCTCTCTCTCTCTCTGCCTGCCTCTCAATAAATACATTAAAGATACAAAGATAGGATAACAAATGTTGGTGAGGGTGCAGAGAACAGGGAACCCTCGTTCACTGCTGGTGAGAATATAAATTAATCCAGCCACCTTTGAAAAGAGTATGGAGGGCCCTCACAAAATTAAAAGTAGAGCTGTCTGATAATGTAGCAGTTTCTCTTCTAGTATATACACGAGATAGTAGAATCAGCAGCTTGTAAATGCTCCTGCACTCACATACTCATTGCAGCATAGATAAGAAGTGGCAGTAGTCTTCTAAGTGTTCCTTGGCAGATGATTGGATAAAGAAATTGAGGTGTATCTAAACAGCAGAATACCATTCAACTGTGAAAAGAAGACTCTGCTGTTTGCAGCAACATGGAATGAAACTGGAGAATGTTATGCGTAGTGAAATAAGCCAGACAACAGCAACAAATATATCGTGTTATTATATGTGGGGTCTGTCAAAAATGTCAGAAGAGAGTAGTATGATGGTCATCAAGTTTGTGGGAAATGAGGAGTTTTTTTTTTGTTTTAATTTATTTTTATTTATTTGAAAGACAGAGTTACAGACAGAGGAAGAGCCAGAGAGAGGGGGGTCTTCCATCTGCTGGTTCACCCCCCACATGACCACACTGTGAGAGCTGAGCTGATCCTAAGCCAGGAGCCAGAGGCTTCTTCTGGGTCTCCCATGTAGGTGCAGGGGAGCAAGGACTTGGGCCATTTTCTGCTGCTTTCCCAGGCCACAGCAGAGAGCTGGATGGGAAGTGGAGTAGCCGGGACTAGAACCAGTACCCATGTGGGAAGTTGCCACTGCTGGCCAGGGCTTTAACCTGCTGCACCACAGCACTGGCCCAAATGGGGAAATTCAAGTCAGAGTACAAAATTGCAGTTAAGTGGGATGAACAAATTAGAAATGTAATATAAAGTGTGGGCCAACTTTCACCTAGTGGTTAGGATGCCCACATCACATATCAGAGGGCCTAGGTTTGAGTTCTGGCTCCAGTCCTAATTCTAGGTTCCTGCTAACACAGACCCGTGGAAGCAGCAGATGATGGCTTAAGGAGCTGAGTCCACTCCACTCACGTGAGAGATCTCGATTGAGCTCCTGGCTTTGTCCTGTCCCTTTCCCAACTGTGGCAGGCATCTGAACCAGCAGAAAGGGAGCTTTCTATCTTGTCTGTCTCTTTTGCTGTCTATATCTCAAATAAATAAAATTAATATACAGCATAATGATTATAGCTAATATTGTGTGCTGGAAATCGCTGAGAGTAGATTTCAGGTGCTCTTACCAAGCACAAAAAGGTGACTCTTTGAGTTGAATGTGTATTTCTTTGCTTGGCTGTAGTAATCATTTCATTACACACACACACACACACACACACACACACATACACACACACGCACACGCTTGAGAATACTTCAGAAGGTTTGTGGAAAATGGGATTAAAAATCTATTTTGATGCAAAAATTTTAAATTACAGTTTTTTCATACTGTCCATTTTCCATGAACTTTTTGAAGATCTCACACACACACAGATATATCAAAACATCATTGTACATCTTCAATATCTAAAGTAAACAAAAAAAGAAGAAAATGGTGTGGGATCAGGTTAAGTACAGAGCATGGGCTTGGGTGACCTTCAACAAGTGAATTAACCTCTGAAACCCTCAGTTTTCCTATCTGTGACATGTATTAGAGAAACTGTATGTAAGTGCCTGCCCTAGGAGTGATCCCAGTGTGTTCCCTGCTAATCTCCAAGAGCAGACTTCTGGTGGGCAGCAGGTGTGTCTCAGGCGCTGCCTCAGTATCTGGGCCATTAATCCACTGAACAAATAGGTGGCAGAGAATTTATTATTATCATTGGCTGAATAGACTTCATTTGATGTTTATTGTGGTTATACTCCCATCACAGGTAAACATTTACAACAATGATCCCATCAGATGGCTGTAGATCTTGCCCCAGGTAGGGTCATTTATTAGTTCAGGATAAAGGTGTTTTTTGGAAGCTCACCTGACTGTTGTATTTCTGTCTAGACATCGGTTGAATGTTGCTATTACTCTGGAATCTGGTCGAATGTTTGTGTAGCCCTGCCTTGGATGTATGTAATTAAATGTCTTTGCATCTGGTGTCTTCCTTGAGGCCAGCTGTGCCTAGACACTTCAGAGCTGTGAGAAGCTTGAAGTGATGTCTCTGGGACTCACTGGTACCTGTAAGACATCTCTACAGGTATGTTTTTTTTCTCATAATGGATACTCTTTTTCTTTTAAAAAATTCTCAGCTGTTAGAGATTTAACTCCTCAGTCCCTTTGAATAATGTAATGTGTAATTGTTGGAATTTTGAGAAAATAATTTTAAATGTGAATTAACTTTATAGGAGAGTTTCTGGATTCTGAAGGCCAGAGCATTTGGGCTGAAACAGTGGTTCTCAATCGTTAGCGTACATTCATTAAGTCTGAGCTGAAGTCCAAACTTCATATTTCTAGTACGTTCTCTTAATGCTGGTGCTGTTGCTCTGGGGACCAGACTAAAGAGGTAAAGACAATTAAAGAAGGCTGAGGAGATAGACAGTTAAAGGTATTAATAAGAAAAGGGAATGGGGTTCTGGTTTGTTTTGGGATAGAATGTCTTTTTGCTCCTTAAATCAACTGAGCAGTAAAGGAAGCTAATTTTGAAACCTGAAGATAAGGAAAACAGGCATAAACCATTGAAAATACTGTGTGATAACTCTAATGGACCTTCAAGTTAAGATAACAACATAGATTTGGAGATAATTATAGAAAAGTTACCTTCTTTCAGTGTAAGAGTTATGCATGTTCACATGGAAAGTATTATACAGAAAAAAATGTCTATTCTGGAGGTGAGGAAATTTCTCCAAAAGATGTTATCCCTTGAAGATATTTTCTGTTACATTTGAATATGACCTTGACCATATAGTTTTTTTTTTAATTTTGAGATTTTATTTATTTGAGAGGTAGAGTTACAGACAGAGAAATGGATTGGAAGAGGAGCAGCTAGGACTCAAACTGGCATCCATATGGGATGCTGTAGCCACAGGAGGAAGATTAACCTACTGTGCCACAGCGCCGGCCCCCAACCATATAGTTTTATAGCCTAATTTTTTTCTACTCAGTATTTTTTCATGTTATTAAATGTAATCGTGAAGCATTGTGTTTTAGGATATACTATCCTGAAAGAATATCCTCTTTTAAAAGCATATTGATACCTAAATCTTTTCAAACAATCCCTGACCCCTTTTCTTTTCCCGTAAGAATCAATTCCCTGAAGTGGAACAGGTAGGTCAAAGAATTTGTAATACCTAAAGTTCTTCTTTTTTAAGATTTATTTATTGGAAAGGCAGAGTAACAGAGTGAAGGAGAGACAGAAAGAGATCTACCATCCTCTAGTTCACTCCCCACATGGCCGTGGCAGCCAGACTGAACCCAGGAGCCAGGAACTCTTTCCGGGTCTCCCACATGGGTGTCAGGGCTCCAAGCACTCTGCGGCTTTCCCAGGTGCCTAACAGGAAAGTGGATCAGAATGGAGCAGCCAGGGCTGAACCAGTGAGCAGATATGGGATGCCAGCATTGTAAGCAGTGGCTTCACCTGGTGTGCCACAATGCTGTACACCCCTCCTTTTTTTGAATAATTTCATTTATTTGAGAGAGAGTGCTACCATCTGCTGATTCAATCTTCGAATGCCTGCATTATCAGGGTGCAAGGAGCTGCATTATCAGGAAGTTGGAGTTAGGAGCTTTCATTCGATATCAAACTTGGGTACTCAGTGTGGGATACGGTGTCTTAACTGCTAGGCCAAATGCAGTTTATCTTTCTTCTTGATTTATGTGAGCTCCTTATGCTGGGGGATATTAATTCCTGTGTCCCATGCTTCATGTCTTTATTCTTGAATTTTCATTTGCTTGCAAAATTTGTAATATTTTCTTTACTAAAAGTGTTTAAATTCCCCTCCCTACCATCTACTATTATTTTTTATTTTTTAAGATTTCTATCCATAGTGTCAAATGAGAAGGTCTTCTCTCCAAGATTTTGTAAATATTCACCTGTATTTTCATCTAGTACACTTTTATGTGTTTTTTTTTTTTTTGCAAGAATCTTTAAACCACCTATAAATCTTGTCATGTAAGCAAATAAATTTAGCCTAGTGTGCACAGTGCAATTTATATTTTCTAAATATTATTTGGTCACACTGTGAAACAGGCAAATGGTTCAGTCTCGCACTGTTCTGAGAAAGGCAGGGAATTCTGAGAAACTTAAAGGAGTAGAAGTCGGGGAGGAGGAGCAAGTGTGTGGGTGTGTGGGTGTTTGCAGCTCCCACTTCTCCAGGAACCACAGGCTCAGAGGGTCAGCTGTCTGTAGGCAGTTCTTGGACATCTAATAATAAACTGTTCTCAATGAACGTGGCACCTTCTGGTGCTGTTCTCATCCTCATCCACGCCGCAGGCCTTTTCCGTCTTGGTATCTGAAGCCTTCATCCAAATAGTCGGGCAGCCCAGAAACTCCATAGCTATTCCGATTGCTCACCCTTCTACCTACCTAATGTCTTCTCAGCTGCAAAGTCCTAAAGGCTTTCTGTTGGAAACCTATCCTGAATCTGACCACATCTATCCATTTCCGCAGTTAAGACCTTTGTCTGGGACACCGGTGTCTCTCGCGTGAGTGTTTGCCATGTTCTTGCTCCCCTTTTTGATTCCACTTTGCCTGCCTGTAACACATTCCATGGTGTAAAGCAGATCCGGTGATAACATTGCCTAAAAGTTTTCAGGACTTGCCATTACACTCAAAGTCCAAGCCTCATTATAAAAGATCTGTTTGTCCACTGTCAGTCGCCTCTCCAATTTCCTCTCCTATGCCACTCTAATTGTCTACTGTGCACCAGCCAAACTGGCCTCTTTGTATCTTTTGAACAGGTTCCTTTTCCTTTGAGTCTTTGTACTGCCTGAACTCCCCTGTAGAACTTCCCAGAAACTACCCCAGAGTCTTTCCAGGGAGGCTTTCCTTGACTACCAGGGCTCGGAAAAAGCTCCAAGCAGCACCTCTTGTCATCACCTACCTGTGACTCTGTTTTCTTTAGGGTAGTTTGTGAAATGACCTTATGGCTTTGTTTAGTTGTTTATTAGCCACATTCCCATTCTAGAATCTAAGCTTCCTGAGGACAGACACTCCTGTTTAGTATGCTTCTGAATGCCTAGCACTTAGCCCTGCACCCGGCGTGTAGTATGATACCCATTGAACGAATCCCACCCCATGGCACCTACTCACAATTGAATCGGAGCAGCTCAGACTTTTTTTATCTTGTTTCCATGTAAGGCTTTGTTTACAAAGTTTTCTTAGTTGACAAAATTTGGAAAATAACTTTCTCAGAAGACAAAGATTTATTCTAATGATATGAGGAAGAAGTGACTTTAATTTGATGTATCTGTTGGAATGTGCCACCCACTTCATAAATACATTGGTGTTACGGTTCCTGATTATTTTAACTTGAAGAGACAAACATGAATATAGCATGATTTTTTAAAAAATAATCTGGTTTGTTTTTCTTTTTAAAAGATTTTTATTTATTTATTTGAGAGGTAGAGTTACAGACAAAGAGGAGGAGAGACAGAGAGAAAGGTCTTCCATCCACTGGTTCACTCCCCAGATGTCCGCAGTGGCCGGAGCTGGGCCCATCTGAAGCTAGGAGCCAGGAGCTTCTTCCAGGTCTCTCACGCAGGTGCAGGGGCCCAAGGACTTGGGCCATTTCTACTGCTTTCCCAAGCCATAGCAGAGAGCTGGATCAGAAGAGGAGCAGCCGGGACTAGAATAGGCATCCACATGGGATACCGGCCCACAGGAGGAGGCTTAGCTCACTATAGTACAGTGCTGACCCCATGATTTTAAACATTTCCTGCCCAAGAGTACTTTTTCTTTACATCCTGGAATTGCATACCATAGATGGTTTTACCGTATAATTAGAAAAATTATTAGAGTGTTTTATTTTATGTTTGTCCTTTTTATAGAGTACTTCCTGAACCCCAAACCAAAGCGTTTGTATAGCCTGATTTTGTAAATATTTACATTTCAGCTATGTTGTTCGTACTTAAAAATGTTCCCATTCATCTCTGCATGGTATTTGTATCTCTTGTTCACCTTGATTGTAAACACGTTCATTTATGCTTCCTTGTAACTCCTCTCTGCATTAGTCCTCTAATGTGTACTGATTGCTGCCCTCTGTTAGTTGATTTGGTGACTTGTGTCCTGGTGCAGTTTCATTATTCTAGCTTTTGACTGCACTGTTCATTGGAAACTCAGCTCAATTTTGTTTCAAGTTATTGTTTTCTGTGTTTAACCAGTATAAAGAGATGGGCTTTAGTTTTTGCTTTATGTTTTTATGTTTTATTATTGGGGTTATGAAATCTGACAACTATTGATTTTATTGTGTAGTATACATTTTATGAAATAAGGTTTTATTATCATTTACAAGTTTTGCCTGAAATGCTGCTTTATGAATTTCAATAACTCTTCCTTTTCTGTTTTCTGATACATTTTTTTTACTATCAAATCTATATTTTTTCCCCAAAGAAACATTTTGTTTAAGGAATACAAACTTCAAGCATTTCATAAGTACAATTTTAGGAATATAGTGATTCTTCCCACCATACCTGCCCTCCCACCCACATGCACCCTCCCCCCCATCTCCCATTCCCAGTCCCATTTTTCACTAAGATTGATTTTCGATTAACTCTATACACAGAAGTCCAACTCTATACTAAGTACAGAGTTCAACAATTTGCACGCACACAAAAAAATGTTCATCACCAGTCAAGACAAGGGCTTTTCAATCATTGCATCTTGAAGTTAATTTAGCTTTTTTTTTTTTTTTTTAAGAAACTTAATTAACTTTAAAGAAGCACCCAAGAATGATACATCTTTTGGGAGCACTTAGACGTAATTATAATACGACTCTTTGAGGATAGAGGTCCTGTATGGGAAGTTAATACACAGTGACTCCTGTTAATTTAAAAATTAACACTCTTATCGAGGCTCTTGACATGAGCTGCCTAGGCTATGGAAGGCTTTTGGATCCACAAACTCCGTCAGTATTTAGACAAGGCCATAGCAAAGTAGAAGTTCTCTCCTCCCTTCAGAGAAAACTGCCTCCTTTTTTGATGACCACTTTGCATTGGAGTCTGACCCACCAGAGTACTTTATGTAGTACTTTTATGTGCTTTTTTGCCACAGTGTCTTGACTTTCTCTACCTAAAATGCTCTCATGGGCTTAGCCAGACCAGAATGCTTCAAGGGCTGATTGTGAGGACAAAGTGCTACTTGAAGTGATTGTCATTCTGTGAGTCTGCTGTGTAGACTGCATCCCATGTTGGAACGTTCACTCCTTTGTAATTCTTCTGGTAGATACTTTATCATCCTTATAGTTTTAATCTATTTAGGTGTTTTGCTAGTTATCTTGGTTTTTTTGTAACAGCCTATTCTTAATAGATAGACCTATAGTGTTCTTTTGCATATTTTGTTTCTAAGATAAATAACCTTCTTAAAAATTCCAGTTAATTTATTTCAAAGGGAAAATGGTGTGTGTATATATATATATATATATATATATATATATATATATATAGAAAGAGTTACAGAGAGAGGTAGAGATAGAGAGAGAAGTCTTCCATCCTCTGGGTTACTCCCCAGATGGCCACAACGGCTGGAGCTGCGCCAATCCAAAGCCAGGAGCCTGGAGCTTCTTCTTGGTCTCCCACATGGGTGCAGGGGCCCAAGGATTTGGGTCATCATCTTCCACTTTCCCAGGCCATAGCAGAGAGCTGGATTGGAAGAGGAGCAGCCAGGACTAGAACTGGTGCCCATATGGGATGCTGGCACTTCAGGCCACAGCACCTGACCCATGGTAGATTTCTTTTATGTGGACATTGCTTGTTCTCTGTGTCCTGTGGAATATTTTCACTGGTGCTGTGATTTCAGGATTTTCTTTTCTTTTTTATTTTAAAAAATATGTAATTTATTAATTTTTTTTATTTGTAAGAAAAACTTTATTTTCATTGATATTTCATTTAGCATAATTTCAAAGTGAGTCTGTGCTCTAAGATGAGCAAAAGAACAATCACCCTGAAACTAATAAGCGTCTTTTCCCCGTTTCTCTGAGCAGGGCATGAGGTTTGAGATACCCCAATGTTGATCTCAAACATTTTAGACCTTGAGATTTTACCCACAGATACAGAAAGAAGAGAGAATACCAGTGCACAAGAATCAAAACTGTATGATGGTCTTCATTAGGTCCGTGTATCATATATTCACCACCTCTGTGTGGCTGTAATGATTATGACTAATTTTTCCCATCAAGTTCAGCATCATGTTTTTAAGATAAAATACCAGCATATGTAAAAACACTGCACTTATTTCCTGAATACATTGCAAACAGTGGAAGTTCGGAGAGTTTAATTCTTCGTGAGTCCAGGATGGAGCGTGAAGCCTACTGATGGGGTCTATCCAACATGCTGATTCCAACTTTGGCGACCATCAGCAAACTCACCTGCTTTTGCGTAGCCGATGATTCCACCAGTAGCGACCAGTACTGCGTAGCCAAAGCCAAAATAGTGTAAAGGCACTAGTGGGCCTGTGTCCTTTCCCATTGTCCCCTTGTCCTCTGTCCAGGCGGGAGACGATGGCTGGCCTGCACCCGCAAGTACCGGAACCGCTCTCCCGAAGTCCTGGGCTGCAGCTAGAGGGCACGCAAGCCGTAAATCGAGGGCAAAAATATGTAATTTATTTGAAAGGCAGAGTTACAGAGAAAGGGAGAGGTCTTCCAACCGTTGGTTCACTCTCCAAATGGCTGCAACAGCCAGTGCTGGGCCAGACTGAAAACAGGAGATTGTTCCAGGTCTCTCACATGGGTGCAGGGGCCCAAACCCTTGGGCCATCTTCCACTGCTTTCCCAAGCACATTTGTAGGCAGCTGGATCGGAAGCAGAGCAGCCCATGGATGCCAGCATTGCAGGTGGCAGCTTTACCCACTGACTCTACAAAGTTGGCCCCCTCAGGATTTTCTTTAAGGGAATTTCATATGTGTCTAAAGGTTGACTGAGAAGACAGCTCTAAATGTCTGAAGTTCAGTAAAGGGCCTGCCCAGACTTGTGGAGAGGAAGCAAACCAATCAGTGGGCTTGTGATTGCATGGCTTCGAGGGGACCAAAATGTCATTATCTGCCTCTTCCAACATTAAGTTATAGTCAGGGACATGTATGAATTAGTCAGTTTTTGCTAATTTATTCTGCAGTAACAACCTCCAATCTCCATAGTTTACAACAACAAACAGTGGTTTCTCCTGCTGATAGATGTGGGCGTCATTCCTGGGCCCGGAATGAAAGAGCAGAAGAGTCAGGGTAACAATTGCAGAAGTAGCTCTGAGTGCTTCTGCTCCGGTGGTACCTGTGGCTTCTGCGCAGCCTTCTTTGGTCAGAAGCCAGGCGGATGATAGTGCACGGCCTCCATGACCGAGGAGGATGCAGGGCTGCAGGAAGTTCAGGGGAAAATAACATTAAACCTAAGTTTATGTCGCTGCAAAAAGTTTTGTAAAATCTGTACCTCATTTTTTTCATAGTACACATTTCTGTGAACTTCTTCGAGACTGTTGTATGCTTGTGTTTTGATTTGTTGTTGTTGTTGTTGTTAAAGATTTATTTTATTTATTTGAAAGGCAGAATTATAGAAAAAGAGAGAGAGAGAGAGAGAGATAGAGAGATAGATAGGTCTTTCATCCACTAGTTCACTCATCAAATGGCCACAATGGCCTGCCCTGGGCCAGGCCAAAGCCAGGAGCCTGGAGCTTCTTCTGGATCTTCCATGTGAATTCAGGGGCCAAGCAGTTGGGCCGTCTTCTACTGCTTTCCCAGGCCATTAGCAGGGAGCTGGATCAGAAGTCGAGCAGCCAGGCCAGCGCCGCGGCTCACTAGGCTAATCCTCCGCCTTGCGTCACCGGCACACCGGGTTCTAGTCCCGGTCAGGGCGCCGGATTCTGTCCCGGTTGCCCCTCTTCCAGGCCAGCTCTCTGCTGTGGCCCGGGAGTGCAGTGGAGGATGGCCCAAGTGCTTGGGCCCTGCACCTCATGGGAGACCAGAAGTACCTGGCTCCTGCCATCGGATCAGCGCTGTGCGCCGGCCGCGGCGGCCATTGGAGGGTGAACCAATGGCAAAGGAAGACCTTTCTCTCTGTCTCTCTCTCTCACTGTCCACTCTGCCTATCAAAAAAAAAAAAAAAAAAAAAAAATGAGCAGCCAGGACTTGAATTGGCACCCACGTGGGATGCTGGCACTGCAGAAAGCAGCTTAACTTGCTTTGCCACAACGCAGTCCCTAAAATTTTTTGCACTAAAAAAAAAAACCTTTTTTTTTTTTTTTTAAGATTTATTTATTTATTTCAAAGGTAGAGTTACAAAGAAAGGGGGAGAGAGAGAGAGAGATCTTCCATCCATCCGCTGGTTCACTCCCCAGATGACTACGTTTGCCAGGGCTTGGGCGGGCCCAAACCAGGAGCTTCATCTGGGTCTCCCACGTGGGTGGCAGGGGCCAAAGCACTTGGACCATCTCAGCTGCTTTCCCAAGGTGCATTAACAGGGAGCTGGATCAGAAGTAGAGGAGCCTGGAGTTGAGCCAGCGTCTAGATGGATCACGGCAACGTAACTCACTATGTCCATCACAATGCCAGCCCCTAAACCTAAACCTTTATTTTTTTAAAGTTGTTTTTATTTATTTGAAAGGCAGAGTTAGAGAGAGAGAGAGTCTTCCATCTGCTAGTTCATTCCCCAAATGGCTGATCCAAAACCTGGAGCCAAGAGGTTCTTCCAGGTCCCCCACATGGGTGCAGGGGCCCAAGCACTTGAGCCATCTTCTGCTGCTTTCTCAGGTGCATTAGCAGGGAGCTGGATTGGAAGTGGAACAGCTGGGACTCAAAATGGCATCCTTATGGGATGCCAGCACTGCAGGCAGTGGCTTTACCTCCCTATGCCACAGCGCAGGCCCCTAAACAGCAGGTAAACCTAACTCTTAATGTCAATTTCCCTAAAGTTTTTGAAGTGCCCTTGCATTATTTCCTCCAACCCCCCTCCATCAGCAGGAAGAGAAGGTTGGAACTGGTAAGGGTGGGCAGCAAATGTCTGACAATGAAAGGTTCTACCTTTTTTCAAGGTGCGAGGTTGGAGTGAGAAGGTTTGCAGCCTATAACATGAAAATGAGAACAATATGAAAATGAAAACTTGTTAGTTAGATCTTCATTACCTTTTCCAGGATGTGTTCAGAAAGTGGATCTAATGGATGGAAACTGCTGAAATGTTTGTTGAATGAATGGACAAAGGTGTAATGGATGCACAGACAGTCTTTAGAGCAGTTCCTGTAGTAGAATCTTATATATAAAATGAGAGGAGCTCTTCTGGAGGGTCATTTTGCCATATGAAAAAACTGCTTTATAAAAAACTGTGCTTTGATCTACATATTCATGATAGGAAAATTACAAAGTATGTGTTAAATTTAGGCAAAGTAAAGATTGTATTCTCTTTGGCCACTAAGGACAGCTACTGATTCTTTGTTATATATCTCCCCCCCCCCCATATAGTTATTGGACATCATCCGTATTTATGGTCAGATGGTAATCACTTAGTTTTGTCCTTTTCATATCCTCTCACTTGTAATGTTGCAAATCAGCAACTGTAAGGGTCACAAGTCACAATGGCTAAGTATAAGAATATATATTTTTTCCTTTAATTTGAGGATTGAAGATACAGAGAGCTTCCATCTGCTGGTTTACTCCCCGAATGGCTGCAGCAGCCAGGGTTGGGTCAGGCTGAAGCTGAGTGGGAACTTACTCTCAGTCTCCCACATGGGTGGCAGTGACCTGCTGCTTCCAAGGTTACACATTAGCACGAAGCTGGAATCAGTGGCACTAGGACTCCAACCCAAGCAGTGTGATACAGGGTACGGGTATCTCAAGCAGTGTTTGAACTGCTGTGCCTAACACCTGTCCTGTATATTATTAATTTAAAGTTTCTCTCTTCCTGACTCTACTTCTCCATATGAACCATTCACTTAATCAAAGGTTAAACGTTAGAACGTTTCACTCTCTTCTGACCATGAAAAGATTCGAAATTAGCAGAATGATGAGAAGTAGACAGGTGGCATGAAGAATTAGGAGCCCAGGTGTTTCTGGATTGTATAATCAACTCCTGAAGGATCTATCTTGGACTCTTCTTCTTTTCCTCAGAAATCACTTTTTGTATCAGAATTTGTCCAGTCTTTTGAATAATCTGAAAGTCAAGAACTTGCTGAGAAGTTAATTTTAGTCCTGCAATCTTTTTTGTGACCAATACAGTAGATAAACTTAGTGTGAGTCATTTAAGAACCTTGCCCCCTGCTTGAGCCTCTCTGTGGAGGGCTCTGTTTGTGTAAGGCAGAAGCATTTCTTAGCTAGCGAGTGATCCTTTGTGTGAGCAGGCCTTTGTACAAGTTCACTGTGCCTTGGTCTTTTGCATCATTAATCATCTTTGCTCCAAACCTTGGAAACGGGGCTGAGACTTGAGTCATCTGCTCTTCCTAGGGCTGGAAATCCACCCTGCTGAGGTGAACGTGTGAAATGTCTGCTGATCTCCGTAGAGATCTGAGGACTGGTTTGTCTCCTGTAAGGCACAGATTAGATTCCTAATAAATATGTTACTAAAAGCTACCTTTTGTGTCCATTTTACAAAGAGGTCTGATCAGGGTATACTTGACAAGACTAACAACTTATTTATTAAGCGTATTTGAATAGCTCCTGTACTTAGTGAAATTTCCAAGTGTTTTGAAATACCAAATGTTGATTGAAAAAGGCTGGTGGCCAGTTTTCATTTGAGTTTTGATGAATTTATCTATTTTAATTTTTGTGGTTGCTATTTCAGAAACACCCACTCTGCCAAGTAGGCTAGTAATGCACAGAATGACAGCTTAAGTGATGTGTGTGTGCTGTTGAAGCAGATGCCTCTCACCAAGCCAAGCTACCAGAGAGGAGAAAGTAAGAAGAAGTGAAGCCACTTTGTAACATCTGTTAGAGACTAATGTGAGACTAAGGCACTCTTCCTCCTCCATGCTAGATTTTATTTCGATTTGTCCTGTTCTGTTATTGCCTTTTAGTTAATTCCATATTAGTTGAGTGCTGACTTCTTAAAGAAATGTGATTCAGTAATGAGAGTTTCCATGTAACTGCTTATCAAATCTAATCTGCATCTCCTTAAGAAAAGTGTCCATTATTAAGGTCAACTTTCGGGTCAGACATTAATCTTCACTGTCAAGTGTTTCACATCCTTTCTGGAGACGAAATTGATCTTGGTGGCCTTCTGTCAGAACATTGATTCTGTTGAAAGCACAGTCGGGAATTTGGTCTCTTTTGTGTTATAATTCTTACCAGGATCTGAAAGAATGAAATTTTCCAAATGTGGAAAAGTATGACTTATTAAGAGACTTTTTATTAAGACTAAGGTAATATGCTGAACAATTAATTTAATCTATGATTAATACTTAGAAACCAATGTAAAGGATAGTTAGAAATTTGCCAAATTTTATTTAAAATCTAGATTTGGGGTAGAAACAGTTCCCCTAAAGTATATTACAGTTTCCTGTCGTTATCTCAGAAAGCCTGTCTTTCAGAATGAAAGAAAAAAAAAATGACCAGTCTTTCCTTCTAAATCAGGCTTAATTGCAATAACACATAAAGGAGGGAAAACATTAATCTAAAGACAGATAATTTCCTAATTTAACCTTGTCCTGTTGTGCAAACAACAGAAAACCTGTGGGGTCATCCTATTGTTTTTTAACTTTAAAGAATTTAACAAATTGCCCTATTCTTTTTGAAATTCTTGTTTGAGTAACTCTTAGAGAAATAGGCAATTTGAAAAGCATTTACTTTCTAAAATCAGCTTCTTCTCTCTCTACTTACCCTTTTTACTTTGAAAAATTCCAACATGTATGAGGAAAGGGGAGAAGGAAACCAGAGGCCAAGGGATGCATTGCCCATCTTCAGTTACAGTTTGGTCAATCTTGGTCAGTTGCTGATTTTGAAGCAATTTCTAGACATCATATCATTTCATTAAAGCAAGTTGCTGTATATCCTCTTGGTATTAGCCAAACTGTTAAGGACCTAATAAGACTGTAAGGAGACAGTCTGTGGATTACAGAGCTTAAGTTTTAGGTAAGAAGCTCATGTTTTCACTGGCTGCTCAGTGTTCAGGCAATCAGGGACTTTCTTCAGGTGTCTCTTGTCTTTTAAATAGAAATGTATTTGCAGAGTTCTTATCTTTTTGGAAATTCCTGCAGCAAGTTTAAGTTTAGTGCTGCTTTGGCTGTGCTTTAGCTAAATCCTATTATAGGGAAGAATGAATTATTTCACTAAGAGTTGGCTTTGAGAGTAGTTAGATGTATTGGGTATATTTAGGAAGCCCTTAAGGCTGTAATAATATACCAGCTTTGAAAGTTACCTCATAACAGTAGTGCTTCCAAAGCACAAATAACATACTTAAAGGTGATCTTTTTTTCCCAGCCATCAGTGGGACAGTTAATTTTTTTGAGTCAAAATCTTTAAAAAATTCAAGTACTGTAGGTCTGCAAGTTGGTTGACT
Organism: Oryctolagus cuniculus; assembly: GCF_051225735.1. Lineage (NCBI taxonomy): Eukaryota > Metazoa > Chordata > Mammalia > Lagomorpha > Leporidae > Oryctolagus > Oryctolagus cuniculus. The sequence goes on along the minus strand of NC_142870.1, from coordinate 11,335,375 downwards.
CATCCTTTGTTATTAAATCTATGGGTTTCCCAGGCCAGGGCTAGCTTTTGTATCCTCTGACCTTGCACTTTAAACTGAATTCCTTTTGTCCTTTGAAGGAGGCATAAAACTGTCAGTTCCTGCTGGTGAGTGTGGGCAGTAGGATTTTCACTTTTCTCTATAATTTCTTGAACTCGAAGTGACTTTAATGATGATCATAATAACTGTTTCTCAGTTTAGTTGTAAAAAATAGATTTACCAGACTGAATAGAATATTGGAATCTTACTTCTAAAGCTAAAGTCAATTTTGCCGTGATTGTTAATTCTTTTTTTTTAAATATTTTATTTTATTTTATTGACAGGCAGAGTGGACCGTGAGAGAGAGAGACAGAGAGAAAGGTCTTCCTTTGCCGTTGGTTCACCCTCCAATGGCCACCACAGCCTGCACACAGCGCTGATCCGATGGCAGGAGCCAGGTGCTTCTCCTGGTCTCCCATGGGGTGCAGAGCCCAAGCACTTGGGCCATCCTCCACTGCACTCCTGGGCCACAGCAGAGAGCTGGCCTGGAAGAGGGGCAACCGGGACAGAATCCGACGCCCCAACCGGGACTAGAACCCAGTGTGCCGGCGCCGCAAGGCGGAGGATTAGCCTAGTGAGCCGCGGAGCCGGCCTATGATTGTTAATTCTTAAAACTGGGATTGACTTTCATGTTTTACTGCATTTCATGACTTGGTTGTGTGGTACGCTTCAAAGTGCTGGGCTGAGCCAGATCAGTGATCTTATTAGTATGATTAAATATGTTTTTACTTTTCTTCAGAGCTAAACATAAGTAATTATATATTTTTTTAAAGATTTATTTATTTATTTGAAAGTCAGAGTTACACAGAGAGAGAGAAAGAAAGAGAGAGAGAGAGGGAGGGAGAGAGGGGGAGAGAGAGAGAGAGAGAGAGAGAGAGAGAGAGAGAGAGAGAGAGGTCTTCATCTGCTGGTTCACTCCCCAATTGACCACAATTGTGCTGATCTGAAGTCAGGAGCCAGGTGCTTCCTCCGGGTCTTCCCACAGGGGCATAGGGGCCCACGGACTTGGGCCATCTTCTGCTTTTTCCCCAGGCTTCAGCAAAGAGCTGGATCAGAAGCAGAGCAGCCGGGACTCAAACTGGCACCCATATGGGATGCCGGCACTTCAGGCAGCAGCTATACCTGCTATGCCACAGCGCTGGCCCCAGTAATTATGTTTGTATTCCACCTATATCACAGAAATATTGTTAGAATTACTATAATTAGTTGTTTTGAAAATTCACAGAAATATTTGAGCTGATTCACAGATTGAAGCTATATAAAAGCGAGGTGTTATTGACAGCCACCTTTTCTGGATGTGTGTTTTTGGCACTATATGTATTTCATTTTCTCTTTTTCTGATATATGTGCTGAAAAATATTCTGAGATTGTTCCTCTTCATGTTTTTTGTAGCTAGGATGCTACGAAAGCTTCGTGTGTCCTGTTTTTGGTGTACAGTGATGTGTCTGGATGGGTGGCTAAGTCAATGGCAAGGTAATTGAACTGTGCTAAGTGCTCGGCCGTGTATCCTCCTGGCCTCTCCCCTTTCAGGGTAGAGTTACTGTTTGCAGCGACACATTGCAGTGTCCGTGCCTGGGCAGCCTGAATCAGTTTGCCTGTTGCCTGGCTGTCTTGGGCTCGATTTTTGTCTGATTCCACTCCCTCCCTCAGTGCATTTTATATCTTAAATTTCACAGTGAGTGATCTGTTTGTCTGCTGTAGGGCAGGTTAATGGTATCTAATTACTCGAAATGAGATTCTTCCCATCACATGGCATGAATTAGAGAGTCATGGAACTAACAAATGAGCAGATTTTTAAAACACAATTAGGACATGTGTATTTTGTAGAATGTACGTTCGTTTTTAGTCTTAACAATAGCTGGTTAGGCTTATACTTAATATTTGAAAGCATTTCCCAGTCTCATTAGGAGGTTACAGGCATGAGCTTTTCATATAATAAGACGATCTGTGGTGTATTCAGTGTTTGATGTTTCTAATTCAGAGTTTACAGGATGTGGAGTGGTAGATTTCCAGAGGGTGTAGTCTGTTTTGTGACACTGTTATGCTGACTTGCACAAATGGTTAGTTTTTGTTACATTTGGAAATGAATTAATGTTTAGGAACAAATGTGATGACTTTCCTGGGGTTGCATTCTGAACACCTAGGTCGATAGGAAAGTGGCTTCTCTAGTGTTGAACAGGGCTCTCCCCCAGCGACATGGCTTAACAGGTTAAGCTACCTCCTGCCACACTAGCACCTCATGGATGCTGGTTCCAGTCCTGGCTGCTCTACTTCCAGTCCAGCTCCCTGCTGTTGTGTTTTAGAAAAGCAGCAGAAGATGGCCGAAGTCCTTTGGGCCCCTGCATCCATGTGGGAGACCTGGATGAAGCTCCCGGCTTCTGGCTTCGGACTGGTGCAGCACTGGCTGTTGAAGCCATTTGGGGAGTGAACCAATGGATCGAACATGTCTCTCTGTAACTCTGCCTTTTCAAATAAATAAATCTTTAAAAGGTTTTTTTGTTTTTTTTTTTTTTAAAGAAAGAAAATGGGCCTTCTTCGTTGTAACACAACTTGAATTGGCATCCTTGATAATCATCTTACTTTTAAAATCTTCCTAAAATCAAAAAGTAACAAACTTTGATACTAAGTAAATAAAATAAGGAAACTTGATGTTAAGCTGATTGATTTTCAGGCCAAATAAATGAAGACTTTCTAAGAAAAACTTGAGCTGTGTACAGATAAAGAGGGATTTCCTAAACATTTCCATTGTTGCTTCCAGAATGCCAAATTTCTAGAATGTGGTTACCTAGTTTATCTCAAAAGAACTGCCTCACCCATGTTAGAATATTAAGTTAAAAAATCATTAATGTTTTAAGCAATGGTTTTGATGTTCCTTGGAAAGTTATATATTTAAACATCAGTTTTATTAGTTAGACTGTATTTTATATATTTGTGTCAAAACTCCAAATAACTGACTTAAAACTTACTGACTAATATTTAGGGATAGGAAACTAGTGACTTATTTCTGCGTTATTCTTTGGAATATATTTGGGATCAAAATCAACTTTGAAGATTGCCTTTTTTTTTTTTTTTTTTTTTTGGCTTTGGTATTTTATTGCTGCTTTGGAGAGTTAAAACTGGTCCCCAAAGCAGGAATCTGAATGGAGAGAGATTGTTGAATTCCAGATTTAAGCAGGTGAGGACCCCATGACCACTGGAGGTGGAAGGGTGATCACGGATTACTCAGTACTTCATCCAGTACCCATGATTTGTTTTCCTTTTATTGGCCAAACCGTGTGATAGATGCTGGGAATGCAGAGAGATAGTCCTTGCTCTCAAGGATGTAGCCTTGACGGGGAGAGAGGGAGAGAGGGAGAGAGGGAGAGAGGAAGAGAGAAGCAGTTTCCAGTGAACTAGATCTATTGTTAAGAGCAAGCTCAGAGAACAATAGAGGATAGCCGCTGAAACTTAAAGTATGAGCATGACACATGGCCTAAGTCCAAGATGGAAGAGGAGGAGAAACAGAGGCCCTGGACACTGTTTGGTAAAGGGGAAACTTCATTCTTCCCCAAGGATGGTTTACCAGTGAACAGTTGCAATCTGTTGTAGTTGTACAGGGTAGCCAATATTTATGGTTGCATAATGTCAATGCACTAAGCTGTCTATATTAGTCCATTTTCTGCTACTATAAAAAAGGAGTTGAGGCCTGATAGGTTGTAAGGCAAGCTCGGGGAAACTTGTAAACATGACCGTATTGGTCTGCTGTGCTGCTCTAACAAAGCACCACAGACCTAGACCAGGGTGCCTGAGCGTGGAGGTCTGGGAAGGGCTCTCTTCCTGACCTGCGGCGGCCACCTTCTTGCTGTGTCCTGTGGTGAGAGAGACTTCATCTCTCTGGTCTCTGTTCTTAGAAGGACCCTAATTCCGTTCAGTTTACCTCCCAAAGACCTGATCTCCAAATACTGTCCCTTTGGGGGTTAATTTTGATTTGAGAGAAGGCATTTGGTGTAGCAGTTGGGGTACCAGTGAGGCATCTGCATCCTGAATCGAGCGCCTTGGTTCAGGCGCTGGCTCTGGCCGCTGACTCCAGCTTCCTGTGAGTGGAGGCTGTGGAAGGCAGCAGGTGATGCCTCATGTTAGTTAGGGTACTGTCACGCGTGTGGGAGACCTGGATTGAGCTCCTGCCTCCTGGCTTTGACCTGGCTCAGCCCTGGCTGTTGCTGGCATTTTGGGGAGTGAGCCAGTAGATGAGAGGTCTCTGTCTGTATGCCTCTCAAATAAAAAATAAAAATTAGAATTTCAGATGTTTTGAATATCAGGCAACTTTAAGCATTTATCAATTATCTGTTTTGTAAAAACTCTTCAAATATGATTGTGTTCTATGAATTTTATGAATCAGGTGATTAATAAATGGTAATGTGAATTTTTTGTGTGTGATTTTACTCATTTTTTTAAAAGCTTGTACAATTGCTATTCTCTTGAGCTTTTGTAGTCTACATTCAGAGGACGACATCTTTTTACATAAGGGTGAATCTCCTTGGATGACAAGACGTTCTGGAGGCTGCCTTCCTCTGCTGGGTTCCGTCGCTCTGGACAGCACCTCTTACCCACTTCCAGTGCTGCCATTCAAGGGCCGTCCTTGGCCGCAGTTTGTCTGTGAGTGTAATGCTTGGCTCCGGCCCTGGGTGCTGTTCTAGGAATACTTGTCACTGTGTGTGTGTCTGTTTTCCTGAGTGTAAGTCGTACTCATCGCTGTTCATTCTGCAGAGTGGCCTCTTACTCTCTGAGTTGGGGTTGGTAGGTTTTTTCATCTTGGCTCTCACAGTTCCATGGAAGGGCACAGGGCTATCTCATTTGATACAATGTAATAAGAGGGGTAACTGAATTGTACAAGTTTCAGATGTTTGTAAGAATGCTTGTAATACTTTATCCAATTTTTAGGCTGTCTGATATATTTTCTTTGCATTTTTTGAAACAAAAACATAGTGGTCACAAAATACTTAATGTATTATAATTTATCATAATTTACCTCGCTATGCTATTGAACATTTAAGATTATTTCAGTTTTTTTTTTTAAATAAAATCATAGTTGATGTCTTTGGACAATTATCTTTGTATTGTCAAGTATTTTCTTAGGGCAGATTTAGGATAGTAGTATTATTTATTGGATACAATGGCAAGAACATTTCTCTAATCTTGATACAGTCTGGTTACATTGCTTTCTAGAGGAATTGTGACCACTTGGCCTGCACACCAGCATTGTGCGTGTGAGATAGCGCTTTATGCGTGTGAGATAGGGCTTTATTTCCTATACCATTATTAATATTAGAAATTTGTAAATTTGTATTTTCATTTCATTTGAAAGATGCAGAAAGATCTTGAGATCTTCCCTCTTTTCGCTCACTCCCCAAATATCTACAATAAGCAAGGGCTAAGTCAGGTCAAAGCGAGATTGGCATTTAATTTGCTTATTTTGAGGACTTATTTTCTCCTTTTCGGTGAACTTTCCAAGCTAAGTTGATCTTAGTAAATTGGCTGTCATTGCTAAAGCAACGTTTCTCTTTGACAATTTTTTTTGGAAGATTTTGATTTTAAATTTATTTGAAAGTTAGAGTTACAGAAAGATGAGAAACAGAGCGAGTGAGTGAGAGAGATCTTCCACCTGCTGGTTCACTTCCCAATTGGCCACAATGCTGTGGCTGGGCCAGGCTGAAACTAGGAGCCTGGAGCTTCTGCCTGGTCTCCCACGTGGGTACAGGAGTTGAAGCACTTGGGCCATCTTCTATTGCTTTCCCACGCACAATAGCAGGGAGCTGGATCAGTAGTGGAACAGCCAGGTCTCGAACCAGCGGCCCATATGGGATGCCGGCATCACTGGCGGAGGTTTAACCTGCCACACCACAATGCCAGCCCCCTCTTTAACAAATTTTTTAATAATAAGAACCATTTTAAAATTGGGGTGTCAAGGAAGCAAGAAAAACTTCATCCAGAGGGAATGAAAGGGTTACTTTTATAGTGTCCACATCTAGATTAATGTTATTCAGAGAAAAACATATTGAATGAATTAAGTTTTCAAGTCACTACAGTTATCTTTTCAAAATCTTCCCAGTGTTATTTGGAGTTTTAAAGTGTAATAGCTGTACTGGATTTTGCAATAGTGCAGTCAAATGCAGTCAGCTTTGATGTACAAAAGTGCTTAAACTGGAATTCTAGATAAGTTGGGTTGTAATCCAAGCATGTTTTGAGTATAAAATTGGCTTCTATAAAGTTTGTTATGAGTAGAAGCGAACCTTTCTAAAGAAAATAACAAAATTGAGAAAATCCAGGATTTTTTTTACAAAGATTTTTATTTTTATTTATTTGAAAGAAAGAGAGAGAAATGTCTTCTGCTTGTTTACTTCCCCAAATGGCTGCTATGGCCGAAGTGAAGCCAGGAGCCAGGAGCTTCTTCCAGGTCTCCCAGGTGGGTGCAGGGGCCCAAGGACTTGGACCATCCTCTGCTGCTTTTCCAGGCACATTAGTAGGGAGCTGCATCAGAAGTGGAGCAGCCGGGATTGGAACTGGCGCCCATATGGGATGCTGGTGCTGCAGTCTAGGGCATTACCCGCAACTGCATATCACTGGCCCCAGGATTTTATTCTTTTTATAAAAATTTCAGGGCTGGTGGTATGGCGTAGTGGGTAAAGCCGCTGCCTGAGATGCTGGCATCCCATATGGGTGCTGGTTCAGAGTTCAGAGTTCAGGCTGCTCCACTTCCAATCCAGCTCCCTGCAAATGCATCTGTGAAAGCAGTGGAAGATGACTCAATTGTCTGGGGCCCTGCACCCACGTGGGAGACCTGGAAGAAGCTCCTGGCACCTGGCTTCACTCCAGCCATAGCAGCCATTTGGGGAAGCAAAGCAGATAGAAGACCTTTTTCTCTCTCTGCCTCTGTAACTCTGCCTTTCAAATAAATAAATAAATCTTAAAAAAAAAATTCAGATCACAGTGTGTTTGTGATTTTCAACAATAACTTCCAAAGTTCCTTTCTATACTTTAGTGGTGCAGACAGATCCACTTAAAGAAATCGAGTGAAATTTCCAGTCAAGATGACCAGCAGCAGGATTCTCTATAGCTTTTCTCTTTTCTCGGGCTTAAATCTATTTTAGTGCCTCTCAATCAAGTGAAGTGAAATTAAATATTTGAATCATGTATCTGTTGCCTTCTAAAACAGTCTGGTTTTCTGTTGGCTGCAGTCAATTTTGTATTTTAGTGATGCTAATGTTATGGAATGTTTTTTTCGTCTTAAAGCCTCCTAGTAGTGAATCACTTTGTTGTGCTAGGAGTCCTCTAGATCACTTAACAGAGTGCAATTGGTTTTTGTTAATGACTGCATTGTCCTTTGCTCTCATTCATGACATCCAGCTTTTTTCATGAACTTTGCTCATTCATTAGTAAATAATCTAGCAGTAGCAGCAGGAGGCAGCCAACATCTATGCAGGGATCAGATATTTCAATATGTACCTAAGCATATTTCCTTTATCTTGTGTTTGGGCAAATAGTTACCAGTGCTTAGCATATGCTCAAGGAGATTAAAATGTGTCTTTTTCCTCTTGGTGTAAGTGGTGCTAGAAGGTGGTTATTTTGGACAGATGTGTTTCTCTTTGCTATGCATTGGGGCACTGCATCCATGAAGGTATCAGTGATGGGACATGTTCACTGCCGTCTTCTGTGTACTCATTTTTTAAGAGTTAAGAGTAGCCGATGTCACTTTGACAGATGTATTCAAATGTAGCACATTTTGTAATTACTGGCTCATGGTGATATTTTAATACTGCATGCACATGTTTCATTTCTTCTTTTACTACAGTCTTATTTAATCCATCTAGTTGCAGCTGTTGCATTATTTTGTTGAAGCAGGCTTAGGAATCCAGAGGCCTGCCTTCTTTCTTGCTCTTTCCAGTGTGCAGTGTTAGGGTGCACAGCTGGTACTTTCACTGTAGTTTCTTGATGTGTTTTCTAAAGCCGGGGCTGTCTCTGAAACTTCGCTATGCCACTGCTCTGCAGGTGAACAGGCAGTACTATAATACTGGGTTTGGTTGCTGGCGTATTTAGAGAATTGACCAAACAATAAAGATGAAAGTCAGCATACTTGTTTTTGTTTTCTTAAGATTTATTTTATTTATTTAAAAGCGTTAACAGAGAGAGGTAGAGACAGAGAGCGAGTGAGAGCAAGAGAGCGAAAGGGAGAGGTCTTTCATCCTCTGCTTCACTCCCTAAATGGCCGCAGTGGAGCTGTTTCGAAGCTAGCAGCCAGGAGCTTCTTCTGGTCTCCCAGGTCGGTGCAGGGGCCAAGGACTTAGGCTTTCCCAGGCAGATTAGCAGGGAGCTGGATCAGAAGTGGAGCAGCTGGGACTCGATCAGGTGCCCATATGGGATGTCAGTGCTGTAGGCCAGGGCTTTAACCCGCTGTCCCACAGCACAGGCCCCCAACACATTTGTCCATTTACTACAAGCTTGGTAACAGTTCTTATGTTACAACATGGCAATTATTTTTAATGTTTTCTTTAAGTGCTCATGTGTCTTGTATTGAAACTTCAGATTTTATTTGAAAGAAAACTCACTTTTTTTTTTTTAAGGAAAGGATTTATTGGGGGGGGGGACCCGACAGACCGGAGAGAAGGGGCGAAGAAGGAAAAGGTGGAGAAGAAGAGCATGAGAGAGAGATCAAGAAGGAAGAGAGGTCAAGGGACAGAGAGAGGAGGAGGAGAGCGAGCCACGTGTTCAGGAACAGATCCTGTTAAACCTTTGCTGGGAGAAAGAAAACTTTCTGATTGGTTTCCTCTTTAGTGGTCATATATATCCACATTACGAAGATGACAACATTGTGTTCTCCCTTTACTTAGTTTGTTAGTTTTTTTCAATATGACAAAATAAGAGTTTACAGTTGTGAAATTTCAACGTTTTTTCATCATTCAGTAATTGCTGTTTCAGAAGGTACAGGAAAGCATGAGTTGAAAACAGGTTAAACTGACACAATGTCATTATTAATTTGGCTGATAATCTTAATCATTCCTTGTGGTTTACATTTAAAATTGAGTTTTAAGCTAAAATGCTTTTCTCCCATTGTGGTTCTTAAAATTATTGTTGTTATTATATTTGTTTTGAGTTATATGCTTTTTCCAGGAATTACTTTTTCAGTTTTCATTATTTTGAGATAATGTTTTACTTTAAATGACCCTTTTGAAAATGAAGCATTCTAGAAGCAATAAAATCCGTCATTTACCTCATGGAAGGCTAATGAGTGGCCACGCTCTGTGCAGCTACTGTGCTCTATAATCGGATTTTTCAAAATAAAAGTAGTCAACCTATGGATAATCACTTTTCAGATGTTACTTTGCAATTACTTGGTGGTCTAGAAATGGAAATAAGAGTTCCAAAGAGAGGACAATTAATTTCCATTTATCTCTTTCCTGTCTTTTTGCTATTACTCATCTTTAACCTTTGTATTATAGCTATTTCTTGGTTTTACTGCTCACTGATGAATTGCCTCCAATTGCAAATATTAAAGTAAGAATAATTTAGGGGAACGGGGATTAAAATCTGTTTATTGACCATCTCTAGGGTAGATACGCTGGCATTTCTTTCTGTGAAAGTCAGTAGGAGTAAAGAGACAAATTGCCTGAAATGCCAGTGACTGTTGCCAAGTGATGTGCTGACAGCTGGACTCGACAGTGATTGCTGGAAACTGGTCGTTGCAACCACCCCTCTCACCGCCCGTGCCCTGCTGCCGGTCCTCTAAACTACAGGCGTCCTGGGAGGAATGTCTGTTCCCTATTTGAAGACAACTTGAGTGTTCACTAGTTTTTTCAGACAGAATGTCAATAATGTCTGAACTTTTTTAGCCTTAGTAATTGAGGTTCTCCTTTCAAAAATCTGGTTCTTTAGCCTTCATGCGGTTTGAAAATCTCTCTTGAGAACAAGCCACATAGCCCTTTTAGATCCTCTTGCTCTGCTTGAATAGCAGCACATGTAGAATTCACATTTGAGGCTCAGGGCCTCAGACATGACAATAGGGCATTGATCAGGTTGGCTATATGTTTGGCACTTGTCAGTTCTTTTGTCTGTTTATTGTCGGGCTTTCAGCACCTTTTCTCTCCATTTCAAAAGAGCTTTGTATACCTCCTGCCTTCATGTGTAATCTTACAGGGCAACTTTCTGCTCTTTGTTCATCCCCTCAGTCATCACAGAAGTGGAATCCGCTGTAAGACTCATTTATAGAACCATGTATGGATTCTTTTGGTTGTTTCCATTCATTGCAGACTTCTAAAAAATAGTAAAAGGAAGATTTCTTTGGATTTTTCTTTATGGTGTTTGAATTTAGAGATGTGTAGCTCCCATAAGGAAAAATACGTGAAGGTGACTTTTTTTAATGATTTATTTTCATTTTTATTCTAGCTCAAGCTTAAATATAGATAGGATAGTACACTTAACACTGTCAACTACAGATAGTAGGGTGTGAGTAGAGTATGTTATGGGGTTTATTTTAATATTCCTAAAGATATCTTTAAATGCTTCATGATGATTAAAATAGATGTGTTCTCATTTATCTCAACATTTCATATTTTTCCTTCTTGTTCTTTCCCTTCAGTGTTTCATTGATGCCATCTTTCTATTTTGATTTTCTATTTTGTATTTCACTATGCTATGGATCCTTGAGCAACTTTAAAACAATGGGTGAACTAGTTCTTTATAAGAGATGAATTGTTTATTACCATAATATCATGAAAATCTGTTTCCAATAAGTGAATTTCCATGTTGACAGGGACACTGTGAACTGGTTTTAGATAACAGACCTGTTAAAATGCAAGTCCAAAGTGAATTGTATGAAATCTGAGGAAGACAGGTCCTTTTTTTGTTTTCTTTTAAGATTTTATTTATTTATCTGAGAAGTAGAGTTATAGACAGTGAGAGGGAGAGACAGAGAGAAAGGTCTTCCATCCACTGATTCACTTCCCAAATGGCCATAATGGCTGGAGCTGCCCCCATCCAAAGCCAGGAGCCAGGAGCTTCTTCCAGGTCTCCCACACAGGTGCAGGGGCTCAAGGGTGTGGGCTATCTTCCACTGCTTTCCCAGGCTACAGCAGAGAGCTGGATCAGAAGAAGAGCAGCCTGGACTAGAACCCATGGCCACATGGGATGCTGGCTCTGCAGGTGGAGGATTAACCTGCACCACAGCGCCGGCTCCAAGAACAGATTCTTGTCATCCAGAAGTACCTTCCAGAATACTAGAAAAGCTCAACTTTCTTTAGGGAATGCAAATTATTTGTCCAGAATCTAGAACTGCTAGAATACTCTCAGGAGAGTTGGAGGGAGAATGGAAGCCCAATGCAGTTATAAATGTACCGTTATATACCAGTACTTACTCCACCAAGGATAGGATCTTAACTGTGAGAAGAGATATTCTTTGTTTTTTGACCCCTGCAATATGGATGAGTTTTGTCTTTATCTTGAACAGCCCGGACCTCTGCCTTTCCCTTCTATCATTTGCTTGTTTCTAATCCTGGAACACAATTTCCTTATTTATATAAGAGTGTTTGGGAATGGTCTGTTAAGTGAAACAGGTAACAAATGTTCAAAATTTCACTTTTGTTTTTAGGTCATTAAACTTAAATTAGCCCTGTTTGAGTTTTAGAAATTTGCTGATTATTTGAATGACATAATTGTTGAGGGTTCCCTTTTTTATGAATAATACATAGT